>NW_027397073.1:13812689-14162248 GCF_003265705.2 Callorhinus ursinus | reverse complement strand
AAAGAAAGAAAGAAAAAGAAAGAAAGATGTAAAAAATACATAAAATGTGGAAACAGGCTCAGAGAAGTTATATGATTTATCCAAACTCAAACAACTTGTAGGGCAGAACTGGGATTTGAACTCAGGTTTGTCTCACTTGCAAAATTCATGTTCTGCTCCATGCAAAGTAAATATCCTGTATGGATTTCTAATCTCTTTAGTTACAGGATATACTTTTAATAGGAGTATATAACTCTACATATTATATATATTCAAGTTAAGTATTCTCTTTTAAACAATATCCAGCTCTGGGGCTCCTCCTGGGTGGCTCAGTCATTAAGAGTCTGCGTTCGGCTCAGGTCATGATCCCAGGGTCCTGGGATCTAGCCCCGCATCAGGCTCCCTGCTTGGCGGGAAGCCTGCTTCTCCCTCTCCCACTCCCCCTGCTTGTGTTCCCTCTCTCACTGTGTGTCTCTCTTTCTCAAATAAATATAATAAAATCTTTAAAAAACAATATCCAGCTCATATGTTAATGGTTATAGGCTGAGCCTTGTAGTTTTAAATAATATATTTTAAAAGGGACATAAATCCTATGTTTAAATTTTCATTTCCAAGAGTTGACACTTAATTGTGAATTTTTATAACTAAGGATTTCTGCTCTCATCAGGACAATTAGAACTTTATGGGGTGCTCATTCTGTTGTTCTGTCCATTTGATTTCTTTAGTAAGCCCTTTGTGTTAAGGCAATAAAATTACACAAGGTCTCTCATCCTGAGCACAGCATTGTTGTCACAAGGATGCTCTAAGGTTGATGGGATGCTTGCTGCCTGGCATATCCTCTTCTAAATGAGATTTCAGGTGTCACTGATGTAGTAATTCTAATCGTTTAAGAGTAGGTACATCTATGCTTTGGGTCCAGGTAAGTCAAATACCTACTGAATGTAGGATAGTTTTCATAACTGATGTTATATGATCACAATAGTACTTTTCCAGTATTAATTTTTTCTTTGCAATACTGGCTGCCCCAATAGTGTATCTACTTAATAATAATATTAATAATAGTATCTACTTTGGGGTTTGGATTCAAACAAAAGAGCAATTTTTAACTTGAAAACAATAATCAGGACATTCTTTTAAAATAACAGTGGAATTTTTCTCCAGCTAGAAAAAAATTAGATGAAGCAGGTAGCTGCAGCAATAATTATTGATGGATAGCAAAATCTACTGAAAAAAGTATCCTTTTAATACAACTCTTTATTGACAGAGTCATGACCTCCAAAATGAACTTCTGAATTAAGAATGAATTTTAAGAGCAAGAAATATTCATTAAAAAGAGAGATCCAAAAAAAAGAAGAGAGAAATCATATTTCCTTGTTTTGTGTTTCCTAAGTTTGAAAAAATATGGGAATTAGTAACCTGCAATTAACCTGTTGTATTTGTGCACTTCTCATTAATCAAAATGCTTTCCATTGTAACCAGTGAGAAGGAGCAGTGGGGCAATATTTCTTCATTAGTGCTGGTTGGCTTGTTTTTGGTTTTTGTTTCCTACTGAAAAAAAATTAACTGGTGATAATGAAATGGTGTCTGTCTTGTTACAGGTGTTGTATAGTGAATCACTACACCTTCTTCGGGAGTGCTATCCATATTATTGGAACATGACATTACTAAATTGAGGAGGCCAGACTCAAGGAAATGAGGTCACACATATTTTGTAATCCATTTATATGCATGGATATAAAATATACATTTGCTTGGATATAAGGAGAAAAAACTTCTTTTCAACAGAACTAAAGAGAAAAATGAGGTATTTTCTTTCCAAAAATACCCATGCCCTATGTGTCATTACACAATAATGATTGACAGCTGCCCAGAGGGCTTAGTCTCAGGAAAGGCTAATAAATGACCAAAAGAAAATAGCTCATTAGGAGCTAGAAAGCAATGACTTTTTATATCCTACAGCTAAATTTGTGACAAACATGATTATTGGCCTTACATTTTCCAAATGGTCTCCCTTCTTTCATTACAGTACAGAAATACACACTACTGCAAGTCAGCATGTCTTCTAGATGATTCCAGTAGAGGAATGCTACCTGTAAACAGCTTGGTTACTCAGAAATGTACTGACTTCAAGAACAATATTTCAATCCCAGTCATTCCCTCTTTACTTGAAGGTCATGTTCTTAAAAATCCTGTGGGAGTAAAATTGCAAGTTGAAAAACTATCACTGTAGAAAAGATGAGGCTGGAAGTCAGGAAAGAATCTACAGAAGTCCTTATGCTTTCATTCACTGGATATTTATGTGTGTGTGTCTGAATATGTGTGTACAGTGCACACTAAATAAAGATAATTAACAAAGATTTTTTCACTCATTTTAAAATTTAAAATAATGGGTACTATACTATTAATTTTCAATTGTCTCTCCTAGCTCCCCAGAAATTTCTCAGGATCTCTTTTCCCCATAACTTCAGTGTCCTAGGTTTTGTTTGGCTTTGTTGCACAGAATACTCATGCTAAAACATTTTCTGCATGTTTTGATCCATTCAAATGTTCAACTCATCTCTAATGCCTTATTAGTAAAAGAAAATATTTTATAAGAAAATAGCATATATTTAAATATGTAAATGCTCTAGAAAGACTTCAACTAGAAAACAATGCCTCCCAAAGTTTCCCAAATGTTCCCTCAGGGACAGTATCTGCCCCATCAAGCACCTCTAATTGGGGCCAGAAATTAGCAAACTATGGCCCACTGCCTATTTTTTTATACTTGTATATAATACTTTATTTCATTAAAATCAAAGTGTTTTTTTAAGATTTTATTTATTTATTTGACAGAGAGAGACACAGTGAGAGAGGGGACACAAGCAGGGGGAGTGAGAGAGGGAGAAGCAGGCTTCCTGAGGAGCAGGGAGCCCAATGCGGGGCTTGATCCCAGGACCCTGGGATCATGACCTGAGCCGAAGGCAGACGCTTAATGACTGAGCCATCCATGTGCCCCTCATTAAAATCGAAGTTTTACTCTAAGTCTTCTCATCTAAGGTTTGAAGATTAAACGTTTGTCCATCAGCAAACATACATAAGATTATAGTAATTTTATGGTTTTTATTTTATCATTTTTTAAATTTTAATTCCAGTATAGTTAAGAGTGTTATATTAGTTTCAGGTGTACGATATAGTGATTCAACACTTCCATACATCACCCGGTGCTCATCATGACAAATGCCCTCCTGAATCCCCCTTCCCTATTTCCCCCATCCCCCATCCATCTCCCCTCTGGTGACCATCACTGTGTTCTCTGTAGTTATAAGTCTGTTTCTTGGTTTGTCTCTTTCTCTCTGTTTTTCCTTTTGCTCATCTGTTTTGTTTCTTAAATTCCACATGAGGGAAATCATATGGTATTTGTCTTTCTCTGACTGATTTCCACTGCTTATTTTTTATACAGCCTGCAGCTTAAGAATTATTTTTACATTTTTAAAGGGTTGGGGAAAAAATCAAAGGACTACATCTGCGACATTAAAAATTATAGGAAATTCGAATTTCAGTGTCCATAAATAGAGTTTGATGGGCACACGGCTACATTCATTCACTGATGGCTCGTCTAGGGCTGCTTCTATGCCATGACCGCAGAGCTGAGTAGCCGTGGTACACTGGCCAGCCTGCAAAGCTGAAGTCCCCAAATATCTGACCTTTTATAGAAAAAGTGGGCCAACCCTTGGTTTACACTGCAGCATCCCCCAATACATCAAATTACACATTCTCAACCCTGTCCGTGATGATCCCATGAGCAAATCTACGTCCATCCCTCTTCATTGACGCAATGTCATTCAGAGGCAGGATTTTACTTCGTCTTTTCTTCTCTTGTCCTGCCCCAACTCAGTTTGTCTAACTCTTCTGCTTTGGAGGGTTTTTTGGGTATTTTTCTTTTGTTATTTTAATTCCCTCTAATAGGAATGACTTTTATTGTACATAAAACCCACCTATCCCTGACTCCAGCAGATCGTATTTACTTTAGATCTAATTACTACTGCATGAGTTTCCTTTACCCAACTGCCAGAAATCTGCCCCCATCAGATTCTCCTACCATTTCTCAGGCTGCTGCCTTAATTTCAGAGCTCCCTAGTACATTCCATGGGGACTTCTGTTCCACCCCAAGGAGAGCCATCCTGCTGACCAGATGTGCCCTCCATGGCAACTGCCACCACCATGACTGAGCTGTTGACTGCTCTTCTCTTCGCTGCTCTTTCCAAAGCGTGGGACAGACCCTGATTCCCTGCAGTACGTATGAAACCAAGCCTTTAATAAAGGCTTAGGGATGATGGAAGAAAGTATAACACAAAATATAATTGACAACTCTACTAAAGTGGCTGCTTTTAAAGCCTAGGACCCCAAACCTGCTAGGACCAGAACCACCCATTTCTAAGAAGTCATCATCCACCTCCTCGCCTTGGTATCTGGGACCAAATGAGCCCCCATCAGATGTGAAGGAAGTTGCCCTTCACAATCCAAGGTCCACTTCCTGTCTTATTCCAAGTCTGCGGACATTAACCTTTCGCCCAGACATCCCTTCTTCTCAAGGGAAACCACGTCGTCAAAGACTGGGGACTGATTTGGCACCAAGGCCCAGACAATAAAAGTCCAAGTCTGTCAGTACAGTTTTCCCAAAAATTCTGAATTGTCTTCTGCTCTCAGCTATAATCTTTTCTCTAAGATGAAGTGACAAGAAAATCAGATGCGTCTTTCTCTCTGAGTCCTATCTTAACTTGAAATCCTATCTAGATCAAATCATAATTTTCAAGCATAGAGCATCTGCATTTAAATTTAGAATATGTGTGTTGGGAGGGGGGTTGTTCACCAACTATACTCCATAAAAGCCTAAATAATACAGCAAACCTCCACTATTTAACACAACTCTTAACAATTCAGTGTAAAGCATTTTTATTGAATTGCCTCACTGTCAACACATCCTGAGAGTAAAGGGTTGGATTTTGCTTTATATCTGCATAACTAATAATATCCACCATAGTGGAATATTCTACAACTGTATATTATATATTCCTCCAAGAATAAGAGGATAGTCTGTTCCAAATGGGGAGAAATTCCCATAACTCCTTAAAAGGAAATTTTTCAATCCAAAAAACAAAACCGTAAAACTTTAGGTTTTAGTTTGAAACTGTAACCAAAAATATTACTCTTTTCAAAAAGGTATATAGAAGCACACTGGTATATATTAGAATTTCAAAAAATTGAACACCTCTTTTGAAGAGGAATATTTTTATATTCTGCTTGCATCTGTTTTCAAAACACTAAGAGATCAATTAGCATTTTACACAAAATTATCTACCCACCCCTTTTTAAACTCATGAAAAATTTTCTGTTTAAACCATTTCTAAATACTTGCAGAGTTTTGAGATTCTCCTGGACTTGAAGACTGGGGCTTCCAGTTATCTACTGAAGGTTTAACTATGCCCTCCCAGTTTCAGGTGTAGGTCAGTAGGGACCTGTCTACACCAAGCAAACACAGGTGAAAGACATGGGGTTTATGCATTTTGTAGAGGGTTTTCCTTTCTTGATTTATCCACTCTGGTCTTATTGTTATTATTATTAATAAAATAATCCTTCTTATTTTACTGTTTATCAGTTTTGTCCACTCAATTTTTGGTGTCTTCGGCAATAATGAAGAGGTTATCTTGGGGCGCCTGGGTGGCTCAGTCATTAACCATCTGCCTTCGGCTCAGGTCATGATCCCAGGGTCCTGGGATAGAGCCCCACATCAGGCTCCCTGTTCGGCGGGAAACCTGCTTCTCCCTCTCCCACTCCCCCTGCTTGTGTTCCCTCTCTCGCTGTGTCTCTCTCTCTCTCAAATAAATAAATCTTAAAAAAAAAAAGATGTTATCTTAATGTAAGCCTTTATAAGGACAACAAAAACATTAGATTAGTTGAGAATGACTAAACCCATAGTGTAGGATATATATTGCATAATTTATTAACAAATATTTAAAATATATATATAAATCAAGTAATATATAAATTGGTCATAAACCAATAAATACTTTCTGTAATTCTGTAACATCTCTTTTTTCAACGGGGAAGCAGTCTAGTCTTAAATCAGATCCAGAGGAAATAGGAAAGAGTTACCTATTGACTTAAGAAAAGTATCTGCTGAAAATATGATTCATTTGACCACAGAATGCACATAAACATATTTTGATCTGATACCAACTGTTACCCCATTGACAGAATATATTTTTAATATAATGAAGTTTCTGAATACAGTTCTGGCTTGCAAATATTTTTAAAAGAAGCTTAATAACAGCACAATGACAGGGGCGCCTGGGTGGCTCAGTCGGTTAAGCAGCTGCCTTCGGCTCAGGTCATGATCCCGGGGTCCTGGGATCGAGCCCCGCATCGGGCTCCCTGCTCAGCGGAGAGCCTGCTTCTCCCTCTCCCTCTGTCTGCCGCTCTGCCTACTTGTGCTCTCTCTCTCTATCTCTGTTAAATAAATAAATAAATAAATAAATAAATAAATAAATAAATAAATAAATAAATAATCTTTAAAAAAAAATAAAAAATAATAGCACAATGACATGTGCTTTCTATCCCTAAAATAGAGTTGGGCCACCAAGATTCTGTGTGGGCCAATCATGAGGTGTGAAATCAACTCACCTCCAAGTCAACTGCAGCAGACCCTGTTCACAGGTTAAAGGAATGCACAGATCTACACGCAGCAGTTGGTTCCTTACCCTGATTTTCCTATCAAATGTATAAAAGATACAAGGCAAGAGTACTCAACTCTCTATAGGCAGCATTTTTACAAAAACCAACCAATTACTTTCTAAAGAAAAAGAATCAAGGCTGTATAGCTAAGCTGAATTTTTACATATACATTTATATGGGTTCTGGTGTACATCTGGATATAAACTACCCTCATCCGTCTATTATTTTTCCATCAGAAAGTCATAATTTTATCATTATCTAAGAGAGAGATTTCTAGTATTAATATGAAACACAAATGCACAGCTTCTTAGATGTTGATTCTCTTGAAAACTGAAGTTTTCCAATCTGACCTTTCCTTTAAAAAAAGATGTTGCCTCTTATTGAATTTGTGATTAGCTATTCTAATTCATTATTAGTAAAATACATACTGTGTGTGTGTGTGTGTGTGTGTGTGTGTGTGTGTGTGTGTAAGAGACAGAGACAGAGAATGAGAAAATAAATATGCTAAAAACCTTAAGCCTTCAACTTCACATTTTGCAGACAGTTTCTTTATGAGTAAAATAAGTTTAGTATATATACATGTCTCTTTGGGGGTGTAGCTTTTGCTTACTCACAAGGTTTTCTGTATAATACATGAGCTACTTCAGGGTATTAACAGCCCCCAAAAGATCAGCAATCAGGGCAACAGTGGTGAGGAATAGCTGTGAATGCAGCATAGAGTTAAGTTATTTATAGAGGAGAAGTATCAGGTAAACCTAGAGATTCTGTTAAGGTTTCATTAAGAAGGACAGTAAGCTGTACTAGCAAGGCTGAGTAAAAGCTAAGCTGATATAACAACAACAGAAATACAGGCTAGAAGTTTAATTCTCTTCTATAAAGAATACGAGGCAGCACTGCTCCATGAGGCCATTCATAGACCGGCATTCCTTCCAACTTGGAACTCTTAGACGTGACATAGTCAAAGTTGAGTTCACCCCCACATCCCTTTTCCAGTCTATGGCTCTCACAGGGAAAAGTGGGAAAAGGAAGTCAGGAACAAGTAATTTCCTTCTAGACAATCACTTGCAGAAGTTGCACTTGGCACCCTTATTTTCATTTCACTGGAGAGAACGGAGTCTCATAGCCACATCCAGCTGCAAGGGAGTCTGGGAAATGCAGTCTCTAACAGGGCAATTACGTACGAAGATAAACTCTATTACAATGAAACAAGGGAAGAACAACACTGAGAGATAACCAGCAGGTGCTTATTTAAGCCCTTTACTTCGGATTCCCCAGTACTGCCATTTATCTGGTTTTAGACTACGGGTCTAAATCTTAGGGGATGAAATTATATATTGGATCTATGCTACTCTTCACCTCAGAAACCTGCACATATCTGATGTCCCTGCCTTCCTTGCAGATCCCCAAGGGCCAACAGGGCTATATTACATCAGAAAACACTAAAATGCTAAACAGCAGTTTGCTCACTATTGGTTCATTCTACCAAGATCAGATTAAGTATTTCTATGAGTATTAAAAATTAAATCTTAACACAATAGGATGATGAAATAGCTTCATTTTCAAAATTATGTTGACTTTGGTTAGCTGATATAGTAGACACAGTACTCCAGAGAAAATGAACCAACAGGGTATGTGTATATTGTAAGAAGTTGGCTTATGTGATTATGGAGGCTGTATAAGTCCCAAGATCTGCACCTGGCAAACTGGAAACCCAGGAAAACCAATGGTATAAATTCTAGTCCAAGTTCCTGAAGGCAGAAGAAAACCAATGTTCCAGCTCAGAGGCAGTCAGGCAAAGAGAGTGAACTCTTCTTTACTCAGCCTTTTTTGTTGTGTTCAGGCCCTTGGTGGACTGGATGCCAACCCACACTGGGAGGAGTAATTTGCTTTACTCAGTCTACCGATTCAAATGTTAATCTCATCCAGAAACACCTTCACAGACACACCCAGAACACTATTTAACCACATATCTGGACACCTTGTAGCCCAGTCAAGTAAACACATCAGGTTAACCATCAAGGCTGATGAATGTCCTTATTCTCTTTAGTAAAAGCTCTGAATTAGATCAAGTATACCAAAATAATCAGGTGGCTGGTGAGGAAAACAGTTCTGTGTTGTTGTTGTTTTAATTTCTAAAGGCCTGGCATTTGGCACTTGAGCTTAGGTGTGACTTGGGATGTATTTTAAGGAAACAACCACACTCCAGGCAGAATTAATATGAGACATTCAGGGCTACTTACCAGGAATAGAATATATACTGCAAATAGTCTAAAAGAGAACATGTAGCAATTTAAGAAAATCTTGTGATAAATTTGGAAGGTGGCCTTTTTTTCTCCCCCTCAGTAGTTTTCCTATAGTATTAAGGACTTTCTTGGATGCCTAGATAAATATGATATAAAATGAAAATTTAAGAATAACATCCACAATTAGTTTTTTTCTTTATAAAAAACCTAATTTGCAAGCTTTTAGGCTGTCTGTATCTCTTGAAATGATGTATAAAAATGATAATGACTCAGACAGGGTGACACACACAATCAGTTCAGATAATTACAGCACAAAAGTGGATTTCTCTTATTCCAATTGGCTATTTTAATTGATCAGATAAGCCTAATAATCAAGCAATTTCTACTTAATTTGTGCTAGGCACATATAATTTCAGCAGCTTTGAAGCATCATTATGCTCCCTGAAAATTTTTGTTAAGGCTCTTTGGAAAACCGTAACGTCGAATTTTAATGGCTTTATAGAATAGGACACCAAACCTTAAAACATTAAGAGAAAAATCCCTTCATAGCATTGCATTGGTTTCCCTGGTTTTGAGATCTAGAATATACAAACTTAGCAACTGTTCTCTTTCTATTCTTCAGGCTCACAGTATAAAGCTTAATAAGAGGGAAGAAAAACCTACAAAATATTCCTGAGGACCAAAGAGACAGAATGTCTATTATTAACGGATAGTTGTCGGTACATTAGATAGTTCCCAGTATGAATCCCAGAGATACCAAAGTTATAGAGCACTCTGAGTAGCAAAGAAAACATCAGAGGGGAGCCTCGACTGTGAAACTATGGGTTTGAGATTTACATGTTCTCCCTCATCTCATGTCTTTGTACATAAAATGGTCATTGTGGGGTTGTTCTAATGTGATTTGTTGACCACCAAGAAGGCTGCCAGGAGGGAGAAAGCAGGTGGGTGTCCTCTGAGGATTTCATTTGGATTGTAATGTCATGAGCCCTTCGCAGGCTTTCTATCTGCCCTCCACCTGCTGCTGAATCACGCGCAGTGTGCGTCTAAGCACTTTCGGCTCATGGCGATAAGGGCCAAGCATCCTTGTCAGGGTTAGTAATGCAGGCAGACAAGAGTATGTTTATTTTAGATCATTCGTTCTGACAAGATTGTCGATTTGGAGTTGCTGCAACCATGAATTAGGGGAAGTACTAAAAGTGGCTGCAGGCAGAGAAAACCTCCAAAAGGGGGCTTCTGGGGAGGAGCGGCAATATCCCGATGAAAAGTCTTCTTAAATTTATCCACAGTTAGCTTTGAGCTTGCAAAATCGAAAGTGAAATCAAAGTGTGCTCCCAGGACTTGCTGCAAGAAAGAAGTACCATAGCACTTTCCTGCACCACAGGGAGCCCGGGGAAGGCAGAGGGGGAGTGTGGTCTCAGACTGAATGTGTCCTATAAATACTTCAGCAAAACGAAGGGTGAAAAGCATTGGAAAAGGTGATGTGAAGAAGAGATGACAAGGTACCGGCTGCTTTTTTTTGGGGTCACACAGTAGAAAGGGAAATTAATTCCTATTTTCCTGTTTGAATTTCTGCAATGGTCGTTGTAAGAATTAATCAGACTGGGGCTCAGGAAGAATCGGCACAGAGGTACTTCTTGGTCAGCTGGTGGCGTACTTCTTGGTCAGCGCATGTTGCTGAAGTAAGATAAATGGGCCCTGATTCTGAAAAGCAATTATTCTACAGAAAGGATATAGCCATCCTTCCCCTTAGTGTGATGAACAATGTGTTTACTGTAAAATGCTAATTAGCCCTTAAAGTTATTAATATAATTATTGTTCATCTAAGGACGTAAATCTGACAGCCCCTGAGGACAGGGGCATTGCTCATTTTGAAGAAGCCGGCTTAAAGCACTTTTTGCTTACCTATTTGCTTATTTTAAACTAAATCACTCTTAAAAGACAGACAACAATTAAATATGACCAAGTTGCCAGCTATTCGAAGAGGACGAAGGTGCTGAGAGCTGAAATAAGAGGTTATAAGACACACTGACATTTGTGTTCATAAGTAAGGCACCACTTTTTAGGCCTAATAAGAGCAGATCGTGGATTTAAGGGTGTGTGTTATGAATGCCTCATTTAATCTCTGATAGGGCAGCTTACTTTGAATCTGGAAGGGTTCGGAAGAATCCTTTGGGCAGGGAAAATGAACAGTAGTGTTGCTCTATTCACTAAATACAGAGGATTTTGGAGGGGGTCTATTTATTTATATTTCTCACAGAACCTTGAAGTTACGCGTCCCTAGGGCAATATAGCTATCTTCCTTCTTCAAATAGAGAGGTATCCCTCTAGTTGTCTGGAGTAAATAAAAGCTCCTTGCTACAAAGATAAAAGGCATATTAGAATTTTACTCATCATGTTCAAAACTGTTTAACTGAAAATGAGGTCAGGACTCCTCATTAGGACAGAAAGAAACAGGAGGCCTCGCTGCTCAAATTCCCAACCCTTCTTTTCTCCCCAACCATTTTACTATAAAAATTGTTCATACTCCATGTACCAGAAAATCTAGCCTAACATGGCTTAAGTAAAAATAAAGAATGGCTTTTCTTCTATAACTGGACACCTGGAGGTATAACCAGCTTCAGTTACAGTTTGATCCAGAAGTCCACCATATATGCAAGGCTCCCACTATGTGCTGCTGTGATTCCCCCAGCTATGCCCTAATCTGTGTATTGTCTTAGTCCTCAGGTGTATTCCCTTCAGAGCAATGATAGTGGCTGCAGCAGTTTTAGATCTCAGAGCCACATTATCACATGGTTCACAGAAAAAAACGTGTTTATAGGTCTCTTGGAAGAGCTAGGAAGTTCTTGCCAGAAGGATACCCCTGCAAAGATCTACTTGTGTCTACTGAATCAGAGGTCCAGTGCAACAGACTATATGTTGCCTATTCAATAGCTGTTATCCCCGTCCTTCTTGATAGCAGAACCTTGATTTTGTTCAAGTATGGAGCAGCAGTGGGCTCAGGGAAGTGGGCCACTCCCTCATCTTAAGGGATAGACCATAATTGGACTAAGTCGATCATAATAATAACACTACTTTTTCCAGTGACTGGTTTAGGGCCTGAGCAATTCTGGTCAACAGAACCTTTAGAGAAGTCTACTTGAGGCCTCTGGAAAAGACTTTCCTCTTTAATAATAGAGAGAAATTTAAGTAGACTTCTACTCCCTCTACTCTTCTTTGGATATTGTTATAAAAGGAAGAGATATTTGAAGTTGTGGCAGCTATCTTGTGACCATGAGAATCTTAGGCTGATCTAGAAACCGACTTTGTTGAACCATGGAAAAAACCTTGGAGCACCTTCTTCCAGAAATCTTGTTGGGGGGATTACCTCCTGGTTCTTATTGACACTTGTAACTCAGATATCCTGTTATTTGCAGCTCAAAGCATCTCAATTGATAAAACCAATCCTGAGGGGTCAGGAGAAGATGTGGTGGTGAGCTTAAATCATGAAGGCCTACCCAATGGGTAGGTTAGTCCCATTCAAATAGCTTGGCTGAGAATGAAAAAGAGTTCTCTAGAAGTAGATCTGAGTGATTTCAAGAAAGGCAAAAGGGAGAATGAATGCTGGAGAAGCAATCCAAAAATGTTTGATACATATGACAATCCACCTTTATCAAAAACACCAAGTTTCTCATCAGGAACCTACAGAATCCCCGGTAATTATGAAGACAATCAGAAAATAGACCCTCTTTGTCAGATTTCAGCTGAGCACTTCTTCCTGGGTGTCCCACTAGTTCATCACACTTAAACCTTTAAAATAAAACTCACCTTCCCCCTTCAAAAGTCATCCATCTATTATATTCCACATCTCAGGGCATAAGATCTCTTTCACCAGTTCAAATAAACTAGAAACCTGAAAATCATTCCTGACCTTTCCTTCATCATCACCTCCCAATAAGGCCAAAACTTCTGTTCATTCCATATCCAAAATGTCTCTTGGTTCATCTTTTGCAGTTTGTTCCCATTTCCTCACCCTAATCCATGACCCATGCCCCAGAGCAACAATACCTAGTTGGACTTCCAGAGTGTAGACACACTAAACTCCATCATTTCATATCTATTGGGATCACAAACATGATTGAATGATGTTTAAAACAACCCTTCAAAAATGTCTTATACTGTTTCTAATATAAAGCCTCAGACCACTTTGTTCCCTCAGTCCACACTTCAAAGCATGTGTCTAAATGCACCACGGTAATTAAGCTAACAATAAGCAAGGTCATTTAAATCGAAATAATGTTTGCTAAAGAAAACAGAGTAATACTTAGGGCAAAAGGGTAGAATGAGAAAGCAAGGGCTTTGGAGTCAGCAAGTCCTGCACCTGAGTTTTAGCTTATTAGCTGGGTGAGAACTGGTTAAGTCTCTTAACCTCTCAGAGACCTCCTTCCTTCTTCTATGAATATGGGGAGCATGATCCCCACTTTAGGAGCTGACAAGGGTTTGAAATAAGGAAACAGAGGTTAAGTATCTAGTGCAGAATGACAGTAGTACTCAACAAATAACTATTAGTGTTGTCCTTATTACTAGGCACTTAAAAAATACTGGATTTTCTTCCTTATCCAGAACCAAGACTTGCAGAGATTAAAAAACAAAATCCACAGATTCATGTACTATTGTTCATACAATTTTCTCCTAAGAGAGCAGCAAGCAGTGACAATATGCAATTCTAATAAGCTTTCTTAGGCTGATTTCCCAAGTCCAAATCCAACGCATAGCAGCAAATTGAAAGGCAGAGAGGGTGAAAATGGAGCGAAACAGTAGATGACAGGAGGGAAGCTTAAGGAGACACCTTCTCAAAATGCCCAAGGGTAGAGCAAACAGCCTTCACCAGCCCAAAGGGACCCACCAGGAAAGGCCCAAAGAAGAGCACCACGTGGTGGTTAAGGACACAGATTTGGAACCCCCGCTGCAGGGGTCTGAACCCCAGCTCTTCTGCTAGCTACCTTACAGTCTCGGACAGGTTTCTCAACCACCCTGTGCCTCAGTTTCCTCTCTGAAATGAAGATTATCACTGTCCTTATGTCATATGGTTATATGGAAATACATGTGGAAGTAAATCACTTGAAGCTGTAGGGAACCTTGAACAATGCCTGACCCATAGTGAGTGACCAAAGAAGCACTCTAGTGCTTTTATTGTTTTATTGTTTTTATTGTTACAACATGGTATCATCAGTAGTGCTTATTAGAAAGACTGAATCATCATATATTGTGTCCTGTATCCTCTGCTTTTAAAGAGAAGTAGCAATACCTTTGATAATTAGTTCAATCAAAAATGTCACATTCTAAAAACAGTCTGGTGCTTATGGTAGGAAATTTTAGGTATCTGAAATATTTACATGTCCAGAATTCCACCAAGACTACCAGAAAAATGAGATATTACATTGAGATGCAGAATTTTTCAGTGGATATTATTTTCAGTACATTAAAAGCAGTCATTTCTTTCCCCCATGCCTGCGGAACTAAAAAGAGAGACAGGGAAAGACAGGCTCTTCTGAGTGGAGTTCCCGAGCATGGCCATGGGAGGGCCCGGCCTCAGTGGATGTTCCCCAGTGGGAAAGAGCTGGACTCCATCCACAAGTTTCTAATTGATATAAAAATCCCAGCCTTGTGGCTTGTAAGACTGCTAGATCTCGGAACAAGGCCTCCCTACCTCACACACAAATCTGTCACAGAGGCATGTCTTCTCTTTTCTGAAAAGAAACCACAAAAGAAATTTACTTATTCTTATTCTCCTAACTGAGAGAAGCTGGGAGCAATGGTTCTTACATTTTATAAAGAATGGGTGAAAATCACTTACCAGATTTTTGCCAGTATGTTTTGTCAGGCTTGTAGGTATGTTCACTTTAGAGATTTTTTTAAATAGTAGACCATTCAGAAAATGCTATACTCAATTTTCAGTCCAAAAGCAGATTAAAGTCATTTATCATCATCATTCAGAACTTGTTCATCGTATCTCATCAGGAGAAAGAAAACAGAAGTCCTAATGCAGTCTAATTTTGATAATAAGTTCATATAGTCTTCAATATTTCAATCTTTGGAACAAATCTTCCGAAGGTAGAGAGAAATGCCTGCCCTCTGCCATGAAAACATAAAGAGTCTGAGCGCCCCTCACAGTGTGCCGTCTTTTCTCATTTAATTACTCCCAATAAGTTAGAAAATCTAAACAAAAGTGTGGCTAGGCCATTTGGGCAAGAAGACTGCCTGACAATATTTTTCAACTGCAGTTGTGAGCACTCAATAAATATCTGACACATAAATCAGTAAGATTGATTTTATTTTCTTATAGAATCTTCAGGATTCTCTTAGCATTTAGGGATTAACTCCAAGAACTCAATTGTTTAAGTTGCTAACTTCTAGCTAAAGGATTATTAAAAGCCCCACATTAATATTTACCCTTAAAAAAATAATTTGAAGCAAATCAAATTTGAGAACATAATAAAGATAACATCCCACTGCAGCCAAGTACTTTACCACATCAATGTAAGAATCTGTTAGTAGACAAGAGATAAATCTGATAGGATTTGTTCAATAGATACAAAAAAGAAGTTTCAGGGGCGCCTGGGTGACACACTCAGTTGAGCGTCCGACTCTTGGTTTTGGCTCAGGTCATGATCTCATGGGTTGTGAGACTGAGCTCTGCATTGGGCTCCATGCTTAGCATAGCGTCTGCTTGGGTTTCTCTCTCTCCTTCTCCTTCTGCTCCTCCCCCCTGCTCTTTCTCTCTCTCTCTCTCTCTCTCTCTCTCTCTTTCTTTCTCTCTCACTCTCTCTCTCTCTCAAGGAAATAAATAAATCTTTTAAAAAAATTTAGATACATTAAATATTTCACCATCTCATCACCATATTCAGAAGATGGCATCACAGAACTTCATGTAAAAATTAAGGCTTAGAGACGTGGAAGAATTTGTCTAACATCTTATTTCCAAACCTAGGCTTTAACCCATCATAATATACTACTTATACACTTAGTAAAAAAAAAAAAGAAAGAAAAAAGAACTATTGCCTTAATGTGATGAACTATATCTACCTTAAACCAACAACCAATATCATATTTATGGCAAACAAGAAATCAACATCCAAGAACATTAAGACCCCACATAAAAATATTAACAATTAATATAGAAGACAAAAGTAGACAAATATATGAAAAAAATAATCTAAAGAGTATAATTTTTAAAAGGTGAAATGAGATATCCTTTATGTTTATCAAAAATAGCAAATATTTCAAATATAACACTCAACTTTTTTAAGGATGTACTAGAACAATTACTGGTAGAAGGGCAAATGTCTATAATTCTCCAGCCAGAAATTTATCAATAAATATAAAGACTCTTGGACAATTCATACCTTTTGTTCCAATAATCCCTACATTACATATTTACCATAAGGAATTAATTAGAAATTTATACAATTTATATAAAAAGACATTCTTTGAAATCTTCTATCTAACATGGAAAAAACTGGAACAATAGAGGAATGGTTAATTTTAGTTCATCCTGATGACAAAATATTAAGCCAACTTCTAAATGTCTGAATATTCACATACTTAAAAATAATCTGTATCAAAACATAGTAGCTAAAGTTAAATGAAAAACAGGATAGCATATTTATATACAATACTGTCCTAATTGTGTACCTATGTATTAACAGAAAAAAAATTGGAAGTAAATACATGACAGTGTTGGCAGTAGATGTGTGGTAGATGTATGGTTGATTTTGATTTATATCTTCATACATTTCTGCCTTTTACAAAATCTCTACAAGGAACTTGAATAAATGTTATATTCTTTAAAAATGTTATAAAAAACAAGAGGGTCTCAATTATTGGTATCCTAAAGGTGGAAAGTGTGAGACTATCTCAATTTTTGTCAGCAAGGAGCTCCAGTAGTAGTGATCTAGCTTCATCCATACTTGCACTCAGCTTTCACGAATAAGACAGCCCTCAACACATTGTTGATGTTCGTTAGAATAAACGAACACTGATGACCATCAGGGTGGTCCCTATGGCAAGCACGGCTCTCTCACTGTTCCCGAGCCTGGCTTTCTTAACCTCAGCAGACTATGAGTTCTGCCAAAAGAAGTGGGAGGAAGGAGGAGTGGGGGCCTGAGGTAAGCAAGTGCCAGGGTCTGTGCTCAAAGTGTAAGCCACCAAGTCATGGCTCTTATCCCCAGTCACCATCAGACCATTAACTGTGCGCACCTACAGGAGCATGTATTCCCCCTTTGGGATACATGTCCATTCGCTCAGTTCAATGGAGAGCAGTTCTCATTTGGCACAAAGGTTGGAACTCATAAAACTCTGCTAAATTTCTTGAGATTTCCAGAGTCAAGTGCCTTCACAAAGTACTTTCTAGACTTTCTAGAGTTCTTTCATTTTTGGGTTTTTAAAGATTTTATGTATGTATGTATGTATGTATTCGTCAGAGAGAGAGAGACAGCGCGAGAGAGAGCACAAGCAGGGGAAGTGGAAGAGGGAGAAGCAGGCTCCCCGCTGAGCAAGGAGCTGGATGAGGGACCTCATCCCAGGCCCTGGGATCATGACCCAAGCCGACGGCAGATGCTTAACCGACTGAGCCACCAAGGCATCCCTAGAGTGCTTTCTAGACAAGCTTGTCCATCCTCTGAGGAAATGCCCCTCTCTATTCTAAATATACACAGAATAATGTGTATAGACATAGAACAGACATAAATATATGTCTGCCAGGTGACTACACTGGACATCAAGAGTCAGACAAGATAGCTTTATAGTCTTCTACTACATTCTAGCATCAACAATGCCTACCCAACTAAAGTCAACATCTATTTGTCCGTGGTGGAGAAAGCAGGAGAAAAAATTATTTCAGATTCTAGACATTGGTTATACTAGGGCAATGGATCAAAGAAATTATTCTTTTTTGTTTTAACTTTTTGCAATTTTTCCAAATTTTCTCTCCTTGAGTATACAGTACCTTTACAGTTGGGGGCGGGGAGGGGGACAACTTCAAAGTGCTTAATGTCTCTGCTCTTGCAGAAATTAACACCTGGCAAGGAGGACAGAGTTTTACAACTGGCTATATGACAGTATAAAGAGTACTACTCACACAGTGCAAAGTTTTAGGGAGCCCCCAGGGAAAGGAGAAGATTAATTCTGTCCAAGAAGAAAGAGGAGCCATGATGTTGAGGGAGCTTCAGAGAAAAAGCAGCTTCTGAGGCCTTGAAGGATGAGAAATATTTTTATCTGACTGGAAACAGCATTCCAAGGGAAAGGTCAGCATGAGAAAGCTCAGACATGAAAGTCCAGAACACGCTAGGGAAGTTAATCCGGAATGATAGTCCTTATTTGATGTGGCCACCCAAACCGTGACCCTATTCCAACCCAATTAACTAATCTTAATTAACTTTTAAGTCTTCAATATCCATTTGGGTTAAAATTGATCTTATTTTTACGTGTTTCACATTAAATAAAACTATGTGCTTCATCTGTCTCGATGTGAAAATTATTTTAAAATGAAACTGATTTCAAAATTAAACAGATTTCAGTGTTTAGTCAATTCATTTAATTTGCATTTTAGAGATTTCTGTTGAGAAATTATAATGGTTCCTCACAGCTCATTATTTCTTAGCTATTTGATTAAAGGTTCTGTAACTTAGCTAATTCAGGTGTAGAACAACATTTAGGAAAACATATTTAAGTGGTTTTATGAAATATGCGAGGATGTGAACTGTAATATAAATATACAGTAATCGTTTCCGGCAGAAATCCTTTCAGATAGTTTAACCAGAGACTCCACTGAATCAACATAAAGCCAGTGGGGGAAATCATTTGATAGTGACAGAAAGACTGACGGAACAAAGAAGAGAGGCCTGGGGCTCTGGTCCTAGTTCCTTCATTTATCAGTCATGAGATAACAGCAAATGATAAACTCTGAACCTCAGTTCCCAAATCCATAAAAGATATAATAATCCTGACTATTCATTACTTCACAGGATTATTAAAAATCACATAAGAATGTATATTCATCACTTATGCAATTGTTAAAGACCTTAGAGATAACCTTATTAAGTTTCTAGATTTTGCTCTATTCGGGGGCCCCTACAAGATACAGGAAGAGTGGAAACAGGAAGGACACTGCTGCGAATGGATGGGGGCCACTCTCTCACATCCCCATTTTCAGCTGAGGAGTCTGAGATTATCTGCTTTACATTTTGGGCTCCAGAAAAGCTTCCATTTGAAGAAAATGCCCAATGGTTTAAAAGGATTGAAAACCACAGATTCATTCCAATTGTCTCATATTACAATGACAAAAGTAAAACCCAGAGAAGCTGAATAACTTCTCCAACCTTAAGTAACTAACTATAAAGTGGCTGGGCAAATAAGAAAATACAATTGAGGGGCGCCTGGGTGGCTCAGATGGTTAAGTGTCTGCCTTCGGCTCAGGTCATGATCCCAGAGTCCTGGGATCGGGTCCCACATCGGGCTCCCTGCTCCTTGGGAGCCTGCTTCTCCCTCTGCCTCTCTCTCTCTCTCTGTCTCTCATGAATAAATAAATAAAATCTTTAAAAAAAAAAAAAGAAAATACAATTGAGCCATCCATCCCCAAGCTCAATGCCTTTTCTGCTAGCCACATGGAAGAGTGAAATAAACATGACATACTGACACAGAAGTACAAGCGTATATGGGAGATAGGACATCACCTGTACACTATGAAAATTCTGTTCTGCAATACAAAACTGTAGTTCATTCACTAATGTGCATATTTATTCAATAAATATTAAATGTCAGATATGTGCCAGACATTGTTCTAAGCACTGGTTTAAACGCTGAAAGCAATTCCGCTTCAAAGAAAGAAGTTATGACACCCCGGCCTAACACTGGAATAAAACATTCCATTTTGCCTGAAACTGATGAAAGACAGGCAAAGTAGTATATAAATTTAATTATTGCCTATCCAAAAGCACCTCTAATTCCAGTAATAAAATAAACACTAATCTACTTGTTTTGGGGGCCACCCTCCCTGAATTTCCTCTTATTAATGTCTTTCCTTTTATCAAAAGCTAACACTCCACCTGAGAAGTACATTTCCTGGATTCTCACCTTCAAGGAATCAGAACCTGCAGGCACTGCCTTTCTCCTCTGTGTATTTATTTTCTCCCTATCTAGAGATCATTCTGCGGCGGATAAATATCTTCTAGTATCTCCCATATTAAAAACAAAACAAAAACTTTTGCCCTCATGACCAGCTGCAACTCAGTTTCCTTTCTTAGTTCCAAAGCAATTGTTTTTGGAAAGAGTTACCTGCAGCTACTACAGCCTTCCCAAGCTTACCCCTGTCCCTCGGCCCACATCTCTGGTAGAAAGCAAACTCCCCTGCTGCTCTCCTCCGGAAGGTGAGAAAGGAGATCTTGTCTGCTCACTATTTTATCGCCAGCACTGGAACAGCATCTATCATATGCCAAATTCAGTAAATATTTGTTGTATGAATAAATCATGTAGAACCATACAGTGAGTTAGTGAATTATATAACATATAGCTTGCCAATTTCTCATAGATTTCTGAAGGATGGGTCACAAATATACACTAAGTTTTTCTTGCTCCAAAATTAAAACACTCCAATCACTATTTGAAAAAATTTGTAATGACCCATAATGCTAGAGTAAAAGTAATCTACAAATGTAATTCAATCCCTACCAAAACTGCAACAGGATATTTTTGTAACTTGGCAAAATAATTCTAAAATCCATTTTAAAAGAATAAATATTTTTAAATAACTAGGAAATTTTGACAAAGAAGCAAGCAGGCAAAACTGCACTACCACATAGAAAAATTGTGTTACAAAATAATAGTAATTAAAACAGTGTGAATCTGGCACAGGGTAAGGGAGCAGAAACAGAACACAGAGTTCAGAATTGAGCTCAAATATATCTGAGGATTTTGTAAATAAAAAAGATAGCACTTCAAATCAGGGAGGGAAATGGTGGTTATTCAATAAAAGGTCTTGGGACAACTGCCTAGCTACTTGCTAAATAAGTAACCCTTCCTTACTCCTCATACCAAATTCCAACCAAATTCATAATAGAAAATAAGGATTGGAAAATAATTGTATAGCCTTGGAGTGAGGAATGGCTTTTGGGCATATCAACAAAGCTAGCGCCATAAAGAAAAACACTGATGACAGACTCAAGTACTTAAAAGTGAAAAAATATATGTGGTAAAAACAAAACAAAATAAACTAGGAAACCCTGAGTGAGCTTAAAAGGCAAACAAAACCCAGCAAACATTTCCGCATCATACATATATGAAAAACGTTACAGAAGAGGGATGCTAAATCCACAGAAAGAAGGACATCCTGAAAGATAAATGGGGAAAGGAAATAACTCACAAAAGAATAAATATAAATGGTCAGTAAACATGTGAAAAGATAGCCAGTATCATCAGTAATCAAAAGGATGCAAGTTAAGATATTAAATTTCCTTTAACTGTTATCTTAGCCAGCTAAAATTAAAAATATTGACACTACACTGGGTTAGCAAGGGGATGGAAAACAGAATTCTTACACACTTATTAGGAGAGAATAAACTGACATAAAACTTCTGGGAGTTAGTTTGGCATCTAATGTAAAATACCCATTAAGGGAATAACCAGACAATTAATACATAAAGGGTATAATTTGTGGAGTCATTTATAACTGAAAAAAAAAGTCTATCAATAGATTATTGAATATGTCATTATTGATCTGTACAAAGAACTACTACAGAAACCTAATTATGTGAACCGACATTTTTGAAATGTAGAAAGATATCCACAATATGTCAAGTGGAAAAAGCAGATTACAGAACTATTCTACCTGCGAAGTATTTCTCGAAATCAATCCTCTTCTTTTATCTCCATCACTACTCGGGCGCAAGCCAACTTTCTCTTCCCTTTCCTGCCCCAGCCTGCTTTCTGTGGCATTTCCAAAGGCACTAGGGGGCAGTTTTACAAGCTAATACCTGCTTATCTTGCTGCTCGCTGGAAACTCGTCCCACCGCTTGGCCTCCTCCTCCAGCCTGCGCCAGCTTCCATGGCCTTCTTTCAGCTCTTCTATTACCCCCGGCCCACTCCGATCTTGGTCCCTTGCACTTGTTCTGGAACCTTCTCACCCACCCTACACCTCCCATCTCCACACTATGCCTGTGGATGCCCCTGCCTTTTGAGCGCTCAGCACAGATGCCAGCATCTCAGGAAAGGCTTCCCTTTCCAGATACTGTGGGTCAGCGCTCCCTTTATACACTCTCATAGCTCTCTCACCTTTTCCTTGCTCACCTTATCACAGTTGGCCATTTTTTATTTGAAGATTAGATCATTACTATCCCTCTCCCTCCAAAGGCCAAGGACAGAGACCATGTCCATTTTCTTCATCATTATGTATCACTGACACGTATTAAACACAATTTAGAGACTGCCATGTATCAGGCACCAAAATCTCTTATGACTGATGAAAGGAAAGGAGGGCGAGAGGAGAGGAAAGAATGAGGGTTCAGTGCTGTTACTTGAAAATCAATAGAGCTAAAACCAAAGCTAACTCCACTTCTTGATGATTGCGATTAAAAATGTCCATCATAGATTTTGAACCATGAAAGTAGTAAACAGACACCTCCGCAAAGAAGATACACAGATGGCAAATAAGTTTATGAAAAGATGTTCCATATCATATGTCATCCAGGACATAAAAATTAAAACAATGAGATACCACCACTACAAACCTATTAGAATGGCCCAAATCCACGATACTGACAATACCAAATGCTGACGAGGACGTGAAGACTAGGAACTCTCATTCGTTGCTGACGAGAACGCAAAGTGGTACGGCTACTCTGAAGGTCAGTCTGGTGGTTTCTTACAAAACTAAGTATACTCCTATCATACAGTTGAGCAATTGCACCCCTTGGTATTTACCCAAAAGAGGCTAGGTCTTCACAAAAACCTGCACACAGACGTTTACAGCAGCTTTATTCATAATTGTCAGAACTTGGAAGCCACCACAGTGATCCTTCAGTAGGTCAACAGATAAACTGTGGTACTTCCAGACAATGGAATATTATCCAGTGCTAAAAAGAAATGAGCTATCAAGTCATGAAAAGATATGAAGGAAACTTTAAATGCATGTTACTAAGTGAAAGAAGCCAATCTGAAAAGGCTACACACTGTATGACTCCAACCAAATGACATTCTGGAAAAAGCTAAAACTATGGAGACAGTAAAAATATCAGCAGTTGTCAAGAGTTGAGGGGAGGGATGGATGAAGAGGCAGAGCACAGAGATTTTTAGAGCAGTGAAAATACTCTGTATGATACTATAATTGTGGATACATGTCATTATTCATTTGTCCATACAACACCAAAAGTGAACAGTAAGTAAACTATGAACTTTGGATCACAGTGATGTATCAATTGCAGGTTTATCACTTGTGACAAGATGGAGCACTCCAGTGGGGGATGCCAATAATGGGGGGAAGCTGTGCATGTGTGGGGGAGGGGTGATATGGGAACTCCCTACTTTGCACTCACTTTTGCTATCAACCTAAAACTGCCCTAAAAATAGTCTCTTTAAAAAAAGTACTAAAGGGCTGCTTTTTCCTACTATTTATCCTTCCCAAATCCGAGGCTCAATGATGCATTTTCTGGTTATTGTTCCTCATTGCCACAAACAAGATGGCAAATTCATCTCCAGTGGCAGGATCATTGTCAGGTCAAGTTTACAGAACTTTAGGAATTCTGACGCCAAGAAACAGACCCATCTGTAACCCAGAGCCCTAATGGCCTAACTGTTGTCAATAACAAAACCAATTCTATTTTCCATTTGCATACAATAAATCAGAAATTCTATGTTGAATCAATGATTCCAGATTTCCACTTCTCACTCCCTCTTGCCCTAAGATAGTTCCTAAGATAATTCCACTTTCTTAGGGATATTTCACTATAAACCCAAAAGGATAAGACCAATTTCTTCTTCATCTTCTCTCTTTTCCTACGCTTTCCACACCATAAGCCACAATACCCACCAAATCCACCCCTAACCACGTATGAAACTCAGGGCAAACATTTTGCTCCTATGGTTATCAAGTTCTAGCTAGTCCATGGATCCCAGCTCAACATTGTATCTTTAAATTTTGGAATTGCATTGATGATAATCTGTTTATCTGTCAGAGCAATACAGAATCCAGGCCTAAGTGTAGAGCCCAGCCCATTTCTCCCAGTTAGGTCATTCTGATCTCACTTAGGAAGATGAAAGCTATTAACGGAGCAGAAGACCATAATGGTTCAAGGTGGTTAATGATTTTATTTTTAAAGGATTCAAGAAACTGCATTTTGGCATCAAATACATATGATATAAATTGTGTATAACGGTAGGCAGATTGTCGCCTGTGGATAGTAGGTGGCTGAAGATTTACAGTCAATATTTAGTCAACAGCTCAGTCACTTTGCTCTGGATATAAATGTCTATGACATCTTCCAAACTATTTTCCCCTTGTGTTTACAAGCTCACGTAATCTTTTTCCTAACCAGTTATATAAAAATAATTTTTAAATAATACATTTACAATACAATTTGACATACTAGAAAATGGGTCTGCAACTGTGTTTATATCCATGGTGTAATTAAAAGAGCGGAATTATGGTAGGCAGACCTTCAGGAGGTCATTTGACATTTCTGGAAATGAGATTCCTTACCTGTATAATAAAAAATTAGCCAAATCAGTTGCAAGACTTCACTTACCTTCTCAAATAATCCTTTATTTTTTTAAGATTTTTTATTTATTTATTTGAAAGAGAGAGGGAGAGAGTACAAACAGGGGGAGTGGCAGGCAGAGGGAGAAGCAGGCTCCCCACTGAGCAGGGAGCCTGATATGGGGCTCAATCCCAGGACCCTGAGATCATGACCTGAGCTGAAGGCAGACGCTTAACCGACTGAGCCACCCAGGAGCCCCTCAAATAATCTTTTAATTTATGTAACAGTCTACTCATATCTCATGCATGGCATTTATCAGATTCTACTTTTTTTAGTTATCTGAGTTTTTCATACTCTACCCTCTCCTTCTGCCACTACCAACTCCAGGTCTCTGAAGCCAGGGATTTTGTTTCATTCTATCAGTACATTCCCTACTATACCTAGTAAAGTGTCTCAAATGCTCAGGTGCTCAGAATGGATATTGAATGAATGGGAGAGGTCAGAAGTGAGCAATGCCCCTGACGCCCACCGTTCTGGGTTGAACTGTGTCCCCCCTCCCACCCAGAATTCGTATGTTGAAGTCCTAATCCCCGGTACCTCAGAATATGACCGTATTTGGAACTAGGGTTGTTGCAGATAGAATCAGTTAACATGAATACGGTGGGCCCCAATCCAATATGACTGGTATCCTTATAAAAAGGGGAAATTTGGACATAGACACAAACACAAAGAACAGCATGCAAAGATGAAGGCAGAGATCTCAGTGTTGTTTTTACAAGTCAAGAAACCCCAAAGATTATTGGTAAACCACCAGAAGTTAGGAGGGAGGCATGGAACAGATTCTCCCTCAGAGTCCCCAGAAGGAACCAACTTTGCCAACACCATGAACTTGAACTTCCAGCATCCAGAACTACAAGACAATAAATTTCTGTTGCTTCAGCCACCCAGTTTGTGGTTCTTTGTCATGTCAGCCCTAGCAAAGAGGACACCCACTGCATTACCAATAGCTGCCTCACTGGCAGTTACAAAAATGAACCCTTGGGGCCTCCACTGGTGAACAGCTGCAGCTGCTGCTAGAAATCCAAGCCCACTTGGCCAGTCTCACCAAATCCTCATCTCCACGCAGTCTGTACATCTGAGCCCCCTTACCCTGCCCATCTATCCACCCTCCCACTGGGCCTGGGAGACTTCCAATATGCTTTACCCTTCCACAGAATGCTCCTTCCACTTCCTTGCCGTAACAATACGTGTGCTCCCCCAGGAGGAACTGCTGTCTGGAAGCTGCCACTTTCTTAAGTGGAGGCTGGTTTGTCATTCGTGCCTCTCATAACTCTAAGCCAAGAGTTTGCGATGCCCGAAACTACTACTTCCTCCCTCTTCCCTTTGCATACCCTCCTGCTTAAGTCTCACGCTATACCCACTGGCTCCCTGTTACCTGCCATGTTACCTTAACATTCACTGATACAGCAGAGCAAGGTGGTTAAGAATGTAGGTTGCTGGAGCCAGACTGCCCTTATCTGAGAACCAGTTCTGACACTTGCTAGCAATGTCACTTGCGCAAGTCTGTCAACTTTTGTGAGCCTCACTTTGCTCATCTATAAAATGGGGTAATGATAATATATAAAGCTCTTAGAACAGTGCATGGCACCTGGTAAGCACTGAATAAATAGGAGCTACTATTATATCAGTTTCTAGAATCTGAATTGTCCTCTTTATCTCTACCTTATCTTCTTTCTTGGTTCCTTCCACATTCACGGGGATGAGCTTTCCCAACTCTGGCTTTCAATCCCTTGATCTCCTTACTTCCTGTGACCTTCTCCTTCACATTATCTGAGCCACTGATGACCCTGATCACATTCCAGCCTCATCAACTCCAAAATCTGTACCATCACAAACTTCTGAAATTAAAAAGACCCCATTCTCTGATCACAACCTCCAATCTGTCTGCTTACTTGCGCAAGTGCTCTCAACTATAAGAAAAATCTACCACCTCCCATGACAACCCAGAGATACCATTCTCAGTATTCATCAGTCTCCTCCATCTTCATTTGCCTCTACATTCTTCTTCTCCATGCTGATACTCAACCAGGTAAATATTGATAAAGAAAATTATAAAATCATTTAAACGGATACAGTGGGTTTGGCACTTTAAAATATTTCCCTCCCTTCCATTAGTTATCCATACAACAGTAAGGCTGCTCCTTTTAAATATGCTGATAGGCATGACTCTGTTGACTCTCACACAATTGGATGCATGAGCAGCTGTCTCTGGTTGCTGGTTCCCAGTTCAACCCTAGTCATGGTCATTAATCTCGATAATGGATGGCCATTTCAAGAGGCAAATGGGAACCCTCCAAGCCTAACCTCTACTCCCAGTTTCTTTCCTGAGACTCCCACTCCCCCCAAACAACATATTTATGTCTTTACTGCTAGATGTGGGATCTAGTTATGGGGATATTCTATGAAAAAGTGTTAATTTCTTTTTATAAAAGCAAAGCAAGACTTTTTTTTCAAAAGAAGAACAGGTACTTTTCCAATAGTCCTAGAGACCATCCATCTCCCTCTGAGACTGTGCACCAGTCCTGCGGTGAAACCTGGTTCCCAACTCTCTCCCCAGGCAGAGTATCTCTATCATGCCTGTGCATGTGTGTGTGTGTGTGTGTGTGTGCTGTGTGCATGTGTACACAGGTGCAGGCATCACTGGCAAATGAGGAGCAAACACCACTGAGGGGGTATTCGATTCACTTTTACCTTGATGGCCATTTCTTAGACTAAAGAACAGTATTCTCACTTCAGCTGGTACTGCTAAAAAAAATAACTATTAGTTCATTTAGAAAAACCACAGTCCAAGTTAGAAGCCATAAAAATCATTTTCAGAATGCACCTTTTTTAAGTATTCTTAAAGCCAATCATTTAATTTACTAAAAGTTAAAAAAAAATTCTCTCTTTCGTCGGAAGATCCCCTTTAATCTGCCCAGAGGGTTTAAAACATTCTCTTGTGCTTTTTCAAGCTCCACCTCATCATACACCACAGTTACTTCCAAAATCTGCAGTGATTTCTAAGAGTCGACCTCCTCTCTGTTTGACAGTTCTCCCACAGTTTACACATGTTGTCTCCAAGCAACTTGGCATTAATTCTAGGGTTTGTAATCAACCTGTGGTGTGAATATTTGCTGCAGGTGAATTCCTACCAAACCTGGAAGATGCCTCCATGTGAAGCAAGTAAGAGCCTAACTCCACAAACTCAGATGCACAAGAGATCAGCTTTATTTTTCCATTATTCCACTTCTGTTCTGAATCTCCATTCTGCAGGGGTAGCTGGGAATTCATCCCTGGCATTCAGGAAACCCCCTTCTCCTGGGATCAGCCTAACTTTCTGGGAAGAAGGGAGAGCTTCCATGGTAGCAAGACATTGTTGAGGGCATTTGCCATTCACTTACACAAAGTCTCCCGAGACATCCCTGATGGCTGTCTGCGTGATTCCTTCAACCCCAGCTGTTCTCTCCACTATCTGTGTTCCTGGGGACTTGGGAACTGTTTTAGCTCTGGTGCCATGCTGGGACACCAGAGCCTCTCTGATGCTATTCATGACCCCATATGCCTGGCTCTAAGATACGGACAGTTCCTCTGGTTGGGAAAGGGACTGCTGCTTCCATGGGCATCAACCCAGGACATAGGAACAGACTGCCCTGATCTCAGCATCTTTGAGTTTCTTGGTGGTTGGCCAAACCCGTAAGACTTTCTCTGGGACCCACCTACATTTTTGTCCTCCTTACTTCCCCTCCATATGTTTCACCATCCCCATCCAAACTCCCCATATTCCAAGAAATATTTTTCTCATCTAAGCAAATAGTTTTCTCTGTCTCATATACTTTCTTCCAGGCATTTTGTCTCAAATCCCGTTCTGGCTCACTCTACGCCTGAGGCAACAAACACCCATCTGGCTGCTCTAGCCCCGTTGGCCCTTGTTGAGTTCCTTGAACACTCAACCTTCTCTTGGCCCGGAAACTCTCTCAAACCTCCGCTTGGCTGCCTCCTTCTCACTCTTCCTGCCTCATTTTAAATGTCCCCCATTCAGTGAAATCTCCCCTGATCACCCTAAGCAGCTACCCATTATTCTCCATTACCATTTGTTTCCCATAGACCTATCGTAACTCTTTTTGTTTCTCTTTTGTTTACCTGTTTGTTGTCTGTGTCCCCTCTGGACTGTAAGTTCCAGGAGAGAAGAGACTTGGGGTTAGGAGCATGAGCATGGGCTTTGGAGCCAGCCTGCCTCAGTCCTAATCTCAGTTCTGTACTTACTAGCTGTGTGACCTTGGACAAGTCACTCAACCTCTCTGTGACTCAGTTTCCTCTTTTGTAAAATGTAATACCTTATAAAGTTGTTATGACAATTAAATGAATCAATACCTGGCACACAGTAAGTGCTATCAAGTGTTTATTCGACCAAGTACCTAGCACTTGGTATAATGCCTAGACCATATGGGATGCTCAAAACATGTTTATTGAATGTAGAAATAAAAGAAAAAAGAAAAGGATGAATGAATACCACAGAGCCAAACATATCGTCTGTAATTTACTTGCTCTGCTAGCTGAACCACAATGCAACAAGATCAAGGTCGTTTGCTCAAATCCTAAAAAGGGCAGCAAAGTTTATTGTTCCACTGCAACTGAGTACATCACTAAACCTGTGTAGCTGTCCAGCAATTGAATAATGTTGCCTTCAGCTAGAATGAGTAAGAAAGTCTGAATGGGTCAATGTTTGCTTGTCACAGTTAGCATACAAATCATACCCAGGACATATCCTATTCACTGCAGCCTCACCGTTTCACCTGCTTGATAAACGCTAGCTCTTGTGTTTAATCACCCTAAAAAAACTGTGTCATTTTACTGACAATAATCCTAGAACTTTAAAGAAAAGACTAATAGCAATTTAATTCTGATCTCCTTAGGATTATTTACATATGTATAAAGTTAATATATCTGCAGGTGCATATTTAACTCTATATCTGGCTGTGTAATCAAAATTTGAGTCAAGTACTTGACTCAAAGAATAGTCCATGCAAGTATCTGAAAACCTTTTTACTGATCCACGTGTTGACATTTTTTTCAATGTCCAAAACAAAACAAAAAAGGAAAGGAAAAGCAAAAGTATATAAGAAGACACAAAAATGAACCTTAAAGAAGAGTCATTACTATGAATTTAAGATTATCTAACACATCCAGACGGTGCAAGTGTTCCTGTTTTATTTGCTTTGTGGACTTGAAGGCTCTTGCATATGTACTTTTCTCTTTCCTTTGCTTTCCCACTGTCCATTCCAGGTCATTAGAAAGGAATCACTAGCGTGAGAGTTGGTCTAGCACCGCCCAGTCAGAAAGAGAATTCTCATATTAGAAAGTAGAAATGAGTTAGAAGGCTAAGCTTACTATGGCAAGATCCAGCCTACGTAAGTATGTCCTGGGGAGCTGGCACTCATCATCCAAGGAGAACAGGATAGTCCCCTTGACTCTCGGACTAGGAGAAAAATTACTATTTCCCCAGATCCAATTCATTATCAGTTCTTGAGAGCAGAGCTATTACGGATAAAGGCGAGTCCCTTAATCTGTTTGTTTATACAGTACATTTGAAATTTAGTCAAGCATGCAACTTCTATCCACGCAACTAATGGAATAAAGACATAAGATAGACACATTTCATTATGACCCACCTGTCAGATTCTGACCCTAGAATCATTCAGTAGTCGCTGTAATTCCTGTTGAGTCCCCAGCTGTATTCACAGACCAAAGGCAGTGGTATGAAACTCCACTGAGTGGAACATCTGAGACGTTTTCTGTGACTGATGTGCCCAACAGCAAAATGCTCTATATTCTACCACTAAATCCATGATGTACTCAAGTAGCCTAACTTATAATACTTATCTCTTTTCTCTTTCCTTGGGTCTCATGCCCCAATTTTAAAATCTCTATGGCTATAAGGCCATATATAGAAATGCTATCTCCCTGTTACACTTGATTTTGTGCCAATACCATGATCCATTTTATACAGGCAGTTCAATCTAGCATTTCCTCTCCAGCCTAAAGTCTCATCGTGTTTTGTTCCGCTCACTGGATCAAAAATATATTGCCATATCATTTTCTCCACTGGAAAACATACTATCATTATTTTTTTTTCATGGAAATCAGGCTTTATCTTTTGCACACTGTTCCTCATCTCCCCTACCAACAGCTCCCTCCATTCCTGCCTAAAATTGCTCACCATTCCAATAAAGTGATATACTGGAATGGAAAAAATTTGGTTTCAGTCTTGGGGATCAATTTATGATAATCTTAAATAAGCCTCTTTCTAATTGATGAGTCTATTGCAAATTGCATACTTCAGTTTACTCTGTAAGGAATACAATTAAACTAAGGCAAAGCTGGTTATGACTCATGTATAATGAAATGAAAACAGTATCATCATTAAACACCAAATAAAGCCATTGATTCCGTGTATTATTCTGTCAGTTTTAATTGAATTGCATTTTCCCCCTTTCAGTTCTTAATTATGCAGTTCATGCTGAATCTTTATTTTTATGCACAAAATGGGATAATGTTCTCTTCCTCCTTACCTTAGTATCTAAAAATATAAGCCTATTGAGAACAGAAAAGTCTTTGTTGGGTCTTAATTAAAGCAAAACACCTGCTTTTATCCCGGGAGCTGAATGTGTTGCTGTACTGTGAGACTGTTACCAAGTGAGGGAACAATAGGGCTGCTTCCTGTTGCATGTCCCTCTCCCCGACCTCTGGTCTCAACGTCTTTCCAAATTCTATCGCAAGAGGGAAACCGTGACATCATACTGTCCAGCAAAGAAGATCCAGGACCTCTCCAGCCTGCTAATGAGCATTAACTCTGTCTAGACTGTCAGGTCTAGACAGTACCAAGTGAAGCAGATACTGTTTAACATGGGGGTAAATACAGTTAGTGAGATAATAATCTAAAACTTCACTCTTCTCTTTAACTTGTGAAAGATTTCAAGGCAAAAGCTGGACTCTCTTCTCAGATATGTACCACATAACTGAGATTATATGCAAGTAAAAATGAACAAAGGAAGATGGAGTAAGTGTAGAACCTAGATTTGAAGAATATCCTGCTACTGTGATGTAATGCCTGTAATTCAGAAGAGGCAAAAGGAAGACAACCTCTACTCTTCTCTCTTCCCTTAAGGATGTTGGCTATTTCTTAAGTGCTTCTACCAGATTCAAGTACACACATCACTCTGATATCAACACACTTTTATTTCTAAAGTTCAAGTCACAGGGGCCAGATGTTTTTGTCTAGAAGTATCAAATGATAATGAGTAATGAGCAAGTTATTTATCTTCGAGTACACAGATAAAGGCAAAATTGTGTATTTTCAGCTAGGACAGTGTCCCAACAGAAACCTAGTTTGGTGAATAAATCTCAGAATTGAGAGTCCAGGGATGACCTAAGGTCAGTCTTTGATGTTCCAATGACATCCCATATACACTGAGCAAATAAAGACTGAACGATTATTATCATAGCTTGGAAGCGCAGATGACCAGGGCCTGAGTCATGGGAAGAGGAAGTGGTTGCCATTCAGATGCATCCCCAGAGCTGAGGGACTGGCCTTCTTGGGCTGAGAACATCTGATGGGTGGTGAGGAGCTGGCTCTCCCTGGAATATCTCCTAGCTCTGACATATCAGACTCTGCCACCCGTGCAGCTGCATCTCCAGTATTCATGCTAATAGAGAAAGCTGTCTTGGAATGAGAAGAGGCACTAATCATTCTTGTACTCATTTTACCCATGTTGAAACTCATCTGCCAATATTTCCCTGTATGATGCACTGCTAAGCATTCTAATAAGCTTATTCCAATTCCATCCTTTTTATTCCCAACTCACCCTTTGATGGAAGAGAGGAGAGAAAGGAAATGCCTAAGAAATGAGAAGAGGGACGCAGAGTGGGCTGTGGGAACTCAAATGTATCAAGTTCCTTTTATGTCCTAGGCACTGTTTGGGGTTTTTTTTGTTTGTTTGTTTGTTTGTTTTACATCAGTGACTAGTATTGGGTTTGTTTGCTTTGTTGTTGTTGTTTTTTATATCACTGGTAAGTTTTTTTATTATCAGTTTATGTGTAGGATTAACAGGGAAACAAGGTCATGTCACTTCGGTACTGGACAGCCAAGGGTTAAATGTAAACGTGGGACATGGGTCTCCACATTTTATAATATTCCTGACTCAGATTTTACAGTAGTAGGTAGTTGGTAAGTCTATAAATAATGTTGATTTTCTATGTTCATTGTTTCTAATGTTGCAAACTAATGCTTTTGCCATGGTACCATCTATTTCAAATCAATTTCTTGCAAATGCCTTTCACAACTATATTGTTTATATTAATAAATTAAAACAGCATACTTGGGCAATGTTATTTTTCTTGTTCCACACAAATATGCAGAGATCCAAAAAGATTATGCAGGAGATAAAACTGTTGTTTACAGAAGCTCTCCTTCAGAAGGGTTTATGAAATTATTTTTCCACTATTAAAAATGAGAAATCGCAAAACAAGGAGATTATACAAATCCTTGGCATAAATTCACATGAAGACTGCCTGCCAACATTTTAATTAAGGAGAATAGGTTGGCTTATCAAATATAATTGAAGAATATTGACCAAAGTTTGGTTTGTCTAAAAGGCAGTTGATGGAACATGAGGTTCTAGACACAGCCTCTCTCCAGTTCCCCCTTGACATCCTTCGAAAAGGAACATTCTCCTTTACTTGGCCTTCCAAGAGCTAAAACAGTTAAATCAAAATGCCCGTCTGGATCTGACAGCCAGGTTCTCTGGAAGTATAAAGCCTTCTGATGCTGAAGGAACTCTTTGAAGGTAGACACCAAAGGGATCTCCAGGCCTCTGGGGATCCAGGAGGATGCCCATGCTACAGAAGGGTTCATGCCCCACCCTGGCTATAACTTGGGCCCCAACACATTCTCTGATTAGATTTGCTGAACTACTTCTAAATGCAGAACGACATAGATTTACCCTGCCAGCACACAGAAATAACTTCCTGAGATTAAAAAACGACATATATTCAAGAAAAAAATGGAAATCGACTGACAAAAATACCCTACGAAATACATCCCTTGATTCCTTAATGTCATCCTCTTTAAGAGCCAGATTTCTCACTGCCTAAACTACTCCCTGATTGTAAATTAAAACACCATGTGGATAACTTGCTTGACAGTATTCTAGTGATCTCAGGTTAATGTTTAACTATTAACAGAAAATAGGATTCTAGGTACTATGGCCTGGGAAGAGTACTATTAGGGTACCATTTAGTGAATTCTGTTTAAGACTTATAATAAAGAAGTAACTTAAGTGCCGAGGAATCTGAGCCAATGAAAAAATTGATGTGAAAAGAATCTATCCCCTGGGCTGGGGTATTTTATGTTTCAATATTGAAACTTGAACATTTTTTGCATCAGAAAAGTTATTCTTAGTTGTTGGCAGAGTAAATCCATGTTATCCTGCATTCTGAAGCAGTTCAGCTGAATCTAATTAGAACATCTGCAGATTTATGCAGCTTTCTGTATATTAAAGTCCCTACCCTTGTGAAATAAATATTTCTCCTCAATCCTTTATTTTTACCCATCTGAGTGTTAATCAGACTAATATGGTATAAATTTTAACAACCACTTTTATGATCCTAGGATGAATGGTGCACTACAAGTCTAAAATATCAAGACCTTATAAATAGTGTCAATGTGCACTGGATTTCAATGCCTTCCTACTGGCCATCAATTTTGGCTTAGAGAAAGGGAAACAATTATGAACTCAGTCGTTTGCTTCTTGTTATAGTTTTTCAGAGATTTTCAAGGTGATCCATGCACTCCTAGAATATTAAGGAAAACCTCTTTGGTTTCAGTGTCTCTTGATAAAAAATTCATTGACTCATGTAGGCAATTAGACCAAAAAAGGTCAATTTGTTTTTGCAACTAAGATAAATTACTCAGACTCATATAGAAAATGAGCGTTTTGTTAGAGTTAACTTTAAGATACTCCAACCCTCTTGGTAAGCGAGTCTGCCATCTCTCTTGAGTAATACACCTAGATGCTATACTTCGCATTGGGACTTTTTTTTTTTTTTTAAATCTTAACCAACCGTCTATATTAGAGCAGGCTCACCTCAAGCAAATGAGTAATTTCCTTCTTAGTCGTATAACACCTCAAGGTGTTACCAATTAGTCTGAAATTAAAATTAGTCTGAATTTTTCCAGCTGAGAAGCAGCACAGTGAGAAGAGGCTTAATCCTCAAGTCAGATAGCCCTGTTGAAATCCCAGCTTTATCACTAACTAGGTTTGAACAGCTGGGCAGCAATCAAACCATCCTGAAGCTTAAATTCTTCCCGGGTAAAATGGAGATAATAATATTTAACTTGGTACATAACTATAAGAATTAACTGAAAAGATGCCCGTAACTAGGACATACTCAGTAAGTAAGAGCCAAAATAGAGACATGGGGGCCTAAAAAGAGAAGCATGCAAAAAGAGATCATTTTTCTTGGCAATTAAAAAGAATGTAACGTTCGTTTAATTTTTTTAAGGCATTATCAACTCCCCAAAAGATTGTTATAAACAAACCCCATCAACTTCTAGTCAAACAACACTTTAAAGCTATGACTCTCAAAATACAGTGCCTGGGCCGGTGGCAGCGGCAGCACTTGAAAAATTGTTAGAAATGCAAATTCTTGGGCTCCGTTCCAGGCCTACCAAATGAGAAACTTGGAGGGTGGGGCCCAGCAACCAGTGTTAAAAAAGCCCTCCAATGCATGCTCAAGTTTGAAAAACACTATTTTTAAGCCTTCCTTCAAATGTCAGCATAACCCCTCAGGCTTCCTCTATGAAGATGTGAAGATTCCTAGTAGACTTGCTAAAGGATCTGAATCCCCACTTCCTCCCTCTTGGCATTCCTCTCCTGCTCTTTATTTAGGACTAATTGATGTTCACACTGGCCAGTTAGTCAATGCTACAATTCAAATAGCCCCAGTCGGAGCCAAAATTAACATGAAGCTCTCCTAAAATATTTGAGTGGGTTTAAAAAAAAAAAAATTGTAGATTTTCCTATTTGAAAAACAAGGATTTGGGCCTATTTTTATTCAAGTACGAAGGTGTGTGTTCATGTGTTCCTTCCTCTATATAATCATGTTACATGCTCATTAAATACAAACACTGCTAAAACTAGTTTGTTAAGACTTCTCTACAAGTTGAAAAGAAATACCAAAGAAGTTGGGGCGCCTGGGTGGCTCAGTCGTTAAGCGTCTGCCCTTCACTCAGGTCATGATCCCAGGGTCCTGGGATCGAGCCCCGCATGGAGCCCCGCATGGCTCCCTTCTCCCTCTCCCACGCCCCCTGCTTGTGTTCCCTCTCACTGTGTCTCTCTCTGTCAAATAAATAAGATCTTTAAAAAAAAAAAAAAGAAATACCATAAAAGCAGATGTCATCTTCACTGTGTCACCACTTAGTCTGCTGATTCTGCCCACCTTATTCATTCTATTGCACTAATATCCATCGAGCACCTACTAGGTGCCAGGCACTGTTCTAGGTAGGGATAAGGGATTCAGCTGTGAGCAAGACAGACTGGTTGCGGGTGGAGAATCTCTTCCTCCTGGAGCTTGTACTCTAGTAAAGGGAAGCACGCCACAGAAAAGTCAACAAATCAATAAATACAGTAAGTATAGATTGTGTTAAGTACTCTGTAAGATCTACACAGGATGATGTGGTAGTCTGTGTAAGGAGGGGCTTCCTTAGACAGGGTAGTTGAAAAAAAGACTCTTGAGGGACATAATATAGGAGCTCAGTCAAGAAGGGAAAGAACCACTTTTATAAAGAGGTAGAGGAGGGTGGAGGATTTCAGGCAGAGATCAGAGCAAGTAACAGCTTGGGATTTTTCAAGACATGAAAGAAAGCCACAGTGAGTTAACGGAGAAAAGTGTTGGGGAAACAGAATTAAAAAACAAAATCTTCTCCCAATCCATGAAACCTCTCCACAAATGTAGATGAGAAAGAAAACAGTTTTATTATTGAATAAGCATTAAGCCAGAATGTGCCACTCATCACAAGCAATCCACTAAGTGATTCCAAAGACTGAAAGACATCTCACCCCTTTACGTGGCCAAGTCGACACAACCCATTACATACATATTCTTAGGATAAACAACTAGTCAAGTAAGAGGACTTGACAGCACCATTTGTCACACAGTTGCTCCTATATTTACTTAGTAGTGGGGTGACCATCTGTGTAAGCTAATTGGCTTTATTCAAAGGAAAAATAAACTTCTCTTTATGACAAGAAGTAGTTTCGTAACTTGGAATGAGGTGCCTGCTGCAGTTAGGTTCTATCCTCCCACAGAAACTGGGAGGTAGGTAGGGGCTCTATCTTCCTTAATGAGGACATTTCAAAGAGATGCTTCCCAGGGCCTTGAGAAATGCAGTCCTGGGTCCTAAAGCTGGCAAGAGTTTATTTTAGCTCTTACAAAGATTTACATACATTTCACACAGACAGTGAAAGAACTTACAAGTTTTTTTAAAGTAAGTGTTCTAAGATTAGGGAAGGGAAGGAAGTCTCTTCCCTTATTTTCAACACTGAGAAATAAGCCCCTCATTTTTCATTTGTTTTCGCCCTTCCACAAGGCATGAATTAAAGTACACAGGGACTAGATTATGCAGGGTCTGAAAACAGTGTGTATTTCCTCTCGGAGAGATGGAAACCCACTGAAAGTTTGGGACAAGACCTAGTATCTCTTACAAGACATTTAACCCCTCTGACATGATGTCCTGTGAAGAACACAACATGACTTTGGTGATGATTCTTGCCAAAAATGCATAACCTCAATCTAACTGAAGAGAACAGAAAACCTAAACTGAGGAACATTCTACCAAAGAACTGACAAGTACTTTTCAAAAATGTCAAGGCCATGAAAGACAAAGAGTGAGGACCCATCATAAATTGCAGGAGGCTAAAGAGACAGGACAATGAAATGTAATGTGAGGTCCCATACTGGACCCTTGGACCAGAAACATTAATGGGAAAACTGGTAAAATTTGAATAAGGTTCGTAAGCTTAGTTAATAGTATTGCATCAATGTTAATTTCCTGGCTTTCCAAGCTGGGTAAAAGATATACAGGAATGCTCTGCACTATTTTTGCACCTTTTCTATAGGTCTAAAATTATTTCAAAATTAACATTTTTTAAAAATTTAACAGATCATTTAGTCTACTGAAAAATTGATGGGGGAGGGAGCGGGGGATAGAAGTGGTGAGCCCAGTTAGGAGGCTAATGAAAAAAAGTCCAGGTAAGAGATCATAGTTTGAAGATGATGTCAACAAAGAAGGAGAAAATTAGGAATGAAGGTGTATTTTTAAGACAGAATTGACAGTATCTGGAGATCTGAGTGTGAGAAGTGAAGGACAGGGCTTATTTCTAGGAGTTTGGTGTAAGTAACTATTGGAGTATGTCATTTGCTCAGAGAGAACTAAGGGAGACCCAGAGTTTCGGCAAGATGATCTGTGGTTTCAACCTCTCCTCTAAGAGGTCATCTCATAAATCCAGCTCCCTGCGAACAAGGAGAGGACACTGATCAATGTTATAATGACCAATGCATGATTCTAATATTACTACTCATACAGGTGGCTACAGATGCTTCCAACCCTAGTTCAGACCTATGGCCAAGGCACAACCGGCCTTGGTTTTAGATTCGTTTTCTTTCCCTCCACTCCCCGCCTAAGCCCTTAGATAGCAATCTAGTAAGAAAACAGAGGTAACCAGAACCCAACTGAAGCCTTTCTTCCTCTTAATTTAGCCAACTGTGGACGCCAAAACTGCCACCTGCCAATTTTTTACTTAGTCATACTGCATCAGTTAAAATTTAACTAGTTTTAACTAAACTTCATAAAATCAGTAAATGTGGATGAAAGGTAATACTAGTAAGAAAATGACAGGACTAACACTTCTAATTCTAGTATCAGCTCCTCATCTACCACATTACAAGCTTAAAAGTCAAGGCAATTAAATCAGATAAAGCAGTCACATTCTTATCCTGCATTTTTTTTTTTAAATAAATAAGTAATTCACAATCTTCCCCTCCCGGAGGAGGACGCCTTTTCACAGGAGACTTATGTTATGCCTCCACAGCATTCTGAATATCTTAAAATGGTTACTTAGAAATGGAACCATTATACAAGATTTTTGTCACCAAAAACAATGTGAGTCTAAGAGTTTTCACTGCAGAAAAGTGAGACCCCACAGTGCATCTGAGGCAGCCTCCCTACCTCCACTTTTCCAAAGACGTTAAGACCCTGACTTTTAAAGGGACAGGCAACGGTTTCTGTCCTTGCTGTCCTGACTCTGAGGCAGACTCCTTCAGCAAGTGCCCATGGCTGTCCTGGGAAATTACAGCAACTCAGGAGACTCTGGTGGAAACATCTGGACTCCAGAGTCACACGGCCTGGGTTCGCACCATGGCCCGGCCACTTATTAGCTACGTGGTCTTGACAAGTTGTGTATCAATCTAAGCCCGTCTTTTTCATTAGAAAGCGGGTGTTGACACAATGCCTCTCTCTCAGTGATGCTAAGGGGATTTAATAAGCCACGGAATATAAAGCTCTCAGAATAGAGCTGAATAAAGGTTGGCTACTATTACCTTGGTCCCCTAGTGGTAGGAAGTCTCCTCAGGTCTTGGTTCTAGAATTGTCCTGCTCCTGATCAAACACTGTGTTCTCCATAGTTAAGGCAAGCTGTTACTGAAACATGAGCACATTTAACGAACCTGAAAGTATTGAAAAATAATTGCAAAACTGAATAACCATAGGAAAAGAGTTCAGCCCTACTAGTAATCAAGGATATATACAATAAAGTTTTCAGATACTATTTTTCATCTATCAAATTGGCAACTTAAAAAATATATGTAAACTATATGCAATACATATGTACAAGTATTAGTAAGGTGAGGTAAAACAAGCATTTGCATATATTGCTAGTGAGAGTGTAAACTGGTACAGCTTCTCTGGACTCTCCCAAACCATGAGTAGAAATTATACCCGACAATTTCATTTGACAAAGCAAGTAAAGTTTTTGCCTCCTTCTAGATGCAAAACATATTATAAGGCTACAATAATGAAAACCAGATATTATTTGAACAAGGAACAGAGAAAGAGATTCAAATAGATATGACAATTTATATTAAGCTGGCACTTGAAATGAGTGACAAAACATTGTATGGAAAAGAAATGGTTTAGAAACAATTGGATATTTTCTGGGAAAAGCAAAAAGTCAGATTCCCTCCTCATACCATTAAGCAAAAACAAATTTCAAATGGATTAAATATCTAAACTCTAGAAGAAGTTTAGCTCTAGAAGAAAAGCTCTAGAAGAAAACACAGAAAACTATTTTGTAACCTTTGAGAGGAGAAGGCCTTTCTTTTTTTTTTTTTAAAGATTTTATTTATTTATTTGAGAGAGAGAGAGAATGAGAGATAGAAAGCATGGGAGGGAAGAGGGTCAGAGGGAGAAGCAGACTCCCCGCTGAGCAGGAAGCCCGATGCGGGACTCGATCCCGGGACTCCAGGATCATGACCTGAGCTGCAGGCAGTCGCTTAACCAACTGAGCCACCCAGGCGCCTGGAGAAGGCCTTTCTTAGCAAAGACATACAACCTAGAAGTCATACATAAAATGACTAATATTTGGACAATTAAAAATATTTGTATAGAAAAAAAAAACCACAAGTAAAATTCAAAGATAAATGAAGACAGGGGCATCTGACTCTTGGTTTCACCTCAGGTCATGATCTCAGGGTCGTGAGATCGAGCCCCACGTCAGGCTCTGTGCTCAGTGTGGAGTCTGCTTGAGATTCTCTTGCCCTCTCTCCTTCTGCCCCACCCAAGATAAATAAGTGAATCTTTTTAAAAAAAGATAAATGAAGATTGAAAGAACACATCTGCCAGACATATTTAAAAAAGGGTTAAAAGTTTCTGTAAATCAATGAAAAGAGACGTAATTTAATAGAAATATACACAAATGATTCAAACAGAAAATAATTAACTGAAATGGAAACACAGTCGACACATTTTGAAAAGAGTTTTTTAATTATTAAGGCAATAAAAATTAAGTTATGTATGAATTTTCTGCCCGTAAGACTGGCAAAATTTTGTTATTTATAATGCTCAAGAGGATGTGGAAAAATGGAAATTGACACTTGTTCGGGGTGTAAACTGGTACAACTTTTTAAATAATACTTTGGCAATACATATTAAAATTTTAAAAGCCACACATCCTATTACTAGAACATTTCTTTTACAGAAGGCTATGCTATATAACATACTCAACACCTGTACAGAGAGATGTGTCCAAGATGATTATAGTATTTTTGTTTATAATAGGAAAACAAACAAACAGGGATAGCCCAAGAGTCCATCAGTTGGGGAATAAGTGCACATAGTGACTCAGCTTGTAGCACAATCAAAAAAAAATTTAAACAGCAATAAACAAAAAAAAACTAAAAATGTGTCATAATCAAGCTATTGCTTTAAAACAAATGGTTCCTCTATAATGAAATACTTTATAGTCATTAAAAAATGATGCTTTAGAATATTTACTAGGCAATAATAGGAAAGGGTTCTATTGATTAGAATGAGGTTACAATACCACAAATTTACTATGACCCATTCTTGCAACATAGACACTAAAGGAAGGACACACACCAACATATCAACAATGGACATTTCTGGGTGTGGCAGGAAAGGGCATTCCAAAGTAGCTTATTCTTTTTATTGTACTTTCCAATTTCTTCACCATTCACAACTGAATTTTGTATTTGGGGGAATAAAAGTTTAACAAAAACAACAAAATGAAGAGTCAGAAGAATTCCAGGATTAAGGCAGAGTGCTTTATTTTTCTCTTTCTCTCCAAACCCTAATTACCTAGAATGAAATGCTTTATGTTTGCTCTATCCATCTAAATACAAAATGTTTTAATTTCATCTCCAAAGCATCCATAGTACCATCCATGCTCACATCTGTCAATCCCTTATACAGGGGGGTTTGGGAATTTGCATGGTGAGATCTATGAACTCCACATTCTGCTGTCAGTCTTAACACCAGGAGTTTTAGAAAGTAGCATGAATAAAATGTGCTAACGCTGGCCTTGGGATAGAATCATTTCACAAAAGTGTTTATTTTTTACTTTTTTAACCAAAGAATGAATACATGTTTCAGCTGCTATATATAAAAATATTCACTTTTCAGTATGAAAGCTCAGCTGCAATGGGAAGAGAATATAATGCGTTGTAAGAAAAATTTAAAGTTATAAGCTTGTGTGGCCATGCATAAAAACTCCTAAAAACTGTGACCATCCAAGGGTTTCTCTCTGAATGGGTCTTTTATTCCAGTGAGTTGGCACAGTGAAAGATGCACTGCATTGTTCTGACATCACACCAGGGTGAAAACACACAGTTCTGTTGACATCAATACAATGCACTACAATATATTTTTTATATCCTCTGTAGGTGTTCTGAAAGGACCCCATTGGTGGAAATGTTTTTTTTAAAAATTGCAGGAAAATCCCTGCAATGAATAGAGCACAAAAGCATCTCAATTTCCTAGGAAAAACTAGAGTCTACTTAGAAATGTGACAGTAACATTAAGCATACAAATAGAAAGAAATTTCAAAGGGAACATATAAAACACTTTTCCTGTGTCACAGTTCATTATGCAAACTCCATACATCTTAGTATAATAATGCAGTATATTTAAGAAAATCGGTTTATCAGGAAACTTGCTCAGAATAAACCTCAGCAGATCAAGAGAAACTTAGTTTTTATGTAGACATGGTTTTATCTCTCCCTGTGCTCTGTTGTTCCCATGCCTCCCGACATGAGACAATAAAATCTGCCTTTATTTGAATTCTTATAAATGAGCCTTCTTGTGGACTTCATGGTCCCTCCATCAAATTCTGGAAACTAAAAAATAAAACATTATCAGATGTAGGTGTGAATGGTAATATGGATAGTGTAGAAAGCAATTAAACCAGTGGGAAACCAGACAAGTAAGGAACTGATGCAAAGCTTGGACCCCAGTGGGTGTTGGATATTGAACACTCGAGTATAAGAATTTAGAATCTTGTTACATGCAGCTTGCCTCAGAAACTGGAGAAACACAAAGGAAGGCCCCCGCAAAAGCAATTCATCGCAGCCCTATATATGACCCTCACATTGTGAGCCTATGTATGACCCTCATATTATACAAAACAGTAGCTCCAAAAGAACTCTGGGAATCAGAGTACTTAATCATTGGCTAGCTTAGTTAGATATTAATTACAGATTGGTATTAATTGAAAATAATATAATATAGTGTGCTCGAACTGATATGGGCTCCATTGTATAAAAGTGTCAAAATGAGTGATTTAGGATTCTATATGCTCTATCTGCTTTCTTCTAGGAGCATATCCACCTAGTACCATATCCATAGAAAAGCAATTCTGTCCAAAAACATGTAGAACACCCAAAATAAAGGCATGAGTAAGAATGAAAGCAGTCATTAGGGAAAGCATTCTGTTGAAGGCAATTTGTGTTTTAATTAATTTTTTAATTAAATTTTTTGTTTTTTAAATCTGTGGTGAAATCTAAGTAACACATTTTAACCATCTCTATATGTACCCCTCAGCAGCATTAGGTACATTCACATTGTTGGGCAAACATCATCACCTTCCATCTCCAAAACTTTTTCATCTTCACGAACTGAAACTCTATACTCATTAAACAGTAACTTCCCACAGTATAAAAATTTTAATAAAGGAAAAATATCAACAAGCGTACAAAAACATCATTTAGCAAGTCAAAGTCCGAATAAAGAAAATAGCTCTGATGTGATGTTTCCCAAACCATATATGTAATAACCTCTTTTGTGATTTTTTTGCTATAATCAAACACTTTTATTAATGCATATTTTTATGAACTTAGTATTTATCATCTAACTACCTATTTCTACTTAACCCTTGGCACACCAGGAAAAATAGCATCATTTATCATCGGAGTCGAATAGGCCTTTTAATATTTTAAGTCACTTTACAAAAAACTTAGAGAATAATAAAGAGAAAATGAAAACTTTATTTAAAATTTCATAAAAATTTAAACACAGCAAACACAAGTAAATTTTGGTGCACAAGCCATCGTAAAAGTTGAAATTGTACCATAACACATCCTTTTTGTGAGTCTTGTCACAAAATATCAGTATATCGAAGTCCTTCCTGGTTGAACGACAAACTGAATGAGAATGCCATATTTTTTAATGTATCCTTAGAAATATATTGTTCTCTCATCAAACTAGCTTTTCAAGTTTGAAAAAATTCAAGATGGACAACTCCATCTGAAAACTCATAATCTCAAATTTGGCTTATATGATCAGTTTCACCATCATCACTCAAGACTAGAATGCTGCCCTTTGCCTCTTTGCATTGATCTTTGGATTCATCTTACATTTTGAACCAGCTTCCTCTATTTTATCCCTTCACCACTTTGGAAAGAAAATGTAAAAATCTAAATTCTCAGATTTATTTTGGTGATCATTTCACTATATATATACAAAAATATCAAATCATTATGCTATACATCTGAAACTAATATAATGTCATAAGTCAATTACACCTCAACAAAACAATTTTTAAAAAATAAAAAAATTTTAATTTTTTAAAAGAAATACAACGTAATACTTTAGACAACATAATAATAAAGCTGAAGAATGGTGATTTTACTTATTATATCATTCTTTTGAGGGCCTCAAATTTAGGGGATTCTATCATTCTTATATTTTCTTATTATTTCAGTCTTGTTTGGCCTGGTTAATAACCGATAAATAATAATTAAATAATTCCTCACATGATGAATTAGCACCATGTTCTAGGATCTAAAAAATAGTGATAATAACAAGGTCATTAAGATCTCACAATGTATCTTAGATTTACCAAAGGGTTTGATGGACCCATACAGTAACTGCAAGATTGAATGTTTTTTCTAAGTAAGGGAAATAGCAGGGGCGCCTGGGTGGCTCAGTCAGACTCTTGGTTTTGGCTCAGGTCATGATCTCACGGATCGTGAGATCAAGCCCTGCGTAGGGCTCCACGCTCAGCAGGGAGTCTTCTTGAAGATTCTCTCCTTCTGCCCCTACCCTCACTCTCTCTTGCACATGTGTGCATGCCCTCTCTCTAAAATAAATAAATAAACCTTTTTTAAAAAGAAAGAAATAGCAAATTTCTCTTTGGAGTTTATTCAAAAACTAAACTCCAAAATTAGACTGGCTCCAATGCCCATCAGTCAAATAAATTTGTTGTATAACTAAAGTTTGAATCACTGACATAATTAGAAAAACCAATAATATTTGCTGTATCAGTTTGGGTTGTGTTCCTTCATATACCCACCTACAATAACAACAGCTTAAACAGATAAATCTCTCATTCAAAAGTAATCAAGACAGGAAATCCAGTCTTAGCTATGGCAGCATCCTAGTAATTAGGGACCAGGATCCTATTTTTCTGCTTTGCCTTTCTTAGTACGAGTCCATTGTTCTCAAGATTGCTTAATGGTCCAGTTCAGCTGCTGCTCCTCCAGCCATCTCATCTATATGAGAAGCAGGCAGGAAGAATGGGCCTACGCAGATAGTGTGCAATTCTCAGATGAATAAGCACTCTTTAAGCATCCTTCCTGGATCTCACACATGGCATTTCTGCTTATCTCACTGGCCAGAACTAGACACATGACCACACTTAGCTGTAAGAAAAGCTAGGGGTTTTAGTCCTTTAGCTGGCACATTGCCACTATCAATAACAAAGAGATTCCTTTAGTAAAGAAGAAGGGAGTAATGTATATTGAGTAGGTAATGAGCAGTTCACACTACAGCCACCAAAAGCAGATAGTAAACACAACACATTCAAGAAAAACAAAATAATATTATTTAGCTACATATATGTATTTGTTGATAACTTAAGTTCAAAGCTCAAAAGCTTCTCCCACTTGGTTAAAAAGGTAAAGTATCAAGTACTAGAAAAATGTTAACAATTTTCTCCTTGACTCCAACCAAAAGCACTGAAAAGGGCGAAAACTATTTCCCCCACTACTTTGATAATTCTGTGATTTAGTATTCTTTAATGCCATATTTATGTAAGCACTAAAAATCACCTCTCGAACCACTGGTATGCATCCCACACTTTAGGAAAGGTTGGGCATGGAAGAAATCATGAGAGGAAATAAGATCATAGAGGTAAACTGAGGATATGGAGAGATAAAAGACTGGTTGCTAGGTCAAGGAACTCTAAATGAGAATGGTAGAATATATAAGCAAAAGGGCACTTAGACATTTGGTAGCCACAAAGTCATAAACTCACAAAATTGAAAATTATTCTACTAATCTTTCCCACTGAATAGGATGATTCTTTTTAGAACATCTTGGGAATAGTTAATAATAGTTATCTAAGCTCTGTTTCAACCCTTCCAATGAGAATGGAGCCAATAATTGACAACCAATTCCATTTTAAAACATTTCTAATCCTAGAAAATGCTTCCTTATACAGAATTAAAATAAGTCTAATATAACTGACCCTGTTTCTTCTCTGAAACTATATAGAAAAAGGAATTTAATCATTTTCCATGTATAAATCCTCTAAAATTTTATTTATTCACTTTTATTCATTTATAACTTCCACTTACTATTCATTCCTATTTTTTAAACCACTTGAATACATTTTTATGTAAAAATTACAATTTATGCAAATAAGGAGCCCCTTGACCCTCCCTGAATCCCAAAGAGGGAACCATTATTGTCAGCTTGTTATGAATTATTCCAGATCTTTATCTCTTTATGCACATAGGGAAATGTACCATTTTTATGGGACTTTTCCATAAATTATAATACATACATATTATACTCAGCATGCTATTTTTTCCACTTAATAAATCTTGATGATATTTTGCATATCAGAACCTATAGATCCGCCTCTTTCATTTTCACTGCTGCATGGTATTCCACAGTTGTATCGAGGATACAACCTATGATTAAACCCTTAGGATATTTCCAAACTGGGGCAATTAATAAAACTGCTAAATATCCTTGTAAATTTCTTTGTATATGTACTTTTGCACATATGCACTTGTGCACAAAATTTCTCTAAATTACCTATAAACATTTATTTAATCAATCATGCCAAATCGCCATGCAACACAATCATAGCACTTCACATCCACTAACACATTATGAGACTCCATTTCCTCACATTCTCAGCAGTACTAGACACTCTCAGTATTTATAGCTTTTCCCAGTGGGAAATAACCATTTATTTTTTTTGAAGTCATGCAATAGCCTTTATGATCTTTTCTTTCCAAGCCTTGCCCTCCAGTTCCTTCAGTCCTACTCTCACAGGTCATGATTTTCAGACGTTTCACTATGCCACCTTGCCTCCTGGAGATGCTTCAATTTATCATTGTTACTCTTAAAATGTACTTCCAAGAACTGATTACAATGGTACAACTATACTTTGACCTGACCTGTATACAAATAGGACTGTTACCAATCCTCTGCACTGGTAGATCTTAATACTTTGTGAGTCACTGTTCTCATTAAGAACTTAACAAAAGGTATGAACACTTTCTCCTAAAAAAAAAAAAAAGTACACATAGGTACAAGATGCATACAGTATCAGAGGTTTCATGAACCACAGACCCAAGGTTAAATATGTATTAACGCAGCCCCAAATCACATTTACATTTTAGTGACCATAGAAGATTATTGTTGGTTCACGCTGAGTTTGCAATCAAACTACATCTCAAGTGTAATTTACATTATATATTTAACTACTGGAAAATTACATCTTTGTCAGCCTATATTTTTTAAATTTTGAACCTAGGTGCTAATAAGCATTTGCATTATTCTTTTGATGTTTCATCTTTTTACTTTCTACTTACTCTATTAGCCCATTGTGTTGTGAACTGGAAGTCTGCTGTCACCTAATTTATGAATGTCTTCATTCATCTCCACGAAAAAGATCTAAGTAGAAGCACCACAGAATGCCATACAGCTACTCTCCAGAGGCTTCTTTCTTTTTTCAACAGGTATTTTTTGAGTGACCACTGGCCAGGCTCTGAAGTAAGTAAACTGTGACTGAACACGTACTTATCTTTCCCTAAAAGATATCATGTATGAATTAATCAATATCTTGCTGAAATCCACATATACTTTATGGGTAGCATCCTCTAGTCTACCAAATTAGTAACAAACATCAAAACAGGAATTTATGTTAGTTTGCATTGCCCTGATTTGTTTTATTCATTCTTTCAAAAGATTTATTGAACGTATTCTAGGTGAGAAGTGCTGTCCTAGGGCAGGAACTACAATGGTGCAAACAACAAAATGATGCCCCCCTCACAGAGCCTGCAGTCTGGTAAGGGATCACAATGCTCATGCTGGCTCCACGTCATCACCACACCCCTTGCCCAGTGTTCAGAAACTTCTATTGGATAATCCATTCTAATACTGTCCCGACTCTAAAAAACAAAGGGTTAGGGGTACTACTTGTTCTTTCCAAACTTAAATAGCTATCTAGTAATTAAGTTTGGCATTATTTGATCAACAGTAACAGTGGTGAAGACTACCAAAATGGTGTCTAAGAAAATATTCAAGAGTTTTTTTGTTAGTAAAGGAAGCAGAGCAGAAAAAGAGAGGCCAACAGGAAAACTGCAGCAAACTCAAAACATTAAAAAGTAGTGAAGCTAAATTTTACTTAATGAAATTCATATTATTCTCTCTTATTATCTTTGCAAATTCACTATTATCACCAGGGCATAAATCCCATTTGCATATTCCAAAAGGGAAGCCCTGGATCTAAATAGGAGTCTCTGGCAACCAGTCTGAAATGTCTGCCACTGTTTAATCACGTAGTCCATCAAAAGGGCACATGGTATTGTAGAACTGACAATTCCACTGGAAAAACTGAGTTTGGTTTGTTTAGTTTCAATGAGGTTTTTTTTTTTTAAAGTAGTTTTCATCTGAATAGTCACAAATTCCATTTTCAATAGTCCACATCATAAAATGAGTTCATTTTCCAAGTCACTTTTCAAAAATCTATACACTACCTTGCTTACTATGCCTAATATCTAAAATAACAAAAGAGGCATACTGATTTGGGATTAACATGGTTTTAGGCCCATGCATTCATGACCCTAATCAGCATGGTAATATAAAAACAATTCATGAAGTACAATGTTAAATTAACACGAGTAGTTCTTTAGTTCTGCAGGACAGAAAAGTGATTTCCTACATAAGCTTAAAGACATAATTAAACATATATTTCATTTCTCTTTCAAGAATATTCTTTGACCATGTCTGGTACAGCTGCAGGGAAAGCAGTTGGCAGCTGCCAGTCAAAAGAAAAACTATCGGTTTTTTATAAGCTACTTCATGGCTTTTCAAACTCTCTTTTTGTCTCTCCACCTCATCCTCCTCTGTCTTGATATTATTTGTTGAATTAGAAATTAGTGTTTTACTGGGGAAAATAATGTTGCTACAAGTAAAAACAAAAATTAAATAGTCAAATTAATGAGGATTTCTCTAACTGCTTTTTAGTTAGCCAGGAATTTTTGTTGACCCCTGCTCTGTGGTTTTGAGAGAAGCTGTTATTAGAAGAAAACTACATAGCTGCAAATTACATTTTTAAAAAACTGAAACTATTTGTACATCTCAGAGAAATAATATTACCCAGCATGGGAGCCAAGATTCTGAAAAAAGATCATCACACTGTGAGTTTTTGATTACATGAGATTTAACAGAAATTATTCATAGCATACATCATAAATGAGAACAAAAATACATTATTTGTTAAATCTTATATTTATATAAATATATAGTAAATATGTAAATACTTATATATTTATAAGCATATATCAAATACATGAATAGATTTCTAAAATTTATATAAATGTCCATATTTTATAGACATAACTAGTAAATGTGAAAGAGCATACTCATAGATAAAACTGCCCATGACTCATCTATTTAACATAAACATAACTCTATGAAACAGTAGGGAAAATGTGTTCCAACAATTACAATATTTTGCCTTTGACTATATTCAGATGTGAATTCTTTTGCACGGAGAGCAATGTGTTTTTCTATTACTTTTGCTTATTTATTGTCCCGAGGCTTTTAACGTTAACAATTAGCAAAGGAGGAAATATTTTCTGTGAATGTTAAACAGTCACAACTCCTCTTTACCTTCTTCTAGGCAAGTTAACTTTCTTGAAGCAGCAGGAGAAAAATAGAGGAAAAACACAATGGTTAATTTTGTAACTTGGAATAAATCTTATGGGTAGATAACTGGCTTACTTACTAGCTAAAGACACAACTGTATAATTATCATTTGGTTTTATTGCTTCCTGCTATTTCCTTTTATCTAACATCACAATCAGCAATAGCTACTACACACAATGGTTACCCACAGCATCCAGCTTAAGCAAAATTATGAAATTGACAATCATGTTTTTACTTTGGAAAATGTGTAAGCCGATGTTTGGTATAAGTCAGGCAGCTATTCCAACTGAATCAGCAAGCACAGAGGATATGCAATGGATTTTTACAGTCAGAGAAGTAGGTATATAGGGGCAAATCCTGAGCAGGCCAAGCATCACATGAAGAGTGGACCACGAAAGATGTGGTCAACAGGCTCGGGTCAGCATCAGAGCAACAGAGGAAGGAGGTATTTGGAGCACAGGGAGAATGGTTTTGGGAGGTCCCCTGCCTCCTCAATGTCCCTCTTGTCAGCCCTGCCAAGACAGTCTTCATCAGAGCACTTGGTGTTGTGTGACACAACCCAGATCTTCCATCTTGAGCTTCTCTGTGTCTGAGGACTCACTCCTCGGTGTGGAGAATTCACTATTCTGTGAATATTCAGACAGTACAATCCCACCAGAGATAATATATATGTATGTATCTATATAATCTCTGCTTTACCCACCAGGGCCAAGGCCGTCTTCCCTATATATACTGACTCCCCTGAATATGATGTATCACAAGTCTGAGGATCTACTAAGTCCATACTGATTCTCTCTGGAAACTTCTTTTTCTTTCTAACTTAACAGATCTGTGCTATACTATAAGATCTAGCTAGTAAGAGCCACTGTTTAATCATGATGTGTCTTAGACTTCCCAGTCCCTGCTCTTCCCTACCTTTCTCCCCATAAAAATCCTTAAATTCAAGGCTCTGCAATCTGGTTCTATAAATCCGAAGTTCTGTAAAATTCTTCTAAACTTAACATAAATTGCCTATATTTCACTTCCAAAGCTAGAAAATGGGTTGTCTGTGTTTCATTTCTAGACGAAACATTAAATTCTTTCAAGCTGACCGTGCTTTATTGTTTCCTAAAGTACCAAAATTAAAGAACGTAACATATGTACAAGATAACGATTTCTTTCAAAGATTCTAATCATTTCTAAAAGTTTGTAATTTCTTCCAATTTATCTCTCTCTTATTTTCTGGCAAGTATACCCTTTTTAGCCTAGTTTTCCCATAATTGTCAAAAAATGGCAGGCAAGACAAGCTCCAGAACTCTCTCTAATGCAAACTTGAGTATATATGCCAGGGTCTTTCAACTCATGTTTACAAGCAGCGTGCTAGAGACACAGAAGTCTTACCTGCCGTCCTATACAACATTTACTAAATGGGAGGCCAACTGAAAGCATAAGAATCTTTTTCTTTGGGCATTGGGCAGCACTGCAGTATTAGCACTGATTATTATATGTGTCCAGATTAATTTGCTCTAGGAAGAGAAGAAGCCCTCCCCAGTCAATACAGTATACGTCACACTATGGGGTCTCGTAAAGTATTATGGGTGAGATTACTGAGATCTCATCCATCTGACTTTTTATATGCTGTTCATTTAATTCAAATAGCACTGGTTTAAAATTAGTCAATCTAGTCTTTGAATTTCTTTTTTTTTTTTGACATTTGCTTTGAGGTAGCCTTCTTAAGTTAAGAACACTGGAATAATACTGGAATCCAATTATATTATATATAATACTGATATAAGAACCCACTTGCTGCTTATGTAATTTTAAATCACATATTTCTTCTTCCTTCAGTATTTTTGCTTTCTAACAGTAAAAGAAATGGTATAAGAATATGGCCCTTGGGGGTGTCCGGGTGGCACAGTAGGTTAAGCGTCTGACCCTTGGTTTCAGCTCAGGTCACAATATCAGGGCTGTGAGATCGAGCCCAATGTCAGGCTCAACACTCAGCACGGAGTCTGCCTTGGATTCTCTCTCCCCCCGTGCCTCTGCCCCCCACCCCCCTTGCTCATGCTCGCTTGCTCGCTCTCACTCTCTCTCAAATAAATAAATAAATATTTAAAAAAAAAAAAAGAATCTGGTCCTTGGTCACAAACCACTTTGGGGAATTCCTCAATATTCTCACCCCAATTTCTGTTCAAGCAATGAAAAGCTAATCAATGATAGGATTAACAATTAGATTCCAGAGCTTCTAAAATATCTCCCATTACTCCACAGTCCCTTTCTCTTTCTCTCTCTCCCTCCCTCCTAAAAACATCTTACTGAAAACACAAAACAAATGTTAAGGACTGTATTTCTGAGGAGAAAGCCAAGGTCCTAGGGATGCTTACATCAGACTGTAGGATCTGTATTTACAATTTCCCCAACTTCATTATTCAGATTTGTTCTCAAACAGAGGAAGATGGACAGGAAGTGGCGGGAACTTCCAGTGATGACCCAGTCACTGCCCCACAGGACAGAAAGTAGAATGCTATGCTCTCAGGAAAGGGGAAAGGTCGGAAGGAGACAGAATGAGGGAGAAGAGGCGTGAGGGGCGGCTGAGAGGCAGAGGCAGGAGCAGCATCTCCCTCACTGCTCCTCATGCAGTGGTAAGCGGGTGACCCCAGCAGACACCTGCCAGGAGCACATTCACCCTGCCAGTCCCTGCATCTCTCTGTGCCCCAACTTAGAAAGGGGATAAAGAGAATGTATTTCCCAGGGTGGTTGTGAGGATCAAATGAGTTAACATACATAAAGCTCTTAGAAAAGGGCCCAGCACACAATAAATCCTCACTAAATCATTTTTTAAGAAATACAGTATGGCATACAAGCAGTCCAAGGACATAAAATTTAGAAAGCGTTCGAAAATGGTTTTTTAAAGCCTTGAGGGAGGAGAGGCATTATATGAGGAGAATGGTGTTCTTTATCTTCTCAAAATAAAGAATTTTTTAGGAGGCCTAGCAGATGGGCAAGGGAGCATATTTTTTTTTATTTGCTTGTTTATGTTTTACAAAACATAAGTAAGACTAACTCCAGTCTTGTACTAAATCAGTTCCTTCATATGGGCAGGGTCTGATGAGAATTAAAACATCTTGTCCATTGTCGCCCACTGTTCTTTCCATGACAGGTCAATATTGCTTGTCCCGCAAGGACTGACTTAATGGCCTGCATCAGCAGCATATTGTGTGATTCGTTTTTCTTTGCAGGAAAATCAGTCATCATTTTCATAAACATTTGCAGTCACCACTCATCTCTGCTGCAGTCATTCTGTGACACGTCCTCATTGTTTGTTAAGCAGCAGAGTTGCTGCTCTGTCGGGACATCAGCCAGCCCAGGTAATCCCTGTGAGGACTCCAGCAGAGAAACGAAAGCCCCAGAACACAGGAAAGCAGTGATTCCATCGTGGTCAGGGAGGCAGGGACCCGACTCAGACCACAATGACAGAGATGTGTTTTACAGTAAACAAGAGGGCACAGAGCAAATGAGGGGTCAAAGCAGAGTGGGAGATGAGCATGCAAGAATTCAGAGAGTATGACCACTGCTGGTAGGGAGAGATTTGGGATTAAGAGAAAAATGAGAACACACAGTCTATTGGTATGTCTGGGGATCCAGGTCTCTCTTTGAGTAGCCTTGTAACCACAAGCCCCTCTCACCACTTCTCTGGGTCTCCTTTTCATCTATAAATATAACAGTGGCTGGTAATTGTGCAACACTCACTACATGGCAGGCCCTGTTCTATCTGCTTCACAACCGCCTCAGGACATAGGTACAAAAAGTTCTGTCATCATCATAGCCCATTTTTACAGAAGAGGAAACTGAGGAACAGAGATTAAGTAATTTGCCCAAAGTCACCCAACCAGACAGCCGGAGAACCGGATTCCCACCTGGGTAGCCTGCCTCTGGGGCCCATGTCTATACCACCTTGCCTCTCTGAAAAGGTAGAGAACCAAACTATAAATGTATAATTTGAGAGGGGAGAAAAGACAGACCGTTCTGTTTCTTTCACTTCCAACCCTTCATAAACCAATACTATCGAAATACTGTTACAAATAGGAAGTACTAGATAAATGATCACAGGAGTAGATGTTTCTGCAATGTCAAATACCATAAAAGTTTCTAAGTGCTCTCCATCTCTGTACTTATTGCAAACCAATGAACAGTCCATGACACAGGATCGGTCCATCGACCATGCAGTCCTGGACTGATGGTCTCTAAACTCCAGCTCTGTGGTTGTAAAAGGCAAATTTTGCAAAGCTGTCCAGGTATCCCCCTTCTCTACAAAAACTAGATTTCACTAGAGGTTAAAATTCAACCTGAATAAAGCACCTAACACAGTGCCTGCTTTAGGTTAGATACCTTCCATTGATTTACAAGCAATTGCTGAGCATGTGCTTTGTTTCTGGTGTTCTATCACATGTGGAGGATGTAAAGATAAAGATACAGCCTTCTCTGTGAACTCAGGCTCTAGAAGGGAGGACAAAAAATACATCCCAGATGATACAAGACTACCCCAAGTGCTGAAGACATTTAAAGCTGTGAGAGCTTTCCTTCTCAAGTCATCCTTTTCACCAGCCGAGTATAGGATGGGGAGGTGTCAGGGTGGTATAAAAATGGAATTTCCAATCAAGTAAGAGCATCAGTTGGGCTCTAGCCTTCTCCATGCTACAGCAACTCTGGCTCTCCCTCCTAAACATTACTACCAATGAGGTCTGCGAGGCCCCAGATATCTATGTGTACCCTATAACTAATCGTCTTGACACCATGGCACACCATGGGCCTTTTTTTTTTTCCTACCTTGATCTGGTTCACTGTGATGACGTCTTGTGTGTTGCACAGAAGTAAGTGACAGTTCAGCAACCGATGGCCTCTAGAGTCTCCTGCACTTAATACGGAGGTCCTGCTATAGGGTCTAGAGTTCCACTTCCCATCACCAAAGAGGAATACCATCAAGGCTGATGCTTTCCATCTCAATATCTCAAGTCTCCTAACTTCTACTATTCTTCCATTGTGCTTGCCTCATTTCCCTTGTCCAGAACTCAGGCCTTAGTTCAAAGGGTTCCTACTTTCCTTGCCTTTGTCCCTCTCGATTAGAGACTGAACTGATCCTCTGACCTTCAACCAGCTGATACTTTTAAGGTGGTTTTTTTCTTAAGATTTTATTTATTTATTTGACAGAGAGAGAGAGAGAGAGAGAGCGAGAGCAGGAACACAAGCAGGGGGAGTGGGAGAGGGAGAAGCAGGCTTCCCGCCAAGCAGGGAGCCCGATGCGGGACTCGATCCCAAGACCTGGAATCATGACCTGAGCTGAAGGCAGATGCTTAACGAATGAGCCACCCAGGCGGCCCACTTTTAAGGTTTTTGACATATTCTACCTAAGTGCCTTCCACAAAGGATGTACCAACACTCCCACCAACAGCACCAACAGTGCCAATTTTCCGGCACTCTCACCTAAACTGAGTATAAGGAAATGTATGGTGGGTGGTGGAAGTCTCTCACTGTTGTTGCACTGACAGGTTTCAGATAAGCAAAGTGAGAAGCTAGAATGAACCATGCAGTACTGGGTGAGAATCAGTCCTAAGTATGAGCTCATGTTTAGCTTACTAGAGACATGGATATAGACAGAAAAATAATATCAATATATAGGTACATGTGTGGTAGTACAGATACATATTTCATAACACTGTGCCCTAAGAGGGCGTAGAAATAACAACACCCAGGAGCAACAAGTACACCTAGGGCCCAGATCTTGGTTTCTAATACCATTCTCCAGGAAAAGGAACCAGGGCTTCTTCAGAAAATGGCTGATTCTGGGACTGGGGCATTAAATATACAAGAAAAGCATGGAGCATCTTAACAGCACCAAAAAGTAAGTGTGTGCTCAAAAAACAAATGATGGGAGCCTGCCAGAGAGTCATATGGGCCAACCTGAAAGAAAGCTGGGACAACCTGACTGACAAAATAAATACTGGATTATAACCCAAAGTATACCATGAATATCCGTAAGTCCATACTAATATAAATCAATGATTAAATAAATAAATAAGGGAGAAGAGACAGCTCTCTGTGCAGAAGAATTCCAAATAATTATGTAGATACCCCGCCCTCAACAAGGGGGAACGGAACTCCTCACTCCTTCAATGTGGGCTGCATAGTGACTTCCTTCCAAAGAGTAGAATATGGAAAGCGGAAGAAAAGAGTTATTTACAATGGAGAAACCTGACAATACTACCAGCTGACCAAGGCTGACATCAACAGTGATGAGCCATGTTGATCGTACATATCCTGGATATGATGCAATGAGAATGGTACTTGACCTCTGTGGTCTTCTTCCCAAAACTCCATAACTCTTGTCTAACCATAAGGAAAACATCAGACAAACCCAAATTGAAGAACATTCTACAAAATACCTGACCAGGACTCAAAATTGTCAGGGTCATCAAAAACAACGAAGTGTGAGAAACTAAGGAGACATGCTAACTAAACGTAATGGGAAACGAATGGGAAAAGGACATTAGGTATAAACTAAGGAAACCCAAATAAAGTATGGACTTCAGTTAAAAATAATGTATTAATATTGGTTCATTAGCTGTGACAAATGTTCCACAGTCATGTAAAAGGAAACTGAATATAGGGCATATGAGAACTTTCTGTAATAGTCTTGCAACTTTTCTATAAATATAAACCTATTTTAAGATAAAAAACTTTATTAAATTTTTTTAAAAGGTGTAGAAAGTACATGGAGTTCAATAAATAGTAGCTCTATTATTTTTTTAAATGATTTTTGCCATTTTGAAAAGCGAAAGGAAACATTTTTGTTGTTGTCATTTCAATTTCTTTGATTATTAATGAGGCTGGCCTTGCAAAAATGTATGTCTTTGCTTTTCATATTCATGTCCTTTATCTGGGTTTTGTAGCTTCTTGATTCTTCTGATTTATCTGGCCTCTCTAGGGTGACCAAACTTCCCAGCTTGTCAGGGACAGGTCTAAATTATGTCTGCTGTCCCAGCTAATGATTAATAGGAACCCTTTTAATTTCGAAAGATAAATTGTATGGTCACCCTCCGAGGTCCCACTGCTGCCCTCACGTTGTTTGTATTCTCCCACTGAACTGCTACCACTCCAGCTGCTAATCTTTACTCTGCCCCCTTCTGCGGCTGGTGCCCAAAATATACCTTGACAATTAAACGGGGCAAGTTTTTTGGTAGCTAATAGTCTCTGCTTCAACTACACTTTATAGAAGGTAAGATCTCAATATTAATTACGACTCATTTCGTACTGCAATACCTAACTTTCCACCCTGGCAAGAACAGTGTTCTAAATGCGTGCAGGTCCCTTTCCCACACCCTTATGTTCCGAAGGACAGTTTCCTCTGCTCCTGTCCTCTGTGCTGGACTGCATTCAATGCCATGCCCAAAATGAGGCAGGACGGTACAGAGCTGTGCACACCCACCCGCTTCCGGCCACCTTAGGAAGACACCCCGCCCTCTCGCCCTCTCATTCTTCCTTCCCCCTTCTGCCTTCCCCTCCCTTCCATTTTTCTTCCTTTCTTTTTTTACCTTGCTTTCTTGTTACTTTCCCTTCTCTCCTTTCTCCCTCTATCTCCTTGTGTTTTGACAAAAGTTGTTTATGGGTCAATTTCTTCCCCCTTTTCCTTGTTATGCAAATAAGCTCACTGAAGAAAATTAGAAAATACAAATAAGCTAAAAGAAAACAAAACTCCACATCCATAGATAACAATTACTAACATTTTTATGTATCTCTGTCTGTATCTGTTAGGGGCAGTATACCAATGTTCAAAGCACTGTTGAAGTCAAGATCTTCCCGACTCTCACACCTACTGGCCATGTGACCTTGAATAACTTACTTAAACCTAAGCCTCAGTTTCACATCTGTAAAATGAGGATAAATGGTGTATTACTTATTATTAAAATACATCATATTATTATTTATGTCAGAGAAAACAAGACAATATACGTAAAGCACTTGAAACAGTGCCAAAAATAGAACAGGTACTGAATAAATGGTAGGTTTTACTAATAATACATGTTTTGTCAAACATGAGATCATACCAACATTCCAAATTTGGTCCCCTGGTGTTTTGCTCAACAAAATATGGAAGTTTTTGACTAAATACAGTCTACATTCTCATTTTGTGTATTTTTTTTGTGCTGCATTTTTATTTTGAAATATATGAGGGAGATGCCTAGGTGGCTCAGTCAGTTGAGTGCCCAACTCTTGGTTTTGGCTCAGGTCATGATCTCAGGGTCAAGAGATCGAGTCCTGCATTGGGCTCTGTGCTCAGCTCAGTGGACAGTCTGCTTGAGAGTCTCCTTCTCCCTCTCCCTCCAGCCCTCCCCCCGCTCATGCTCGCGTGTGTGCTCTCTCTCTCTAAAACAAACAAATAAATGAAATGAGGAAAACTGTATGTCAAAAAATAATGATTGGACAGGATATAGTACCACTACTTTAGAAACTCCTGGAGGATTATCATTTCCCCATGAATTATCACCTTTCTCTTACTTCCGTCTCACAGGAAAACAGTGCCACTTCACAGGGTAGAAAGGCAGGGCCGGTGGTGTCCTTGGTAGCCTCTTGCTCTTGTGAGCAACAGCCCCTCCAAACCAGATGCACCTTCAGGGCCAGGACTGAGCTAGAGGCCAAATGAGCTCCAAAGAACAACTGGAGCTAGTATCAATTACCGAAGTAAGAATTTAAGGTGGTCTTTGTAATTTGATTTGAACAACTGTCTCTTCTGCTTTTGCTGTTCTGTCTGGGAGAGTGTGGTTTTTTTGTTGCCCTTGCTGTTTTTGTTTGTGTTGTCCAAGAGCGGGGGTTAGGCCTATTTCTCATAATTGAGAAATAAGAAACCAGAAACTCATAACTGAGAAATAAGAAACCAGAAAACAGGAGAGAAATGTAATTTCTGGTTACTCTTAGAAAATGGAACCTTGGAAACAAATTCAGGAGTGGAATCAATACCACACAAAGAGAAGGTGTTGAGTTCCTCCGTATTTGACTAGATTTTCCTTAGAGAAAAGTCTCAGCAGGCTAATTATTTGGGGACACAGATATGTATGTGTATTCTTTCGGGGTTCCAACATAATAGTAACAGCCCTCTGCACTATGACATATAATACATTTCATAAGTAGTCTGTATGTTTCTGAATATATTTTTCATATTGCTCTATATATTTAAAAAAGTGTATGAATCAATTAAAGGAGCCTTGATGATATAAATCCTCCTGTCAGTTAACTGGTCCATTTCATCTGTTAGAAGAAGTCCCCAACAGCGACAGCTAACAGAGTCCCTGGTGTTCTAGGCAATGATAAAGACCTGTTGAACTGGGATTTGAAGGTAAATTGCTATAAAATATGGTATGAAACTCTATATTCAGTTACAAGTCATGCGGAGAAAGGGTCTTCAAAGGCTCCCTCAGCATGAAGCACATCTATGAAGGGCTTACTAAGCACCAGACACTGTTCAAAGTGGTTCACATGCTGTCCTCACTTCATTCCCCAGGCACCCGTGAGGGAGCCATTATGATGACCTGAGTCTCACACACAGGGAAACTGAGGCCTGGAGAAGTTCCATCACTGAGCAAGGGCCCACAGAGCCAGCAGGTGGCAGACTGGCCCAAAAGCCCCACCCTCGGCCACTTGTCTCCGCTGCAGGACTTGGCCTGGCGCTGTCTGTGGACAATCACCGGGCAGCCCAAGCACCAGGATCAGACCCTGCCTTCTCAGTCTTCAGTGTCATGCCATTTCTTCCTGCAGTTCACTAGTTACCGAGCTAAGACTGATGAAAAGGATTAATATAACACAAATAAAAATCATGACATCTGAGGCCATTTTGACCCATAAAGTAAACAGTTAGTGAATTCATCCCAGTGTCTGTATAATTCCACAGTCCTTTCACTAATACTTTCTCTTAGGTGTCCACAATAACGACTGAGAAAGAAAACACAACTGAGGTCCTATGTTTACCCCTTTACTGAGACAGGGGCTGAGGACAGGGACTAAAAGTCAAAATAGTAATATAAAAACAACAAAGCACTCTCTAACCATATTAGACAACTTTATATACATTCTCATTATATCTTCACAATTCTTAGGAGTGTTACTATCTTTTTTCTACAGATCAGGAAATTGAAAGACCCACAGAGGACAGATAATTATTCAAATCCCCCAGCTGGGTTCAGAGCCCAGCCTCATCATTTACTACCTCTGGGACCTCAAGCAAAGCTGTCATTCTGCCCAAGATACTGTACTGCCTCTCCTGTGCTACTATACCACACCTGGGCCAATCACACACAAAACTGTGATGTGGGCGTGATGCCTTCAGTGCCTCCCATTAGTCCAAACCCTGCTCCTTTTCCTCCTTTCACCATCCCCATTTCTCCCAGGTTCCCAAGGGTCTCCTTCTGCCCAGGTTCTCCTTGGCAGGCGGGAAAATGCTACTGCCCTCCCCAAGATAATTCACCACGTAAAGCGAGTCAAATACGGTTGAGGTATGATGCTGGATGCAGGTGGACAAATATGATATAGGAAACCAGCCCTTGCAAAGAATCCACAGCAGAGCCAGGGAAAGCAGCAGGCATGCTCTTATCCTACCATGGGGGGGTAGGTGGAAAAAGGTCAGTTTTTTAAGACCTATGTAACAGCTTTATTGAGATATAGTCACATACCATATAATTCACCCATTTAAAGTACACAGTTCAGTGGTTTTTAGCATCTTAACAGAGCTGTGCAACCATCACCACAGTGAATTTTAGGACATTTTAAACACCTCCCAAAGAAATCCCATACACATTAGCCAACACTCCCCATTCCCACGCACCTCCTACACCAGCCCTAAGCAACTGCTAACCTACCTTCTGTATCTATAAGACTTGCATATTCTGGACACTTTATATAAATGGAATCATATAATATGCAGTCTTTTGTGTCTGTCTCTTAGCATAATGTTTTCAAGGTTCACCCATGTTGTAGCCTGTATTAGTACTTCACACCATCTTACTGCTGAGTAACATTCCATTGTATGCATATATCACGTTTTTTCCCCACCATCAGCTGACCAACAGTTGAGCTGTTTCCACCTTTTGGCTATTATGAATAATACTGTTATGAACATGAACATTCATGTACAGGTTTTTGCGTGGACATAGGTTTTAAATTCTCTTGAGACCATGCCTAGGAGTGGAATTGTTGGGGTAGAGGGCAAGGCTACATTTAACCTTTCGAGGAAATGCCATATTCATTTCCAAAGTAGCTGCAGCATTTTGCATCCCCCAGCAATGTACAAGGGGTTCTAATTTCTCCATGTCCTCACCAACACTTGTTACTGTCTGTCTTTTTTATTCTAGACATCCTGGTAGGTCTGAAGTGCTAGCTAACTCATTGTTTTGATTTGCATTTACAAATGAGTGATGAAGTTTGGTTTTAGACACCTTGAATGTGAGATGCCTATGAAACATCTAGAAAACTTCTGGAAATGCAGCTTTAAGTTCAGGAGAAAGTCTGAATTGAGGACAGATGCTGTATTTACTCTTGAAAGTCATCAGTGTAATAATGTAAAAGAAAGCATTTTTATTTGTGGGACTCAGGCACTATGGTATTAAGTGGAAACTATATGGGACATGGGATTCTCCCAAGAATTACAAATTGTACCACAATGGGTAACTACTAACTCCACTCACACCCAAGACTAGCCTCAGCTAAACAAATTATAATCAGGCTTTTCCTGTGTTGTGTTATGTTTAGAGACTTCCTGATGGTGGGGAAGGCTGCACAGCTAGGGGTTAAAAGCTCAGCCTGTTGGGTTTAAATCCTGACTTAAACACTACATAGCTTCCTGACTTAGGGACATTTGACTTAATCTCTCTAAGACTGTTTCCTCTGCTGGAAGTGAGGAATACACATCTGTACCTACATCCTAAGGTTACTGTGAGGAATGAAATAAATAAATCAAGTAACAGGACCTGGCACATAGTAGGCACTTCAAAAACAATGGTTGAATGCATGAATGAGGGAAGGAATCAGTGAATAAAACGGAATGAATGACTGAGTTAATTAATGAAAAGTACTCAGCACAGTGTCCTGCACTTAGTAAGTATTCAACAGTTACTATTAATCTCCATACGTGCAAGCAATAAAGATTAATGTGCAGCAAGGGCAACCGTTCCTTTGCTACCCTCATGCTCTGACCAGAACAAGACATGAATGGTAGATGTCTTTATATGTCCTGCCCAGCCGGCAGGTGGCTCCCTGTGGGCCTGTCAGACAGCAAGAATTCATATCCACAGTCACTCAGCTCTTTCAGCCAAGTAAACGTGATTTGTGAGCCGCCATGCCCATCCTCCTCTTCCGTCGGGCCATTTAGGGCCCTTACCATTTCACTCTTGATGAGAATGCATAAAATATTAGTGGCCCTGTGTGCTTACTGTATAATATACAGAACTCACAATAGACATTATCAAATATTGTTAAATGAAGAACTGAATAGGCACACAAAAATGACTGCATGGTGAAAGGATTCATTAACCCCGCTGATGCCACAGACAGTAAACCTGTGACATTTCCCTGATTTCTCCTTGCACAGAAATCATGGTTAACTGGTTCAAAGGGGCCAGGCAGAAAGGAAGTTCAGGGTCAGGAGCACCGGCCCTGGGGTCAGGAGCCTGGGTTCACTACTGGCTCTGGCATTCACATTACCTAGAGCAAGTCACTTTACTGCTCTAGCCCTCAGTCTCATCTCTAAAATGAGAGGCTGGACAGTACCACTTCTAGGTTCCTTTTAGCTCTCGCATTCTTTAACAGAAGATACTCAAAGGAGAATTTACTTCTACTACTCTCTTCCCCCTTTAGGGGATTCTCTGTTCATTTTATCCACACTGTGTTTTGGGGCAGGGTTGATGAAATGTTAAAGACAAAGAATCTCAAGGCAGAACTGCCTAAATTGCCCTCACTTGGCACACCTGCCCCAACCAAACACAGAAGACCGGGGCAGGAGAGTGAGGTGTGGTGGGTGACCAAGAATGAGTATTCTGAAGCTAGAGAGTCCCATCAGTGGTATCTCAACAGGATCATTTCAGCTCAGCTGGCAGGTCTCTAGCTCCTCCATATTCAAACGTGCTTAGGCCTGCTTCCATCTCCCTTGGGCGCTGGTCTCTGCACTATGGCTCCATCCTTGAGTGGCCTTCCGCCTGGATCTCCTGCTTTCTTTCCCCTGGACTCTGCTGACACTGGCTGCTCCCGAGGGATGCAACAGATTTATTCCCTGGCATCGTATGTGCTCAGATGTGAAGATGGAGACAGCAAAGAGAGAGGGGCTGATTCAGAGAAGACAGGGAGGTGGAGACTAATTCTGGAGAGGGCCCTGGCCCTCCCCCAAGCACGTGTGCTCCTGCTTGAGGGACTTCAACACACTTGACACAGGGAGACAGACAGGCAGGCAGAGGTCACCTTTAACAGACAAATCCATAGAATCAAAAATATTCAGCGTATTTCACATTTTTTTAGTATGTTATTTCAAATCAATTTTTCTGATAAATGCTTGTAGATACTGAGAGAGTGGTATATATTCATTTTTAACAAAGAAAAAGTATTTTGTGACTGTCATACTTCCTAAATAATAAAGTGCCAGTGTTCAAGGGAAGACCTATCAAAGAAAGGAGCTATGTTAACAATCAACCACAAAAAAACAATGTCTAGATTCTAAAACTCTCAGAGAAGGGTGTGACATATATAATACAGGTGACATACCGTATATAATAGGGCGTTTAAAACACTTTTCTGTGTAGCCTATTATGTGCAAGCAGAGTCCTGCATTTCTATAATAAAATGAATTTATTCTCTTGTTTAGCTGTTTCAACTCATTTTACAGCTCAAACTAAAAACCATTTTTATAATGTTCTTTTCCTATTTCTACAACACTGTAAACCTAAGGGAACCCTACTAAAAGGGAAGTAGATAAAGTTATAAAACCAAGAGAAGGAGAAATATCACATAACCCCCAAATGTAGTGAACAAAAAGAGGAACTGACAGGTGAGTTGAACAAAAAAATGAAAACATTTTTGGCATATGCCTATTCCAAATAATGTATGTTTCGAGAAAAAAATAGTAATTCCATATTCATCCCAGCATATCAAGTGCCACAAGTCTTTAATAGGCTGTTTTGGCTTTTTTCGGCAAAAAATTCTTTATTGCATTAATGAGTTTTATCAAGTATTTCAGAAAAGAGTTTCCCCCATTTTGCCTTCTGAATAGCTCTCCCTGTGGTCAAATATTATTCCTATTTCTTCATTTCTTTCCTATAATAGGATTACACATTATTCCTTTGCCTTAGAACTTTGCTGGGCCTCCAGCAGTATAGGTCAACTCCACACCACCACACTGACTTTTGGCTTGGCCGTGCAACTTCCTTTAGAGAACAGAATATTGGTGGACATGATGTGAACAAAGACTTTAAATCTGCTCACATATTTTAGCTTGACTCTTGCGTTTCTGCCATCTGCTGTGAGAAAGCCATGTCCAGGGTAGCCCTTGACCCTAGAATGAGGGACACTTGGAATAGTCCTGAATCCTACCCTCAGCCAGAAGGAGCCAACCTCGTATCTGTGAGGGAAATAAAAACAAAAAAGAAATATTGTAAACTACTAAGAGCTGGGAATCGTTTGTTATACAGCTTTACTGTAGCCAAAGCTGACTAACATATATATCCTCTGTATCACTTTTCCATTGCTACAACTGTGCTCTATAACAAAGCAATACAAAACAGAGAAAACAACAACCATTTGTTATTATTCATAAGACTAACATCAGCTGGATGGATCCAGCCTCAGCGGGGTTCAATGACACTTACTCATGCATCTGTAGTCAGCTTCAAGCCAGCTAGGAACATTTTCTAATCTTGGCTAGACTCTTCAGCTTATCTGGGAGCTTGGGTGCCCGCATGGGCTTCCTCAGCTCCACCCCACAAGGCCTCTCACCCTCCAACGGACCAGGCTTGTTCTCATGGTAGAGTTGAGTTCAGAGAGAGAGAGAGAAAGCATACAAGGCCTAGCCTTTGAGCTTCTGCTTGAGGCCATTCTCACTTCTGCGGCTTTCTACTGACCAAAGCAGATCATAAGATCACCCGGATTCCAAGTAGAGGAAGAAAACTACACCTCTTAATGGGCGGAGCTACAGTCAGATCACAGAAGATAGGGATACAGGGAAGGGTGGAACTTCAGAAAGAACCAAATTAAGGGCATGGGCTCATCCAGGTACTCTATCCTTTTTATTAGGTGAACTAAATAAGTACTAAATATAAACTGCACACACGTGTTCAATAAATTACACTTAAGTTGGTGAGACAAAGAAACACTGAATGGTCTTCATGCCCATAAAATATGGCCATGCGGACAGGAATGGGACCTAGTACCTTCAGTAAAGCCATGGTCTTTTAAGTATTTAATAGTACCCAGCTTTGATTCTGCCTTTATTTTGTGTCTCTTCAACATTCCTATATTCTATTTATACTGTAGAATATTTTACATTTAGTAAAAATGCCTTCTTTTTCACTTATACACTTATGTTCTTCTTATATTCTCCCATCATGCCTTGCTTAAAATTCTAAATTCAACTGGCTTTAGACTGAAGAAATGAGGACACCAGCATCCCATCTCTCTCAGCTCAAGAGTCATAAGCTCTTATGCTATTTTATGCTCAGTAAATAAATAAAAACAAAGCAAAATGCAAACAAAACTCAGAAAGCACCAAGCAAAGGGCTGGTCGTGTGGTCATGGGAATCTGCCAGGCAGGGTTTCTGTTTTAGAATATCACAGTGGTTTCCAGAACTTTACCCAAGTCTGCCTAACTGAAGGCTTACTCAAAACCAAGTCTTATGCATCACAACTACTCTCCTATAATTCCCAATTTCAATTAGTGTACTTCATACGACACAATATATTCAAGGCTTTAAACCAATGAAAACCTGGCATCAAGAAATCTGACTAAAACTGGAGACTAGTGCGTGCTTTCCAAGAAGTCAGATCAAAAACCATTTCGTAAAATTTGTAAGGATTAGAGGGAGCAGTGAAATGAGAATCTTTGTAACAAGAAGATCACTGAACCATTAGAAAACCAAAAGGCAGTTTCTAAAGCAGGATTAGGTTAATGGTAATTCATCTCTGAGCAGTTAGCAGTGGTATACAGTATACAGGGCTGGGCCTCTGAGACACCCTCCTACCCCTCGCTGGTTTGTTCTCAGGTCTATAGATTTAATGGCTCCCCAGGTTCCTGGAAAAACAGTGCCTGACAGAATGGCACTGTGGCTTTGCTGTGCATGAAAGAACTTAGGCACATTCACCTTTCCTCCACTCTCCTCTCCCAATCTCATCACTCAGCAGGTTCAACACAACAAGTTTTTAGTGATTTTATGATGGAGAGGATGTAAGAGAAGACTCCATGAATGCATGGAAGAATAAAGGAAAGAAAAGGAGGGGCATTCTTAATCACACCCCAACCAGTCCTTCTCCCTCCTAGGACTGAGCTACAGTCATGCTTGGTCAGTAACCGCCATGATTCTAAGGGGATATCAAATCAAATGCCTCTAGGGGCCAGGAGGCAACAGAAATAAAGTGGGCCCAGCGGGTCCCTTGGGTTCCCTAATGGTATATGCCCAATATAAAAGGGATAGTCACTTCGCAGTTCCCTCTGAGTGTTGCCGTGTAGGAATATGGCACCTCGAGACATCAGATGTTGAAGGAACACAAAACAAAGGCATGATTAAGAGGCATTTGAAATGTAGAAATTTATGCAAGATCTTTCCACTTACAATGTTGACAAAAGTGCGCAGGCCAAAGAAAACATATCTGCAGGCTGGATACAGTAAGATGATGGTTCCCTAATTTGCAATTTACGCTTTAGAGCAAGCTGCTCAAAGTGTGACCCAGAGACCCCTCCACAAACTATTTGTTCCCAATCTGTGACAAGACAGGGAGCCAACACTAGAATGTAAATCAAGTAAATCACTAAGAAAACCATATAGATCAGCTGACATCTTTTCCACAGAGAGATTTTCTTTATAGAGGACAGACAGCACTGATTTCTATTCCGGCACAAGCCCCTTATCTCATTGCAGGTGGCATTTTTGGTAGCATTACTCTCTGGACAAACTTTCAGGGACCTTCATCATAGCGCTGTCTCAAAGACTTGAATGGACCCATATCTTGGCTCCCTAAAGCCCAGTACCCTGTAAGGGATGGAAAGGAGAAAGGGGAGACCAAAACTCCAGCAGGGTCTGGGAAGTTGCATATGGATGGTGCAAGACTAATCCAAGCAAGTAGGACCCGCCTGTTCTCCAGTGGAGCTGAGTGTACAGTGTGGGCAGGCAGGATGGCGGGCAGCCTCCCAGGCCACTTATGCTTTTCTCTCTCTCTCTCCCCCCTTTTTTCTAGATTTTCTTTCTTTATTTATTTGAGAGAGAGAGAGAGCACTAGCAGGAGCAGGGGCTGGGAGAGAGGGAGAAGCAGGGAATCTCAAGCTGACTCTGCCCTAAGCATGGAGCCCGACGTGGGGCTCGATCCCACGACCCTGAGATCATGACCTGAGCCGAAACCAAGAGTCAGACACTTAACTGTCTGAGCCTCCCAGGCTCCCCTTTCCCTCTCTTAACATATCCAACACCTGCACTCTCTTAGGCACATAAGAGTTTTGCACTTGTAGCTAGTCAAGGTATATTGTACGTCATGGATGCTCCTTCTAGTGGGACTTGTCTATTTGTTTATTGTCTATCTCCTCATCACTGCCACCCCTTCCCCAGGCCCCACCATAGATTATAAGCTCCAGGAAGATAGGGGGTCTAGACCAGTGACTAGTACATAGTAGATACTCAGCAAATATCAAATGAATGACTGATGTTATAGCAAAGGCACAGAAGACAGGTGAACACATCATGCTAATTAGATAGGTAAAACAATTTTTTAAAAAATGTTTCCAGAGGCTGACATATACCTTTCTCAGGTATATGAGAGCATCTCTTTTGGCCTGGACATAAGTATATACCTTGTTATCATGTCCAGGCCAAAAGAGATGTTCAGTAGCCATTAACTATGGAATGGGACATGTTCAAAGGGCAAGATCCCTGAAAAGACTGACATTGGTAGATATGGGAAGAATTCAGGATGCGGGTTCCCAGACATCGAGCTAGTAAATTACTGATTGATAATCTTTTGAGAAAAGAATAATTTCCTATCTAAGGAAATTTGAAAGAGATTCAGCCCAAAGATGGAGGACCAGTGGAGGACCTCAAGTCTATGCAAGCCAAAGGGTGCAGCTAATGTGAATGATGGAGAGATTTTCATCTCCCCCTTCTTTAGTGCAATTCCTAAAACTAATCCTGCTTATCAATCATATTACTTTCCTTTCAGTCTCTCTACCTTCCTTGTTCTCTCACAACTTCAAATCCATTATGGTGGAGTTTTGTGGCCTTTTCTAATATTTAGAAACTCATTATTTTTCTAATCTCCTAAGCCTATTTCCTCCTATTCTCAGTACTAGTGGAAGAAAGGGGTTGCTCTAAATGTTTTCTTGAAGTCTTTTTCTTACTCTCATCATTCAAAAGTTTCTTCTATTGAAACTTCTATTATTATCATCCTTCCTGAAACTTCATCACCATCTCTACTAGAACCTTCCTCTAACTGCATCCAAGGTTTCAGGGCTTATCTCAGAATTTTCTAGTCTGCCCTACTCCTGCCAGTAGCCATAATAAGTTCAGGGGTATCACAGTAATGATCACATATATAATTAGTATGTTTCTACTTGTTGAGTACCTACCATGTGCCAATCACTATGCTAGTGCTAATCTGTCTTATAGACAGATTCTAATCTCCAACAACCCTGCAAGGTATGTTTCATCCTCTGTTTACACAAGAAGAATGCCTGATTCAGACCAGTTCCATAACTTGCCCAAAGCCACACATTTAGTTAGCAATGCAACCAGAAGGTAAACACAAATATAACTGATGCCACAGCCCAAGCTCCTCCCAGGCTTCCCCAACAATAAGAAGAAGAGCTACCATTTGTTAATGACTATCACAGGACAGCGACTGACTTTATACCAATTATTCCTAAATTTCACAGTAATCCCTGAGGTCCGTATCATCCCCGCTTTCAAGACAGGACAAATGGAGCTCAGAAACATTCCAAGTCACACAGGTGGTCAAGATCTGAACTCAGATCTCCCTGTGTCCAACATTTTTGCCTCTGGACAGACCACACTGACATACAGAAACTTCACTCTGTTGACCTTGCTGAAACCCTGCTCCTGTTTTCTGTTGCTGCACACAAACCACCCAGATTTAGTGGCTTAAAACAGTAATAATCGCACATTTTCCTCACAAATCCACAATTTGGACAGGGACCAGCAGAAGAGGCTCCTCTCTGCTCCACATGGTGCAACCAAAGGCTTGAGGATCTGCTTCACAGAGGGTTTTCCTTTCGGGACTGCCAGAGTACTGCTGGATTTTAGCTGGGAGCTCGGCCCGGGCTGAGAGCTGGTTCACACTGTCTGTGCCTCTCCCCATAGATCTTTCCATGTGACCTGGGCTTCCTCAGAGCACAGTCACTGGGTTCCAAAGAGAAGCATCTCTCAAGAGAGCCCGATGGAAGTGACACTGCCTTTTGCGACCTTGTCACACAAGCTACACAGCATCACTTCCAGCGCATCATTAGAAGCCAGTCCCTGGGACCAGCCCATATTTAAGGGGAAGTGTATTCAACTGTGCCTCTTATGAGAAGAATATCACAGAATATGCACATCTGTTTTAAAATCGCCACACACACTGCCCCCCACCCTCTCACCCATTTCATCTCTGTTCTGCTAAACTAGCCATGAAAATAATGCACTTCAACCACCTCAGCATCGCTGAGGAAGGCATCAAACCCAAGACTATGACTCTAGGGCTCACACTCTCAAACTGTTTCCTACTCTTAACTCTCTCTCTCACTACCTTACTTACTGCTCCTGAACTCAACCTTCATCAAGAACTCTAATCCCGGGGCGCCTGGGTGGCTCAGTTGGTTAAGCGACTGCCTTCAGCTCAGGTCATGATCCTGGAGTCCCGGGATCGAGCCCCGCATCGGGCTCCCTGCTCAGCAGGGAGTCTGCTTCTCCCTCTGACCCTCTTCCCTCTTGTGCTCTCTATCTCTCATTCTCTCTCTCTCAAATAAATAAATAAAATCTTTAAAAAAAAAAAAAAAAAAGAACTCTAATCCCTTTCTTCACGTTCTTCAAGTCCTTCATCTCTCAATTTGGGCTCCAGAGTCAGGAATTTCACTGCTGCCCCTTCTAGCATCTTACAATTCTTCACATCTCCTTCATTATCTATACCCTTTCCATCACCTTGTCATCTGTCTTCCTTTCCCACAATTCCTCTCAAATTATTTACTCAGAAATTACCAATTACCTCCTAATCCCCCTAATTACCTGCTCTCTTCTCTCATTTCCCTTCCTAATGCTGCATCACCGGATATGGTTGTCTACGCTGTCTTTAAGTTTTTCCCTTTTTCCTATCCTGCGATACATTTGCCTTGCCTCAATTCATTTCAGTTTAATAGAGGAGCCCAGACACTAACAGGAAGGCCAGTCCTAAAAGCAGAACGAGGATAAGCATATGATGAATGCTAGCACAGCAAAGCAAGCTGCCATATGTGTAAACCGAGTGACTGTATTACCCTCACAAGGGCATGAGACTGAGAAGAAAATACTGCAATGGCCAAGGTTTGTAAGTCTGCACAGAAATATCTGCCCCAACCACTGAGATCACGATTCGCAGGAAAGAGTTCTATCTTAAGGAGGAATGTACAGTGGCTCTAAGCTTTTCTTGAGCCATGGAACTTTTATATTGTCTAATGAAAGCTCTAGACCTTGCCTTTAGACTAAAAATATCTAGAGACAGAGACACACAGATGTTTGAGTAAGGAGGCTTAGTGTGTTCATTTGGGGCATATTAGATTTATTGAATTTGAAGTGCCCGTGGGACTCCAAAGTGGAGTTTACTAGGAAACAGTTGGACATAGAGTTACATGGTCAGGTTAAGAAATTCAAACTAAATTAGAGATTTTGGAGGCAATAAATACAGGCTAGCTAACGTCACTGGGTGGAGTTCATAACCCCTACAACATAAATATGGTAGATTGACATGTATGTTAGGAGTAGACTCCTGGGAAACAACAGAAGGTCAAGAGAAAGTAGAACACACAAAGAGACTGGTGAGGAGCAGCCAATAAGTTGAGGGGAAAACCTACAGAGAGTGGTTTTCATAGATGTCTGAGAATTTCAAAAAGAAAGGGGTTTGTAACATTCAGTAAATATTCAATAATTGCCTTTGTCTTATAGGTTGAAGATTCAGCAGTAAAAAAGGTGAGCAAAGTCCATGACCTATGGGATGAACAGACATTTAATTAGTCATTCTGAGTGTGATGAGCTAAACCAACAATTCTCTTTTGGGAAGAGAGGTTTAAATCTAAGTTCACATCAGGACTCTATTCCTGTTCTCTGCTTCCCTACACAGCCAGTCTGAAGCCAGCTCACCAACTTTCACAGGTACCTACCTGTTCATCCCAGTAACATTCTGCCACCTCAGCTTATACCTGCCACCGCAACATAGGTCCTGAGCAGCCGATTCCTGCCCATATGAGTACCTTCTGTTACTCTATACCTGACAAGGGCTCCGTGCTGGTTTAAATCCAGGCTCCACTGCTCACTAGCTACATAACTCTGAGCAAGTACTTAACCTCCTCTATGAACTTCAGTTTTCTCATCTGTAAACTGAAAGTGATGCTATCTCCCTCCTGCTGATATCACAGGGCATTAAATCAGATAATGTACTGTAAAGCACAGAACACAATGCTTAGCCGAATGCTCATTAAATATCAAAACAAAAAGGGAAAAGAAGACTAAAGATGTGGTTAGCACAGTTCAACCTCCCTTGATTTGGAGCGGAAGCTACAGAAAGCCCAGCCCTCTCCCATCACAACATTTAAGGGAATAACAAGAAACTGTATTTTGGAATACTTGTGAGAACCTTCCTCCTCTCTCAAATACAAGAGAGAGGTCAAATCATATAAGCTTGAAAAGTGTCCACCAACTAGGCAAGAACACCTTGGGTGAGTTTCAAAAGCCATTTCAATTGATTAGGGAAGGCAAAGCCAGATATCAGTAAGTTGCAAAGTGAATGGGAAGTGAGAAAATGAAAGTTATATAAACTTCCCTTTCAGGAAGTGTGGCCATGGCAGGCAGGAGAACTGGGCACTACTGAATTTTAATTAGCTTGTGCTCCTCTACAATCACCTGAACCTTCCCTAAATAGAGCTGAATTGGTCTTCCTGGCCTTATTCGAACAAAATCTCATTTATTTTCTCTCAGATATGGAAAAGTTAAGGTTGTTTTAAATATTCATCCTTTTCTAATCACCAACTCTCTCTATCCTGCCAATTTGATGACATTTCTCTATCAGGAGGAGTGGCTAAATCTCTCTCTTTCTAGAGGTGTTTAAGAAATGGACAGACGTTATTGCTGAAAGGATTAAACTTTGGTTTCAACTAGGTGACCTCTGAAGTCCCTTTCTCAATAGCAAAAGTTAATGCTCTTCTTTGAGCTCCTCTATCTAAAATCAATTCTAAGTAGCCCTACCAATCTCTTCACTGAGAAAGGACTGACATATTCTTACACTATACTCCCTTTCTGATGGTATCAGACGTGCACCCTGACGCCAGGTACTTAGAGAGGCTACTGATGGGCTTTCAATTCCACTGCCCCATTTATATTTTGCTTTCAGTGCCAAAAAAGTCAAGAGGACCATATTCACATAGCACTTCTCTCATTAAAGCCAAACATGAGCCTGAACCCCCCCCACCTTTACCACTCAAACCAATAACGACCTCATTTAATTCCAGCACAGAACAATGTCTTTCACTTAAAATTAATGTCTTGTCCACATAAAACTGAAATACAGAATGCAGCCCTCCTGATGATAAGTAGAAAGCATAAAGGTGACTTTTAAGGAGATAAATTTATTCTGTCAGGGAAGGAATAAAAACCTTGTGCTATTCACCTGTAACTTGAACACTCCTAAGCAATGAGTTCTTCCTTATTTGTAACTAAATATGATCTGTCATTCAGCCTTCCCTTGCTGTCATGTGTTAAATTAAAACATATCATTATTATATACATCACTTCTGATCCTCACATGGTTAATGGCTCGCTATTAAAAGACCAGGCAGTGTGTTGGCGTCCAATAGCCATGCATACAGAATAATATACCATACAAATGGATAGGTGGTAGGGAACATGGTCTTTAAATTACTTAAAATAGCATAATTGTATCACCTCCATTTACAGAGAATATCAAGCAAGGCAGTACAAACTGTTTTGAGTTAATGGAATAATAAAGAATTACGAAAATCCAATAGAGATTTCTGGAAATAAAATTATATAGAAATATTTGTGTTGTTTAATATGACAGCCCAAATTTTAAAACAGGAAAATACGTTAGATAATTGAACACAGAAGAGGTATTTTCTTCAATGAGTCAAAATCAAGAGCCTTGCATTCAATCCTCCATTATCTCTTTTCTAGATACGAAAGGAGACAAGTTATATTGGCTATTCTCTCAAAGAAAATTTAGCTCAGGCTGTGTTTTTGTTGTATCACTTCCAGTGCAGATGCAACTCGTATTTGGTGAATACTTACTAGGTGCCAAGTATTTTATTTAATCCCCACAACAAACGTTCAAAATTTATTTTAGCATCATCATCATCGTCATCATCCCCATTTTTCAGATAGGGAAACCAAACAACAGAACATCTAAGTAACTGGCTCAAAATCACCAGTGAAGACAGTTGATTCTGCCTCTCGATAAGGAAAATAAGGCTCAGAATAGACAACAAAAGTCAGAAATGCAATCAAACTAAAATTCAAACCCCTCTTTTTTTTTTAACTTTTTATTATGAGGATACTGAAATAGACATTCAACTAGAGAGAATGGTATTATGAACCCCAAACGAGACTTTTAGTTCCAAGTCTAAAGCCCTTTTTTTTCCTGGAACATGTTTCATCTATGAGATAGAAGTATTTATCACATCAATTTTTAATAGAAATAATTTCACTGCTACTTTTAATTTTAAAGGTAATACATGTTCACTATAAAACCATTCATCGAAAAAGACATGAAATAACAAGTGTGGGTGAAGATGTGGAGAAAAAGGAACCCTTGTGACTACTCGTGGGAATGCACACTATACAGCTAACTGTGGAAAACAATGTGGAGGTGCCTCAAAAAATTAAAAATAGAATTATCACATGATCCAATAATTCCATTACTATTTACTCAAAGAATACAAAAACACTAATTCAAAAAGGCACATGCACCCCTATTTTTAGCACAGCATTATTTACAATAGCCAAAACTGTCAATTTTACAATAGCCAAGCGTTCATCAATGAATGAATGGATAAAGAAAATGTGAGAGAGAGATATATATATTTATTTATATGTATGTACACACAATGGAATATTACTCAGCCATAAAAAAGAATGAAATCTTGCCATCTGCAATAACATGGATGTATCTGGTGGGTACAATGATAAGTGAAATAAGTCAGAGAGAGAAGGGCAAATACATATGATGTCACTCATATGTGGAATTTAAGAAACAAATCAAACAACAAAAAAAAAAGACCAAAAAAATGGACTCTTAATACAGAGAACAGATTAGTGGTTGCCACAGGGGAGGCGTGTGGGGGATGTGTCAAACAGATAAGGGGCATCAAAAATACACTTATCATGATGAGCCCTAAGTAATGTATGAAATTGTTGAATCATATTGTACACCTGAAACTAATATAATACTGTATGTTAATTACCTATCAACAAAATTTTAAAAAATAAAAGATTAAAAAGACAAAAGACATTCATTCAGAATAGAAAAGTTTGCCTCTATTAATAGCTTGTGCAAATCCTTCTAGACTTTCTCTACTCATACATATACATGTATAGAGATACAATTACTTTTTTCAAGATGGGATCATACCACATATACTCTTAAAACCTACTAATTTTGCTCTTTAAATGTACAATGGACATATTTCCATTTCAATAAACATTTATCTATAGCTTCATTCTCAATGTTTACATTGTACTCCATGGTATCGATGAACCATCATTTACTTAACCAATCTTTTGTTGATGAACATTTATGTTTTTTTTACCATAAAAACATTCTGGTAAATTTCCTATCCTATACATCTTTCTATGCTTATAAAATTAATTCTTAGAAGTTCCTGGCACATAATAGGTTCTCAATAAATTTGTTGAATTAATAGATGAATGAACAGTGAAATAGTCTGGTCAAAGAACTGGTCAATCTTATATTTTGATATGGATAGCTAAATTACCTCCTTGAAAGGCAATTAATCCATCTTCTGTTATTTATGTCTTATTGTTTTAACTTTGTTTATGGTTTAAATATTTCAGCAAGTTTCAAATCTTCTACTTTGTGGTTCTGTCTTAGGGACAGTGATGTGTAGGAGAGCCCAACATCTTGTGAAAGCCAACTGGTGAATTTTCAGAAATTTTGAGAACCAGTTATAAAATGTAGCCATTATTTTAAAACTATGTAAACTTACAATTAAATAATTTATATTTAAAATAGAGGTGGGATGCCTGGATGGCTCAGTCGGTTAAGCACCAGCCTTCGGTTAAGCGCCTGCCTTCAGCTCGGGTCATGATCTCAGGGTCCTGGGATCAAGTCCCACATCGGGCTCCTTGCTCGGCAGGGTGTCTGTTTCTTCCTCTCCCTCTGCCTGCCGCTCCCCCTGCCTGTGCTCAGTCTCTCTCTTACAAATAAATAAATAAAATCTTTTAAAAATTTTAAAAAAATAAAACAGGGTACTAAATACTCAAACTGCACTACTTCCTAGTTATTTTTCTATATTTTACTATTATCTACACTCTCAAAGTTTTACGTATCGTATTATCAACCAAGAAAAGAGGCAGAACTGAAATAAAACAAAAGCATTCATTTAGGGTCTCAGAATTACAGTTGAGGGAGCACAGGTTTAGGTGGCAACCTAAACTGTGTCCCACTTGGGAGCAAAAATCAGGGTTTTGTTTTTTTTTTTAACACAAAAGGGAATGCTTGTACATGTTGTTTACAAAGAATTCTGATTGGTGTTGGTAGCAGAAAACTAATCTTGGCTAAACATAATTGGTTGCTAAAACTATCACTAAGCAAAAGCCTGTTACTGTAGCAAGTTGCAGATGTTCCTACAGAGTCCTTGGAATGTTTGGCCCAGTTCAGAAGTTCATGTTTTCACCCAGTGAAGACATGCATAAAGCCCACCTCCCCTCAGCTCCATTTTAAAACCCCATGACATAAGTGACTTCATTTTACTTCAAGTTTCACAATATCTGGAGGGTGCAAATAATATATAGTGGTGTGCACTACTCCAATCTCTTTCCAAATCCATGTTCAGTGACTTTATGTTGGTAGCTTAAAATTGGTCGTGATAGGAGTTATTTACCTTGGAAATCAGTAAGTGCTATAAATCAGGGTTGATTTAGTGTTGAAGCTGAAAGAGTTTTTAGTTTAATTAAAAATTTATATGAGGGTGAGAAGAAGTTTAACAATAAGCCACATATCAGATTTAATGGCAATAAATCTACTGGGAAAAGAGCAGATTGAGATGCAACTCCCTTTATCAAATCATGGCTGAATATGCAGATTTAAAGTTAGAAAAAAAAATCAAGAAAGGCATTCTGAGAAAAACAGTTGACTATATGGAATTACACTTATTTACAATAAAGAGAATTGTAAATTTTTATTTGTAAGTTGTGTGCTATGCATCCTTTGTTAGTAAAATCTATAATAAGCATATGTACATATATATATACATACTTTTTTTCAAAGAGCTGGTTGTTAAACATTTAAAGGCACATTACTATTTAGGGTCATATACTGAGAAGCTGATCTTTCTGTATTTATGGTCTTAGTACTGTAATGATTAAATCATTTAGACTATGATAGACATTTAGACTTAAAATGCATTTAAACTATGTTGTATACCTGAAACTAATACAATATTGTGTGCTGACTTCAATTAAAAAATATAATATAAATAAATAAAACACATTAAGTACCTGGAAGGGCAAATCCACTCACTACTTTCTCTATACCAGAAGAACTTTAATACACTCTTTCCAACAACACCTTCCAACAATACACCAGTGGTATCTCCTTTCGTTCAACTCTTACTTCATATTCATTGTTAGAATCTTATCATTTGCTTCATATATACCCTATACATTTCTAGTATTCATAATTCTATATATTTTGTATCTTTGGTTTTTATGTACTTCATACATGGGATTTTTATATTTTTGAAATTATTTATCACGTGAGCATGGAGTAATGTACAGAATTACTGAATCACTATATTGTACACCAGAAACTAATATAATACTGTATGTTAATGACACATACATGGAAATAAAAATTACATGGAAATAAAAAAAAAATTTTTATCACAGATGTTATACCACTAGTTAGAATTATTGTAAAACTCCTTCACAAAAAACTAAGTTTAAAAGAACAGTGTCGCAAACCAATTCCAACAGGATGATGGCTGGATCATTGTTCATTTTTACTATCCTTCCAGGAATTCTCAATTTCCACCTAGAAACTGGTTATGGTTATTTCTTTAAAATTCCTTTCTTATAGAAAGAAAAGTATGAGTTGTTAGAAGGGGAGTTCTAGAATGCCAACCACATTCATAATACCATTAAAGCATGAATGTTTTGTCTGCACCAGGAATGGTCATATACAAATAGGCATAAATATGCCATCTCTAATATTCACCCTTTCTATACTGTAGAATATGAAAATAATATTAGCCCTATAAATGTACTAGCACTTGAATTTCTTGTATTTTTCTTCTACTTAACATGTTTCCCTCTTGGCTATGACTGAAAGGCAGCACAAAGCCAAATTTTATGTCTGAACAGTTTCTTAGTTAAGATGCAAACACTATTTTACATTCTCCTTCCCTCCCTCTTTTGGTAATTTTTAACTAGCACTAGCAATGCATGAATACCTACTGATTAAAAAATTCAGACAAAAATATTTTGGGGACAAAGCAGACACACTACCCTTCCTTCTTTAATGTCTGGCTATGTCCAATTTTAAATTAAACTTTTATTTTGAGATAAATATAGTTTCACATAAAGTTGTAAAAAAAAAAAAAGAAGAAGAAGAAGAAATAGTTCAGAGAGATCTTGTGTATCACTCAGTTCCTCCACCATCATCCCCCATGGTAACTTCTTGGCAACCATAGTACAAGATCCCAAGCAGGGTATTGAAATTGAAACAAAGTACAGTTTCCACCATCACAAGAACTCCTTACGCTGCCCTCTTACAGCACATCCACTTCCCTCCTGCCTCCACCCATTCCTTAACCCCTGACAATCATTAGTCCAATCTCCAGGTCTATAATTTTGGAATTTCAAGAATGTTATATTCATTGATTCATGCAGTGTGTAACCTTTTGGATTGGCTTTTCTCACTCAGCATAATTCTCTGGAGATTCATCCAGGGTATTGCATATATCATTGGTTTTCTCTTATTGCTGAGTGGTATGCCATGGTGTAGACGTGCCAGTTCGTTACCATTTACCCACTTAAGGATATCTGGGTTGTTTCCATTTGGGGGTTATTATGAATAAAGCTGCTATAAACATTTGTGTACAGGTTTTTGTGTGAACATAAGTCTTCACTTCTCTGGGAGAAATGCCCTGAAGTACAAGTGCTGGCTAGTATGATAGTTGCACGGTTAGTTTTTGTTGTTGTTGTTTTGTTTTTTTACCAGAATGGTTGTAACATTTTACATTCCCACCAGCAATACGTGAGTAATCCAATTTCTTCACATCTTCACCAGCATACGGTGTTGCCAGAATTTTTTATTTTAGCCATTCTGAAGGGCAATATAGTACTATGGTATTGTGATTTTAATTTGCATTCCTCTGATGGATACTGACGTTGAACATCTTTTCATATGACAGTGCTTATCTGCCATCTGCCACATTGGTGAAATGTTTCTTCATGTCTTTTACCCATGTTCTAATTTAACTATTTGCTTTCTTTACTGTCTTGTTTGAGAATTCTTTATGTATGCTAGATACTAGCCCTTTGTCAGAGATGTGGTTTACAAAATCAATTCTCCCACTCTGTTGGCTTGTCTTTTGTTTTGGTAACTATAGCAAAACCCCACAGTAAGTGGAAATCCAAAAAGTTCTATTACATAAAATGCAGAGTTGTGAATTATAAGATTAGTGCAAATCAGTAAATTTCATGTCAGCCTTCCAGTACTGGGTGGGGGGGATGCTGGAGGTGGGGAAAGAAAAATGTATTTTCATTTATTAGACATGTGGGAAAGAAAATGATTACTGCAAAAAACAACATACACTCTACACTGAAATGAGAAAGTCCCAAGTTTCCGAAAGGGGTCACTTCCTACCTCATCCCTTCAAAAAATAAAAATGTCTGCCCTTCAGCCACCAACTTCTAAAAACAGTATGTGGGTAGAGCACCAGGAACATTTGCCAATCACATTATATCCAAATAACCATTTTGTAGGATTTTGTATTTTTTCTGTTCTTTTGTTATAAGCCACCTCAAAACATCTTATAAATAGTCCAGGTAGACACGTCAGTACCACCAGAACTGCGTAACTCCATGCTATGTGAACGCTGTCCCAGGAGCATAAACAGCATCACCAGGGTTTGTTGGTTCCCATGTGTTAAGGTGTTGACTGGGCAAAAGAGAGGCATCATTTTCATGGTGCCCTGAAAAAGGATCAGTATGTGGTAAGAGAAGAGAGTACCAGTCCTGTCCCTGTAACTGATCCGGGGGAAGCCATTTAAAACACAGAGGACTTGCTTTCGATGCCAATGAAATTAGGAATTTGGATTAATCAATAGCATGGCTCCTAAGGTTTCTTCCAGGTCCTAATTCCATTATTTCCATTAGAAAAGTATGAGAATTTCACTTAAAAGGTATGATTTGAGAAAACATCATGCAAACCCAAACTGATGGGCCTTCTACAAAATATGTAAGCAGTACTCTTCAAAAAGTGTATCATGAAAGTCAAAGAAATCTCAGGAAACTGTCACAGCTTGAAGGAGACTAAAGAGACATGATAATTAAATGCAATGTACGAACCAGGATTAAATCCTGGAATAGAAAATGGACATTAGTGGAAAAATTGGGGAAACCTAAATAAAGTCTGTAGTTAATTAAAAAGTATGATGGGTAAAAGTTTTAATAGGACAGTTGCAAGATAAAGGTTCTGGAGCCATTAATGAAATTATTTTTTCGTAAAGAGGTCAACCTTCTTTTTAAATGTGAATATGCATATTTAAATAATCTTAAAATGACACAGCTTTCGAGTAATTTATTCCATGTTTTGGGTTTCTTCAATATGCCTAATTATAAGATCAGTGGAAGGTTACATTATACTCTTAATATTCTTCTGGCCACATAGTCGTCTTCTAGGAGATTCTACAAGTATACAATTATTTGTCAAATGCGGGAATGTGGTTTATGAGAACTTGAGTTAGACAAGCAAACAAAACAACCCCATAATTTTACCTTTAAAACAAAAATGATATAATTCTGTGCTAAATGGCAACAAAAAGATGCCATTTAATTTTATTTTTAATTTTATCTCAAATTAGTATTTGTTACATAATTTGGGCAATTAACATCATCTCAAGGATGAGCACCTCTTAGAGTTTTTAATGAATTACTGAAAAATGTTTAAACAGACTGACATGAGTTTAAATGCTGGACCCCTCTTCATTATAGAATTAACCCCCACAGAGTTCTAAAAAATGAACTCTTATGACCCTATCACTTAATAAGCTTACAGGCTGGACTGGCCCCTTTCCACAGTATGCTGCTAACCTCAATCCTCTATCCCATACCTTGCGTGGTCCCATTCCTCCTGTTTGCTCAAAGGTGGGTGTGGAATCTGAGTAGTTGCAAGATAATAAATTTTGGCAATAGGCTCAAACTATTTCTTCCCTTCTTTCAGGTCATCAAATGCAAAGGATAACTTGGCCGTGGTATTCTGTGTTCTCCATAGGATTTGCGGATTACCTCTCTGAGGTTTTCCCAGACCTGTTACTGTCTTTATTTGTTGTTCACGGGTAATACCACTAGATGATGTACTTTTCATGTTTGGTATTAAGACTTGCACACCAAATCTCTTTCAATGCTTAAAAGACTTCTAATCTGTTTTCATAGAGCTGTTTCTATGTTTAAAATATAAAAACTATTCATGTCTAAACAGAGTTATGTAATTACATAAAATTTAAAAAACAAAACCAAGGTTTGGGAAGACATGTCTTGAGAGCAAGACAATTTTAGCCACAAGGTTTGGGTGGGAGACATTTTACAATGGAAACAGTTTATCTTTAAAAAAAAAAAAAAAAGAGCCCTTTGAGGGGTGCCTGGGTGGCTCAGTCAGTTAAGCATTTGACCCTTGATTTCAGCTCAGGTCATAATCTCAGGGTGGTGAGATGGAGCCCTATGTCAGGCTCTGTGTTCATCGGAGAGTCTGCTTGCAATGCTCTCTCTCCCTCTCCCTCTGCCCCTCCCCCTGCTTGAGTGTGAGCTCTCTAAATAAATAAAATCTTTTTTAATTTAAGAAAGACCCCTTGATTAATAAAACCATTTCTGGTAGAACATCTTCCAATTAGAAATTCTCCTAAACAGATCCTTGCTCTCCCTGAAACTCTGTTCTTGCTTCCACTGAACATCAGTCTTATCTGTGAAGCATTTCCAGAATCTAAAAAGAGGTGGTGACCTCTGATTATCCACCGATGCTTCAGTGGTTGCCTAACCATAACTTATTGAAATAGTAGTGGCTGTGAATCCAGAAAATCTGGTCTGAATAGCTTATCTAGCATTGATAATTATAATGATAGCTAGCATTTATCTAGCACTTAGAGAGTTTTGTCAGACACTGTTCAAAGTGCTTGTACTATTTTCTTTAATCTTGACAACAATCTTGAAAATCAGATATTCCTATTATCCTCCCCCTTTTTACAGAAGAGGAAATTTAGGCACAGAAAGGTTAAATTACTTGCCCAAAATAGTACAGTGGAAGGGCTACCCCACATTCAGCCAATATGAATACTACTCATATCCTTCCTCGTGAGGTCACTTTCCCCAAGTAATTAAATTCCCAGTCTGTTTCCTTATCTGCCTTTTGACTAGATGGCCTCAGAATTAATGCCTGTACCATCTACTTCACAGACTTGTTGGAAAGATCAAATATGACGGCAAAGCAATGTGTTTGGGTTTCTTCTTTCTTCTTTGGGGCTGTTACAAAAATACTGAATACAGAATATATAACATATGTGGCAAGATCTTGACTATTTGGGTGGAAATTGAGTGCCTTCTAGAGCCAAACAAACACTGAAAACAGGAAGCTAAGGATTCTTCAGTGCCTTTGTCCCCTGCCCCCTTTCCATCCAGTCAGGCCCGGAGCTCCCACTGCATGGCAATCCACTGCCATTTCCTGGTTGGCCTCACACTGATGCCTCTCTTCTGTATAACAATAGATCTAATTTTAAAACGCAGAGCCTCCAATGAATGATCTGGGTTCTCAGTCAACTCTTTTCCCGAGCAAGAAACCAGACTTCCTTCCAACACTTTTTAAAGAAAGCACACAGAGAACATAACACAAGTGTTCAAACACAACAGAATGTCTTTCTGCTCTGCCTCTTCGCGTCTTCTCCCCACGTCTGTTTCTCTTTCCTTCTGTCCGCCCTGTTGTTGGTATGAGACCCTCTCCATCTGGTTGCCTTCTCATTCTCTAAAATCTCCTCCCTTTGTCGTCCGTACCCACCCCCACCCCACGCTCTTAGTTTACTATGTTAGAATGCTGAACCAACATATTACCTGTTATTTACTCTATTTCAGAATAGGGTTTTCCTTAGTTGAGGAGAATAGTGAAATATTCTAAATATCCATTTTCAAAAAGAATTCCAAAATACCTTAGGTTGTCAATGAGTTATTTAGCCCTCGATCCTGATTTATTAGGCCCATTCCTGCAATATTTGGGGAAGCGGGGGCCAGGAGAGTAGTCTGTCAAAGAGATATCTTGGACATGTCTCTTCCCACATGAGGCCTGCCAAAGCCCCTTCCCCTTCAGAGCAAAGCATCTGGGTCTGAACTCTGCCAGACGATAGGCAAAAAATTGTTCTCTACAAACGTCTTTAATTCTGCATACATCAACAGAGCCTCCCTCGGGCTTGGAGAATCAGGCTGAGAGGCTCATGATGTCTGTAACCTGTGATTCCTTCAGGATCTAAACAGAAGCTAAAGGGCCCATATGCAGTAACTTAACTTGAAGGTAGATTGTGCATAAACATCTGAGAGCAGAAGTCAGCCCTGCAATGGTATGTGAATTAATGAAGGCAAATTAGCCTGGGATTTGTGTTTGTTGTGTAGGAAGGTGATGGCAGAGTAAATCTTCCAAATTTAAGTATATTTTATGTTAATTGCATAAAGTAGCATAGATTTGTTGCTTTAAATCTCATCCACAGGGAGCTAGAATTGGGCTTGTTGATTTCTTTTATTATCCACTAAAATGACTCCAGTCCTCTAGTAAATACAAACTAGAGAAGCACAGATCTATTTCGGAATTGCTTTACAACTTTAAGTATTTTAAGAAACTTCTTTTTAATACCATCCAGTTAATTGTACCATGAGAGCTCCTAAGTGGGACATTATATCTATCAGTCTTAAGTGCTGCTGCGGATATAATAGCATTGGTCATATTATTATAATCTCTTTTATTTAGAGCACTTGGAAAGCTAAAAATTAAATATGCCTCAATCTGCTATCATTCTATTACTTACCTTAGTGCTAAGTAAATACTAATGAAACTCTATCACCTCGGATTCAATTATATTCTGAATTCTTTCATGATGGAATACAAGTTCATTGGAGACAGACATCTTTCTTTGTTTCTCCTCTCTCTACGCAGTTAAAAATGTTTTCTCTATAATGGCAAGTTTCTGTGTGCACTGATTTTTTTGAACTCAATTTGTGCACTTAATGGGGGAGAGAAATAAAATGGAGAAAGGGGAAATGGTGGAATTATATCCATGTGCTAAATCCGAATGCATTTTACATATCAAGCCCAGAATCTAAGTTCTTAGAGAGGCAGGGCCATGTAAAGCTAGATATTCCCCAAGGGGGGCCAGCCCCTTGCTACTCTAGATGTAGTCCACCAGTTAGCATGTTTACACCTACAAGCTTTTCAGCAACATAAAAGCTCAGGCCCCACCCCAGGCTGCCCTAGTAACATCCACACCTTAACCAGACCCTGCAGGACTCCTACGTATCCTATGTACTTGCAAGTCTGAGAAGCCTCATCTACCTGGCCCAGAGCCTCCAGGGAGAAGATGGAAAAGTCCACACTGATTAGCCTCAGGAATTAACTAGGAATATTCTAGTCATTCCCCTCAGCAGACAATGGTGCTACAGAGATAATGGAAAGTAAAAAGCGGCAACACTTTAAAAATCAAATCAGCCATTGAAATCTGGTGGTGGGAGAGGTAGAGACAGGGAAGCAGGAAAGTGTCACACACTTAAGTCCAACCAACTGTTGAAAGAAAAAGCTCTTGTTGGAACTCTTACCCTCCTCTCTGTGTGATGTTAATGGATTTGATTTCCTTTCTTCTAGAGAAGGACAAATTGGAAAAAAAAAAAAAAATGACCTAAATTCAGTATTCCATCCAGATGCTTTCAATTTGGCAGGCGGGAAGCAAGTTTTGCATAGAGACTGAGCTCACTGAAAAGGATTAGAATTTTGAGTTGGAAATTCCAAAGGCATTTTAAAGTCAAACTGTTTAGGGAAAATATACATACAAGTGACCTTGATATAATTCTGCAATGATATTCACATCCCAGAGCCATCTTGGAATAAGCTCCTCGGGGTACCTCTGTCACTAGTCTTCCTGGCATTGAGTTCAAAACAATAGATTTATACTAAGTTTCCCTCAGACAAGTGACCAAAAGTGGGAGGTGTAGTAGGATCGGGACCACATCTAATTTAAGAGAAGCCGGTCGCAGAAAACTCCTACAGTACAGGGAGGTCATAACGTAAACAGGCCACCGCCACCACAAAGGCTGTGCTTAACCCAGCTAATGGTGTCTCAGAATTGGCTGCCCTCTGAGTTTGACACAGTCCTGGCCTTCACACTTGACAGCCATCCATGAGAGTGACGTGGGCAGCAACACCAACCTTCCCTGAAAGGTAATCTGCAGGGTCAGACTGCCTCTGGCCTCGAAGTAAGTTTGAGATTTTTGACAGCCCTTGACCATACAGTCTATTATTGCATTAACTGTTTTGCTGAATTTCCTCTTTCCTTAGCCATTTGTGTTTTTCTCATGTTTTGCCACTTTTTTCAATAAGTAATGATATCTTAGATACCATCAGCTGCTAACATCAGACAATATTTAAATGTTTTTCAGTTTTTTCAAATAATTTATTGATTTAGGAGTAAATACATCTTTCAATATTTTTTAATCAAAATTATTTAAAATATCTCAGGTAGTAAGTGCTACCAAGATGCAAGACATTGTTACTTATATTTTTTCCACTAAGATACACAAATGAGTTTTTTAATTCTTAAAGAAAAATAACAATTTTGTCATTTCATGAAAAGGTAAATTTGAACCACAGCATATATATATATGTTATTATGTATTATATAATATTATATATTATTATATATATATATTATATATATTATATATTATATATTATATTATCATATATATTATTTAATTATATAAAAATTATACAAGTGCCTATACAAGTAGGGGATTTGAATTTACTATTAATTGGGAAAATGTTTTAGTTTCTTTAATGACTATTCCATCTCAAATAGTAGTATACAAAACTAATGACCTCATTCAAAATGATTACTAATTACAGAAAAATAGTTAAGCATGGTATATTAGCTTCCTAGGCTGCCATAACAAACTGGATGCCTTAAAACAACAGAAATTTATTGTCTCACAATTCTGGAAGCTAGAAGTCCAAATAAGGCCATATTCACAGGTACCAGGGGTTAGGACTTCAGCATATTTTTTGGAGGGGGACAAAATTCAACCCATAAATGTGGCTAGCCATTTTCTCAGTGATGGAATATAGCCTCTAAATCATAAAATCATAGTATTATTCTCTCTCTCTGCTCCAAAAATTATAACTTCTTTTCACGTGCCTTCACAAAACAAAGGAACGGTTAGAAATCAAGCAACAGTTGCTAACGTAATGTGTCCAACAAGTATTTGATAAAGGTTCTCTTAGAAAAGAGAAAAGGGCATCCAGAGCACGTCAGGGATGGCTGTGCCAATGATAGGAGATGATGACTTAAGATCCTTGAGATCTCATCTCCCTGGGTGACACAGGGTTTAAGAAAACAAGATAATGATAAGTTCAAAAGATTCATCAAGGGGAAAAGATAGAAGACTACCTAAAGTTACTTACTCCATAAATAATTTAGCATGACAAATCTCTGATACCAGTTGAATGTTCAGAAAACATAATTCACACTAAGTCATGATGTACCATTCATCATGTAACATATTATAGTAAATGACTTTTTGTTATTTAAATATGTGACTTCCTTCCCCAGACTTTGAATATTCCCACCTTCCCCTTCTAGTACTACTCCAAGGACTCTTTCCGTTGGCGCTTCCCCTGCGTGAGCTCTTTTTCTCTTCCCTATAGGTACTCATAGGCACCCTCACAGGAATCTCTCAGCACCAGTCCTGCTTGCTGGCTTCCTCTCATCTCAACCTCTGCTCCCTACTCCTATCCTAGTATCTTTGATACACACCCATGCTTCTCAAACTTGAACGTGGGATCTTGTTAAAATACAGATTCTGATTCAGTATGTCTGGGGAAGGGTCTGCCATCCTGCATTCCTAACAAGCCCCTGGGTGATGACCAACCCCCTGGCCCATGGACCCGCACAGCAAGGCTGGTACACCCTGATGGACAGCCCTCCAAGGCCTTCACTATAAGCCCTACCACCATCCCCAGTTGGGCCTCCCTTCTCCCCTCAAGGGCTCATACTTCAAAATGATCTCTCACCACTACTACCCACCTCCTCTCATCAGCTCCTTTGGCCTTAAGCACACCTCAAGTACTCAAATGAATAAAATAATCCTACTAAAGAATGAATGGATGATGCCTTCTCCCTACCGCCCCTCCCCTCCCCACCCTCCCAGAGGTTTTCCTTGGCTGGTTTGTGTGAATATCTAAATCAAGTAGTTTTCACTTGAAGTATAAACACTGGTACATTTTTCTGGGAAGGGGAGTCAAGATTGTTTATCAGACTTTCAAAGAATTCCCTAATCCCTTTACTTTAAGTAGTAAAACAGCATATTTAAGTAGTAAAATATCAGGTACTGTCAATAAACCTATTTGGAAGGGCAATAGAGGGGTAAGGGTGGAGGGGCCTCCTCTTGAAGCGCACAACTTGGCCTTCTTCCTTTCACTTTGTGAGGCTATTCACGGGAAAGGAAGAGACAGCGGAGCTGGGGAATGCAGTGAGTTTCCTAGTCACGTTCCCTCAAACTCAGGCAACGAGTTGCTTTGGGTTCTGCCTCCTTGTATTCACAGAGAATTCCAATCTGGAGGCTGGAGCGCAACACCCAGCCCTTAGTGAAACTGAGACAGGGTATGGAAGGAAGGAGCTGTGTCCTTCCTCACTGCATCCACCTGGAGCTAAGATTCCAGGGCCCAGGAAGTCCAAACTCCCAAATCGGGGAGAAGGCAAAAGGACCCTGGACCACTGGGAAAATAAGTGCCTCTGCCAAAGGAAAGAGAATCGTGGGTCTTCCGAAGGGCCTGGAAGTGTAACCTCTGCCTCCTCTAAGCACACTGGACCCTGGAAATGCCTTGTTTAGCTATACATTAAATGAGATAACATATGTAAAGCACCCAGCATGGAGCCCGGCAGATATTAGAAATTCAATAAATATTAGTTCCCTTCCCTATTAAAAGTAACACCAGCTACACTGTTTCTGTGATTTGCTTGCCATTATTACCATAGAGCACAGCGAGAAGCGTGCGTAATTAAATATGTACCACTCTGGCAATTTCGTTTTTTTAATTTTATTGATGACATCATTATATGCTTTATATAAGCTCAGAGTTTTCTGCTTATGCAGCATGGTCAACTATTCCTAACTTTCAAAAAAAAAAAAATGGAAAGGAACATCTGAAGGAAGAACAGTTTAGTGGTTTAACAAGGTAAAAAACAAGTCTAACATCTTCCTAAAGTGTGAAGTATCACTTTCCTCATTGTTCTTCCTGTGCTAACCCAGTTGCACCCCTCAACCCTGATACCCCACCACCACCACCACCACCCCCTCCCTCTGTCCTCATTACACTGCAGCAAAGATCAGGCAATCCCCTTCCATGTGTGTTCTGGATGCTTCGATTCATACGCTGTTCAACCCTAGCAGTTTGGGAACACCAGCCAGGGCACAGCATGCCACAGGAGCTGACAGTTACCTGTCAAAACTATCCTCACTTGGGTCCCTGATCAAAACACTGGCGGAGAATGAATGTGGGCAGTCACTTGACACCACATGGGAGCTGAAAGCCACCACACCCATTTACCAGTATCTGGGACTAAGAGGAAACATCAGCATCAGAGTAAAAAATAACCAGAGCCCCCCAACTTGCAAGCAGATATTAATGAACCAGGCACAGAGCTGAAGTTGAAGTTGAGGTTGAGGGGAAAGCAGCTGGAACCTCCATCACGGGCTGGATGTGAATTATTCTTACTAAAACGTCTATGGAACCAATGAACCTATTTAGAAAATCCTCAACAGTATTTACCACTGTAGCACACTAATTCTGATTTGTAACTAACTTTAGGAAATGATAATATCCACAAATGGGATCAATCATTTCAAAACAAGCCTTGTCGTAGCAGACAACATCAATTCCAGAGTAAATCCTAGAGAAGATTTTGTCAGGATGCTCGCTGGCCTGGTTGCCCAAGAACATCACCTGGTATTTTTTTTTTAATTGAAACTGAAAATAGGGTCATTGTCAACAGGCTCTGGCACTCATTACTCTCCACATGTATACTCCTATAGCTACCAAAAAGCAAGGCATAAAAAGCAAAGAAGAGCACCAAATCTATTAACCGTACTCATCCTCTAGCCTTTGGGCTTCTCTCAACCGTAACTTTGCATCTGATAATTACAACTGCCATCTTCCTACAAAGAATGGCACCATCCCCACCTTCTAAATGTGTGGACCTTTTGCTAGTAACACACATTATTTCCCATCATAATGAAGAAAATAAAACAGAAATGGCAATAAGAACCCTAGATCGTTTAGTTACCAGGTTTGCAAGACTGAATTGACATTTGATTTCCAAAGCATTTTTAAATTTTCATATTTTGGAAATAAAACGATTCTTAATGTTCAGAGAGAATTAATGGCTTGGAATTTTGTCATCAACTCAGGCGAATTTTAATGGCTCATTTTAAAAATTAACATTGAAATGAAACAAGAAGTTTGAACAGCACAGTAGATCAAAGCACCAAAAAAACAGATGGAAGGTGATGTTTGTGAGTGCAAAGTCAATAAAAACTATCCTCATTCTAATTCTACAGAAAATCTCAGTAACCCACCCACATACATGAGGATCTGCCCTAAAAAGCAGGTGTACTCATCATCACCTAAACAATACAAAGCTGAATAAAGACATATTCCCTAGGAACAGCGAGCAGTTCTTTTCACCGTTTGAAGAGTAATGAATCACTGCTCAGTCGTTGGGTGCCTGCCTTTGGCTCAGGTCATGATCCCCGAGTCCTGGGATCGAGCCCCGCATCAGGCTCCCTGCTCGGCGGGAAGCCTGCTTCTCCCTCTCCCACTCCCCCTACTTGTGGCTCTCTCTCTCTCTCTGTCAAATAAATAAATAAATAAAATCTTTAAAAATAAATAAATAAATACAAATACAAGATTTACAACATGTAAACAATTCTGAGAGTGATTGTCTACCCATCTTTTTACAAAAAAAAAAATTCTACCCTAGTTATCTCACAAATGTTCAAACTTATTTTCTAACATTTAATAGAAACTTACTATTTTATTTAAATGCTGCATCATAGTATATTGCTTAAAAATTAGTATTCATAAATCTTTCCATGACATGATGTTCCAGTCATGCAAAGTTACAGAATATGTAGCTCATGACATCACGGCCATCTCTATCAAGGCCATCTTGTTATGACTCCACCTTCCACAGGTCATCTTAGTAATAAAGGTGCTCAAAACAATCGAGGGGGTGGGAGAGAGGATTAACTCTATGAAAATCTTGAACTATTCTTCCCACAACTTGAGGACAGTTTTCCATGAGACAGATATAATTCCTGCTAGTAAAGTTTTGGTCTGAGAGAACCAAAACTGGTTTCCTCAAGCTACTTTTAAGGAAATGGGGAAAATGAGCGAGTGCATGGTTACAGACGTATCTCACAGAATCCAAAGACAGGAGGTTCAGTTCAGCCTCCCAAGGGACAGGAACTGGGAAGAGAGAGGTCTTGTGCCTTCCTTGTGTTTCTCTTCTCTGCCATTCTTCCTTTGCACGGCCTCTGCAGGACACAGCATCCCATCCATCCCTGTACATCCCAGGTCCACATTCCCAGGAAAGAGAAGCTGTATGGCCCACCGTGACTCAAGATGTCCACCCTGTTCTAAACAGTTTCAGCCTGGGAGAGGGACATAGTCTTTTGTTACGAACAAGGCTGTAGTAGGGTCCCAGGCTTTGGGACCCAGAAGCAGTTCTTAAACAAGACAGACATATGCTACATAGGGACCCCAAAAGGCATCTGGGACAGTCTCTAATAAGAGGCTCCACTCAAAGTGGTGAGTCTGCCATTTGGGAGACATATTGCTAAGACACCCCCTTCAGATTCTACTGTTAGAATTATGTGCAAACTATTTCACTGGAAAATATGTTTCATATTTTTTCTATATTTGGAGAGACTTTTGTGGCATAATTTTCCTTCCTCTCCTCGTGAGAATCTGACAATTTCTACATAGTCACAGTGAAGAAGCATGTTTGGGGTATTTTGGTCTGTTTTTCCCAAAAAATGTGTCAAGAATAGAGTGTCCTTTTGACAAGCCAGGTAGAACTTTACATCTCATCTACAAATGTCCATTTTCTGCTATCCACCAAATATAGGATTTGCAACTTCAATACCTTTAGGGAAATCACCACTCCTGACTAAGTGATATGAAATCCCAAGTTGGGACAGATTAATTGCCCGCCCCCCAAAAAAACCCTCAGGAAAAGATGCAAGCAATTATGAGAAAAGGCTTTAGAGTTGGCACCACAGGAGTGTTGTCTTTTCTACTTCTGGAAAGAAACTTTCATTGAGCACCTGTTTTGTTTCACACACTATGCTTCGCATGTTGCAGACAGGGGATGATTTAATCCTTAGGGCAACCCTACAGCTCTATAGATTGGAAAAACTCTCTGAGCCTCAAAAAGATGAAATAATTTGGGAAAAAAAAACCCACAGAGATAAATGTAAACCCGATTCTGCCTGATCCCACAGTCCATGGTGTTTCTCCCGCTAGTACTAATAGCTAGTATTTATTTCGGACTTACAGTGTACCAAGACCTTTCCCTTACTTCACTTACAATGACTTAGGCAGTAGATTTATAAACTAGCTACCATCAGCTCTGTTTCGTACGTGTGGACAGGGAAACACAAAAAGGTTTAGTGTTTGCCCACATGCATACAGCCTGTAAATGACGGAGCTGAGATTAGAACCCAGGTGATCCGGCTGCACGTCACGTCCAGTTGCCTCCTCTGGAGAAACCGATCCTGTAGATAGCACATGGCCCTTCTTACTGATTGCTCTCATTATTAAGTCGATATGCCTTAACTGTGTCTGTGAGAGCAGCCATGATTCCATCACAAGTTCAAAGTAAAACAGAGTTAAAATTGCATAGCTCGCCTTTTCACTGCGTGTGTGGAGAACGGAAATGACAATCTTGGTAACCAGGATTCTCCAATCCTTATTTCACCCTAAAACAGCTCTTTTTCCTTTTAATCCCTAAAGATTAAAGACATCAAGACATGCTAAAGGTGTTACGGGTGAGGGAAATCACTTCTGTGTATAGGGGTGCGTGTGCGTGTGCGTTTGGGGAGGATTAGAGCACGGTATTAAAGAATATTGGTGACTCTCATCTGAAAACGTTCTTTTCCTTACCTCTCCTTTTAAAGATAAGCATATGTGGTGTCTCTGCCAGGAGACCTTAATGAACGAACAGCATTCCTCTAGCAGCTTTTTTTTCTCCCCGCTTGCTCCATTAAAAGTCTTCCAATTTCAAATCACTACAGTGCAAGTGGTTTAGATAATGTACTGTCATCCGTACCTCATACATCGTGTCCAGGGGACTCGCCTTACAGTAAGCATCACTTCGACTGCAGTGAGCTGGCCACGAGCCATGACCTATGGGGGCCCCGGTGGCCATTTATTGTAAACTATAGCTTCTGGGTGATGCTAATGAAGTTCTTCAAGAAGCCACATTTGCATGACTTCACATTTTAATGTGTCTCCTTTAAAACTGCTAATAAAAGCCTGGCAAATGTGTTCTTTATTATTAATTTGTTACCCCATTTTCTTCATCTCTCTGTGCAGGGAAAACCACTTCCATGCATCACGTTACACCGTATCCCTTCATGACCACCAAAAACCAAACACCTCCCCAGAAAAAAATCGCAAAAACCTAATGTGGTAACTGCCTCCAAATTTGGAGCTTTATATACAAACTGTTTATGACATTTACAAAACTGGGAAGAAACTGCAATAGCACTGTGCTTCTGGAAAGATGAAGCCAACTTCAGAATCCAATTTTCAAAAGGAAATGCCATGTTTGTTTCATGTCAGCCTCCACTTCAGACCAGAGAAAAAAACCGAACAAAGCAAAAACCGTTGGTCTGGCTGGTTATTTCCAAGCAAAGCAGAGGGCAGATGGAAAGCCATTCAGCTGGCTGTGGCGCCTTGTCTTGTCTACCTCCAGTTGCTTTGGAAGCAGCTGAGCAAAGCTTAACCCCACTGAATGGGGATTCCATTCTCTCTCTCTCTCTCTCATACACACACACACACATTTATTTAAATAGCAGTATTTTTAAAAATATAGGCTGGGCTGTCACATGGCCAGGTGGCCTGGCTGAGTTAGCAGTTCTGCTACACCAGGCTGGCTGCCCAGTTTACTGAAGGCCCTGCCTCCCAACCGACCTGTAGTGACAACCCCGTACAGAGGCATGGGTGCACAGGATCCCCTCAAGCCCAACGAAGTCTCTTGTTAAGGTGAAAAGATTTCCAGAAGGGAACACGTGGAACTTGTAGATTTAGAATCAAGCTTTGTAGTATGAATATACACATATTTTTACATATATATATAAAATGAAAATCATCTCTGCTATTGCATGTTTGCATTTACATTTCCATATGTACATTATAGTTTCCAGCTACACCCGTATATGTGGAATTAATGAATAAAAACATGTACTCACAAACACACACACACATAAATACATAGCAAACACAGAGAAGGATCTAGATACATTGCAGATATCATATATGATATCAGGTATCAGACATCAGTGTATCTAGATACGGTGAAGATATCACATATCATATATAGTTCATAGAGATTCTGACAAAGTATAGGAAAAAATATATATCGACTTTTAAATGAATTTTTTCCCCTATATTCAACTTTCTTCCCAAAGACTGTTTTTCTCATTGCTCCCTACTGTAAAAAACTTGAGTATTATATTACCTCTGTTGGTCTATACGACGTGCAAAAAGAACACAAGGACCAACCAGTCACATCTGTGTTTGCTTGCCTCTGCCAACTGTCTGCATGTAAGTTCCACTCACTCCCCCGCCTACTGCGGTAAATGCAGATCGTACATAGCAGAATGCCCAGAGCATGTGGGGGAAAACAAGGCTCAGTTAGCTTGATGACTGTGGGGGTAACATCTTATCATCTCTGTACACAATATATTGTGTACAGGGATGACTATTGTCTACAACACAACTGGGCACTAGCTGTCTCCAATCTATTTCTACGCTGTATTGTCATTGGTCAAAAATGGCCTTGTTCTCCCATTCCCTCCATTTTCCAACTGAAAAAGGAAAGGAACTGATAAGCCTGAGCTCAATTTGTTCTGGCAATTATTACAAAATTCCTACTGTGAGGGAGGCCCTGCCTGTTGGTGCGGAATGACACGCTGCCATCCAGGGTCCAGACAAAAGGAGACCCTGCTTTTCTCCAAGTGTATTCAGCCATGTATAGACATATTGGCTGACATGCCTGCCCATTCACATCTTAATGGGAAAAAGAGAGAGACAAGAACCTGGGGGGGGGGTGGAAACAGGAGAATGAAAGATTATCAAGTGACACCAGACAACAAAACGTGAACTTGGCGAAGAGGAAGAAAGCAAATTATTTTGACCACAGGACAGTAAATCACTGATAAAATGTGGATATATATATGTTTTAGTACTATCCAGCTAAATTATGCTTTTATCACAGATAAAAGTTACTCTAATGATACTGAAATATGAAACTGAAGAAAGTTACGCTTGAAGGTTGGATTATGTGACTCTCGCTTCTACTATTCTCTCTCTCTCTCCCCCCACCCCAGCTCTCTCTCCTGCACATTAATTCAACCAAATGAAACTTGGATGAAATACCAAGATGCATTCTAAAGTGTAATTCCTCTGAAACAAGTACGTAGTTTTATTAGAAAACCAAAGTACCGGTCAAAAGGTGAAAAAAAATAGATTATATTATGATGAAAAGAGGTCATTTAAGAAAAGGCTGAAATAGCACTTCTTTTTGAAATGGCATATGGACGCTTTTATAACACTGAAAAAAAGGTGACTTTTTCTTCATATTTGTCCTTATTCTCTGCTTATGAACAGAAAGAAAATGTTTGACGATAAGGTCACTTCAAATTCTAGGCCACGGCACATCTCTTCTCTGGAGCTGAATGCCCTCATCTTTCCCCCTTTCAACTATGTCTGATGATAATTGTTCTACCCCTCCAACACTCCCGTCTACTAGGAAAACAGCTGACAAGAAGGAATGTCAGAGTTGCATCTGTGACATCCCAGAAATCATTTCTCCCAGCAAAAGTCACTTATTTCAAAGGATAAGTAATGAAATGAGCAGGGAAAAATTAAGTTAATTTTAAAATCCGTTATTAGTTGCTTCTCTTTAGTCATAATGGAAATGGGGGGGAAATTACAGATTCAATAACATGCATTTTTTCCATTACGGAGAATGGCTAATTCATTGGATGAATCATTAGAGAAAGATCCCTCTGGCCTTACTCAACTCCAGACAGAGAAACAAAAAGGAAAAGTTTAAGATATAAAATATACCATAGAATTGTTGGGAAAAGTGAACTACAACCCCCAACGAAATTACCTCGTCTGGCAATTAAGAGCCCCTTTGCTGGAGCATTAATAGCCTCAAGCAAACTAAACAAACCCATTCCTGGCTGCCAGTAATGACAGATTTCTTAGGGATTATTATTTAATTAACAATAATTTGAAAGAGCAGCTCAGCTGAGACACTGCTTGTACTTACTGGAAACCCTGAGCAATGGTAGTGGAAAAGACGTGCAATTTGTTCACCTTCCCATTATCTTTCGTTTCTGAAATACGTTAAGTAGCTGACAGGTATTTGCCACTAGGTATTTTCAGCTGTCTGTGAGGCCAACATGTCCAAAGAACTTGAGCTCTTACTGTACCAGGCTGCTAACAGTCCTCTGCCGTTTGATTCTGTTAAGAAATCCCCCAGGGCCTCCAATGCTCAGGGACAGCATTCTTTGTCCTTCCCCCTTCCAGACAAGGGCAACTGCCAGCCCCCCTCCCCTGTGTAGGCCAGGCTCCCTCCCACCCTCATACATCATTTGCCGCTAATCACCTAACATAAGTGATGCCTTTTGTTCTCCTTCCCTTCCCAAGTAGCTTTAGGTTGCATCAGCAACTTGGTGGCTGGCTAGGCCTTACTCCCCCCAGAGACGTCTTCCAACCCCATGGCACTGGCAGAGGGGGAAAGAAAGCTTTAGCCAGAGCAGCCTTCTCCCCTCAAAGTTCCTGAACTAAATTCCCTACCTCCAGCAGCCTCCTTTGGAGCTGATTATAATTTAAGGACCAATTTCAAACTGGCAGAGGGAGGACCACTTTAAGTTGTTCTGACATACACTGGAAACTGGCAGCTTGAAGTGAACTCCACAACTAAAGTGACAAGTTCAGGAAAATGCAAATATAGTGCACTCCGTGGAAGAAGGAGAAAAGTAAGTTATAAAACTTTTCATATCGTCTGTTATTTCCAGGACATAGCTTCACAAAATCTGGTTTAAAATTGGGCAATGACACATAAAAATTGTCTTGGGAAGTGCAAGTGTTGATTTAGTTCCTGTGGGAGCCAAACAAAGCTAGCTAAGACAGTAATTTTAAATTATTATTGGATGACTGTTAATTTTACTCACCAGTGTCCACTAAAATTCCTGCCAAAAGAAAATCTTTATCTTGACTTGATTTGTGAGAAGCTTAGGAATGAACAGTCAGTGTAGAACATGGTTATTAAGCAAAACAAATTTCCGTTTGTGGCTTCTGAAAAGACAAATCTGAAATCCAAACCAGTTAGCTCATGCTTATGTTTGAGAGTAGATTAGGATAGGGCATGTGTAGAGCACTAGCATCCACAGTGGATTAAGATTGATTGCAGAAGCTAAAGATTTTTTTCTTTGATTCTTTTGAGCCCACAGTAGCTTTCGCTCGAATAATATCAAAGGCGTCTGATTAAACACATCTCCCAGCAGGATTTTATCATAGGGCATGCTTTATTGTGTATAGTATAATCAGATCGGTGTCATATGGCGTCAGCCAGTGAATGCCTTGTTTTGAAACAACTTGTGGAAATAGATTTTTATCCCTTTCTTTAATCCTAATTTGATCCTATTAACCAATTCTATTATTTAAACTGACTATTAAGATTGGAATCAGTTTGATTCATCAGAATGTATTTCCCACTAATAAGACTTTCTTTTTAGCCTCCCCCTTTAACCTTCATTTACGTTTAGTACTTTGAAGAGAAACATTTACAAAATCTTTTCCCTCATATGGATTAAAGCATGTGGATTGGTTCCCCTTAAACTATTCTTAGCCTTACACTATAAGAACAAAACCTTGTAGACTTTATATGCGTTTCTTTTAATGATTCTTTACTATATAAGAAAAAAATGAAAAGGACTATAAGAGAAAGAACTAATAAATTAAATTTTGCAAAAGACACATAAAAGCATTTTCCAGGGGCGCCTGGGTGGCTCAGTTGGTTAAGCGACTGCCTTCGGCTCAGGTCATGATCCTGAAGTCCCGGGATCGAGTCTCGCATCAGGCTTCCTGCTCAGCGGGGAGTCTGCTTCTCCCTCTGACCCTCTTCCCTCTCTTGCTTTCTATCTCTCATTCTCTCTCTCAAATAAATAAATAAAATCTTAAAAAAAAAAAGAGCATTTTCCATTCCAAAGAAACCCAATTCCTTTTACTGACATAGAAAAGAAATATACAGTAATTTTAACTGGTAATGCAGTTTCCACTAGTAACATTTGAACGTCTTTGTGGCACTGCTATATGGTATTTAAATAGTAGAAAGGAGGAAAGTGCCAGCATAAAAGCAACGAACAGAGACACACAATTTTTCCAGGCAGCAGAGCTAACAATCCTATCTTGCCACAAGTGTTACCTAAGATCAATCAGCAAGTTATTTAAAAAAAAAAAAAAAGTTTTTTCCTTTCTTTAACAGATCCTTTACAGCAAGTAAAAGTAGAAATAGCTAGTATCAAGTATCATCACCAACTGACTGCACCTTAGAGAAGGTTCTTTTCACTGTATGCTCATAAATTCAGCATTTCTTCTAGGCAAAAATGAGTGAAATGTTATAAATGTTGTACTATGATGTAAAGTCAGCATTTGAAAAATCACTGATTTACGGGATTTGCAAAAAGCCTTAAGGCCCTTTGGTTCCATTCCCACGTTTGACAGACCTACTTGAGTTTGTGGAAGCTTCCTCCCACCCTTTAGTCTCCTGCCCCTCTCTTCCCCTGCTCAAAAAAGGGCAGATTTCTTAATTTCATAAGCAATCTGTCCCACTTTATAAGCTTCACTGTCAGGAAATCTTTGTTTAAATCTCTTCCTCTACTGATTAAGGCCATGGTCCATGCTCCTGATTCCTAGGAGATGCCCATCTTCAGTGAAGATTAATTTTTAAAATTTGGATGCCATTATCAAGCTACACTTTGACTTTTTCTTCTCTAGCCTTAAAGATATCCTTTCCTGGGCACCTGGCAGGCTCAGTAGGCAGAGCGTGCACCTCTTGATCTCGGGGTTGTAAGTTCAAGCCCCACGCTGAGTGTAGAGATTACTTAAAAATAAAAAAATAAAAAAAATCTTTAAGGGGCACCTGGGTGGCTCAGTTGGTTAAGCACCTGTCTTCAGCTCAGGTCATGATCTCAGGGTCCCGAGATCGAGCCCCGCACCGGGCTCCCTGCTCAGGGGTGGGGTGTGCTTCTCCCTCTGCCTCTCACTGGTGCATGCGCTCTCTTCTTCCTAATAAATAAATAAATCTTTAAAAAATAATTTCCTTTCCTTGGACGCTGTAGGTTTCATCTTTAGAGCCTTGAGGACTCCTCTGAACCTGATCCAAGCTTCCACCCTCACTTCGCAGCCCCCTGTGGGTTGCAGCCCCCTTTGGGTTGCAGCTCTCAGAAACCGAGAAAGCTCTGGTGAGGAACCCAGTCCCACCTGGCAGATCCTCAGGATCCTACTCTTTCAATACTGCTGCTATACAAGTACCACAACTCTCACTGAAATGAGAATGTCATATTGCTGAATCGTTGTTCACTTTTTGTGTAATTTTATTCTATTCCAAGTTTTATTAAATTCCTGCTTGCTGCTGACACTGTGCTAATTCTGAAGACACAGGGTGAGAGTCGCTGTCTTCAGAGAATTCACAAGGTAGTGGGGAAAGCAGACCATGTGGGCTGGCCGGTATGATGGACAGAGTGGCATGGGGGCGTAGAAGACAGGCCTCGTAATTAACAAATGCTTCCTGGAAGAGAGGTTGCCAAGCAAAGGGCCTAGAAAAAGCATTCCTGTTTGAACAAAAGCATTAAGGTGTTAATATAAAGGGTCTGTAGTTTATTTTAATGGACCAAAAAATGTGAGAAGAGAAGGGACAGGAGATGCCTGGTAGGCAGGAGCCAGATCATGTAGGTCCCTGAGTACCTTGTCAAGGAGTTCAGATTTTATCAGTTAAGAAACGAAGAGCCAAAGAGCCGTTAAGAGACCTTTTAGCAGAGTGACCTGATAGGATCTCTCTGGCTGACAAGAGAATAGATTAGAACAGGGACACCACTTAGGAGGCAGCTACAGTGGTGAAGGTGTGGAAGTTACTGGGGCAGTTGGAGACAGAAGGAATCTTACATTAACTTCTGGATTCCTACTTTGATGGCTGGAAGTGCCATTTGTTCCATGGCTAGAGTAAGCAGAGCAAGAAACCCAACAGAGAAAACAATTAGGAGTCAAACTGGGAGGAAATGATATCCACTTATGACCCACCAATCTTGTATTTGTTCAGTGAGCTCTTATTCCCAGATATCACTAGATTTTATTTTATTCATTATTTCACTTTACTTTGTTCCACTTTGGTAAAATCTCAATGCTTAGTGATCATGACTTTAGATATCCTTAAAATATGAATATTAAACACTTGATACAGAACTTACTCCTTTAAAAATACTACTTGTCATTGTACTAAAATTGAAAATGATCCATTGATAACAATTCTCCAGTCACTCAGTAATAAAGAGTCAGAACCACATTTCTTTATTTGTTATGCCTGAGCAGGAGTAATCAAAGTTGTGCAGGTATCACTTATATAGATAAACCCATCCTTTACATACACCCATCTCTATCATAGCAAACAGGAAATTAGGCCAGTTAAACAGAACTTGCTCTCCCTCTATTTTTTTTTTTAATCAAAGAATGACTATTCCCCCCGCTCCCCAAATCCCCTTCCAAATACAAAAACTTGCCTTTGCTTATCTAAGATTACAAAAGTTCTTCCACACTGAACTCAGTGGCCCTGGAGAGCTTGACTGATGGGCCAGGTGCAACAAAGTGTATTTTCTAACAATGGTCATAATAATATGTGCCATCCCACAGGCTCTCCTGGAGCCTTGCCACTCCCCTTCGAGAGGTGGAGTCTAATTCCCTTCCCTTGAGTGTGTGGACTTGGAAGTGGCTCTTAACCAACAGAATATGGCAGAAAGGAAGCCTGAGAGGATTCTGAGGTTGGGTCCTAAAAGCTAATGCATTGTCTGCTTTGAGAATGGACGTGCTCACCTGGGAGCCCTGACCACATACATAGTCCAAATGCTCTCACGGAAGCCAACATGCTGAAGAAGCCCAAATTAGTCCATGTGGAAATCACATGTGAACATACTAAATGAGACTATGTGAAGGAACAGAGATGCCCCAGCAGGCTCCGGCGGCACCAGACCCCTGCCGTCCCAGTCCAGCCACCATCTGACTGCAGATGCCTGAGAAACCCCATGCCAGAATCATCCAGCCAAAACGCATCCAAATTCCTGACCTACAGACACCACAAAAATTAAAATAATTGCTGTTTTAAGCTACTACATTTTGAGCTGATTTGTTTCATAGCAATAGCTAGCCAGAAAACAGGAATTAGTGCCAAATGATCCAGTACAAAGTCAAACATGGAGGATCAGTGGGTAAGTTCCCCTTACCTCATTGTGTGAGGCTACATTTGTGCCTCTTGATCCAGGCCTGAAGCTAGTTGGTGACCTCGATGCCAATATTAAACTGGATTCTGATGACACTGAAATCCTGAAATAACTAGAAGATCCTAGATTGAGAACAGTTCTCACTCCTCATGACCCCACTGGTCATTTCTGGAACCCATCATGGCTCCACTTCGCTAGTTTTAACCCAATTTGTTTAGCTTGGGCCATTTAGGAATCTCCTTTTTTATATATCCCTTTTAACACGGTAAATGTCCTTAAGAAGAACATAAACTTAAGTACATGTTCAATGATTCTATTAGAATCATTAGAACCATCAAACTGGACTAGATTTTTGGGAAGCAAGGGGAGTCCATTCAGGGTTCAAATTAAGACATCACCCAGTTGCTTGAAAGGTGGTTCCATTACTGAGCCAGAAAACACTACTGAAGAACCATCAGGGAATAAACACAGCCCAGAAAAGTGAGGATATCAAACCAATCTCTGCCTCATGATTGTATCACTATGATGTAATTAGAAGGAAGCTGCTGCTACAGCCTGCAGATCAAATAAGCACTCTTGTCACATGCACATGGCTGTCTGAGCATGGCTGGGCATGCTCTGTTGGGGACAGCTAAGAGTCAGTGGTATCAAGGAGGAGTAGAGAATATTGAATCTCAGGCTTAAAGGCAATGGCCCTACAATTACCTTCTATAAAGGTAACTGGGATCTATAAATAATGGACAATACCAGCCTAGGATCAGCTAATTCTAACATAACTTAACTCACAGTATTAATTCATTTTGAAGTATTTCTGGAGTAGATTTCCCACTTTCTGATAAAACTGTGAAGTGCATAAACTCTTTCTCCAATTGAAGCATATGTGGCAAAAATGTGTTAGAAGTTGACAATAAATGCTTTTTTTGAGAACAGCTTTAAAACCAATTCTCGACCTTCCCTCAAAGACAGAGCTGCATGATATTCCTTTGCATGGGTATACCATAGTTTTTAAATCATCTATTGTTGGAAATCTGGATTAATCTTGTCTTTTGCTACAATAAGAATACCATAATAAATATAAATAGATTTAAATTCAAATAAAATATGTATCAAAATTATTTCCTTAGGATCACATATTCATTTTAAAGACATGACACATATTGCAAAATTGCTTTCAAGAAAGCTTTTGTCAACCTACACTTCTATCTGAACTATATGAAAATGTCTAGTTCCCCACATTCTCAGCAACATGGGTTAGCTTATTTTGTAATGTTTTCCAATTTAAGAGGCTAGAAATAACTCATTTTCTTCAGCTAATTGCAAAAGTAAAATGTTTATCATATATTATAGGTCATTTTATTTCCTTTTTATGAATTTCTCTTGTCATTTGATCACCTTTTTTAACAATGAGCATAAAGACTCTTTAATATGGTAAGGGTTTTCTCATGTATGTTGCTTGATTTTTATACTAAAAACATAACAATTTCTAGTAATTAGTTCAATCTATTAACATTATCCTTCACTACCTTGGATGATACTTTGAGAAGGCTTCTTCACCCAGTACTGTAAAAACAGTATTCACCTATATCTTCTCTTAGTTTTTTTTACTTTTTTTATATGTTCTACTAACCTGCATAGTTTGATTTTTCCCATTTGACTCTCCAATGAAATAAAGAGTGGATGGTGGATGGTGAAGGACAGGATGTAGTTTTTCCAACCACAGTTAACCACCTTACTGAAGAAGTCTGCCTTGCCAAATATATGATATAGATTAAGACAGAGCTTAGTAAAGAGGATATAGAAATAAAGAAAAGGAGAACTAAAAGGAAGGCAGAGCCTAGCAATTTCACCTTGAAAAAGCTTCAGAACTTCTAGTGCCTAGAAGAGCAGAGTTCTAAAAAATCCTATACTTAAGGATTTCCACTTCCTTGATCCTGGGAAAACATAATCAAAAGGTGCCAAAAATACAATGGTTGCAAGTTTTGGTTGGGGGAGAAAGGTACTAATACATAAGTGCTAATAATGTAAATACTAATAACTTTGATTGTTATAAGATACATTCTGATCTCAGAAACATTTAAAAGTTTTTTAAAAGTCCTAAAAAATACAAAGTATATTCATTAGGTCTGTTTGGAGGCTTTCTTTTCTACTTAGTTCTTCAATATTTATTTTGTTTATTTTAAAATGCTTTTAAATTTTAAATCAGTTTTTATTTTATTAAAAGTAAAATATATGCGTTGGTCAAAAGAAAACAAAACAAGACAGTACTGGAAAGCTTAAAAGAAAAAGCAGTTCCTTGCCCCACTCTAAAACCCAATCCCCCAAGGCAACCCCAGAAGTTCTTTCTCCAAGTACTTGCCCATGTGTTTTTAAGCTGTAAAAAAGTATTTAACAGTTTGGATATTATTATTCTTTCTGCCTTCAGTCTTTTTATTTAATATTTTCTCATACTTAATATCCACCAACATATTAAGAGGCATGTATAATCAGACAGTATAGAGGCAAAAAAGTCCAGAAAACAATGAGTTTTTACACATGATAGTTTTGTTCTTGGACAGCAAATAAAATAGACCCTGATATGTCAGAAATGCTCTAGACCTTGGCATCATTTGTTGTAATATGAAGTTAAGGAATCCTTTGTAGAGATGCTAGGAAACCTTATGAGGGATTTGGGGTTTGAAAAATTACAGTGGTCTAAAATTCTGGGGTATTTTTTAGTTGTCTAGTTAAAGGGATATAACCATGAAGTTATCTCTGGTAGTTTAGCATTTTATCTCTTTAATTCAGGGGAAAGTGTATCTACCTATTACTTTGACAGGCCCTTCTTTCTTGAATCTAGACCCTCTATTAGTCATATTTTGCTATGAGACCCAGTCTTCACCACATGACTATATTTTTTTATTATGTTATGTTAATCACCATACATCATTAGTGTTTGATGTAGTGTTCCATGATTCATTGTTTGCGTATAACACCCAGTGCTCCATGCAGCGCGTGCCCTCTTTAATACCCATCACCAGGCTAGCCCATCCCCCCACTCCCTCCCCTCTAGAACCCTCAGTTTGTTTCTCAGAGTCCATAGTCTCTCATGGTATGTCTCCCCCTCTGATTTCCCTCCCTTCATTTTTCCCTTCCTACTATCTTCTTCTTTTTTTTTTTTTAACATATAATATATTACTTATTTCAGAGGTACAGGCCTGTGATTCAACAGTCTTACACAATTCACAGCGCTCCCCATAGCACATACCCTCCCCAATGTCTATCACCCAGCCACCCCATCCCTCCCACCCCCCACCACTCCAGCAACCCTCAGTTTGTTTCCTGAGATTAAGAATTCCTATCAGTGAAGTCATATGATACATGTCTTTCTCTGATTGACTTATTTCGCTCAGCATAATACTCTCCAGTTCCATCCACGCGTTGCAAATGGCAAGATTTCATTCCTTTACATTTCCTTTTAAAATGTTTTTATTCTGTCTAGTTTGGTTATGAATAGAAGTCTATGATGAAAATTGCTCTACTGTCTTTTAGAACTCGGTATTACCGTTGAGAAATGTCATGTATTTTAGCAAAATGATAGAGGAAAATAAGAAAAAGATACGGGATCCTAGAGAAAGGAGATCCAGCATAGGGGACTTGCGAAGAGAAGCCCTAGAATAACAGTTATATACTAGGCCTAGACACAGAAGCCAGGCCAGGGGAGGGAGGGTCCGGGGGGAGGAAATGAAACTGGTATTAGAGGGTTTGAGAAATTCTCGCAGTATTTGGAAAAATTATCGATAAGCATGAAACAAATCTTTAGAACATTTGAAAACAGTAATAGTGACACACACATAAAGAAGAGGACAAAAGAAAATTCTAGGCAGTTGTTAATCCAGAAAAACAAAACTGTTCTAGAAAACAGGAATTAGACTCTTAACGTACAACTTTGCTTGATAGGAAATTAATACGGTAAATTTTGACTATTCTTTTAGCGAAAATTGAAAAAGAACTGTGTTAAGAGGGTGAGGGAAGGGAGAACGGGTGGGAATATGTTTAAAGAGAACTAAATCCTCAACTATCCTACTGGGAAGTCAACTGCTAATATCTAAAATAAATATTTCATGGGGCGCCTGGGTGGCTCAGTCGGTTAAATGTCTGCCTTCGGCTCAGGTCACCGAGTCCCCCATCAGGCTCCCTGTTCAGCGGGGAATCTGCTTCTCCGCCACCCCACTCGTGATCGCTCTCTCACTCTCCTCTCAAATGAATAAATACAATCTTTAAAAAACAATAAAATAAAAAAATAAAAACACATCGGCACTCAGTTAATATTTACTAAACACCTGGGGATGTGTCAAATACCGCGCTAGGTATCAAGTCTACAGGGATAAAAGACACTATCTGTGTCTTCAAGGAGCTTACAATATGGGGAAGGGAAAGACAAGCAAATAATTACAATATCGCATAAGGAAGAGCCAATGGGAAATGCATGAGGCACTGTGAGAAGAGAGATGAGATGGGAAACACAGAAGAAGTCAAAAAATAAAATAAAACAGAACTTGATCTATAGTATTATATTAGGTCATGATAATCTGTGACAACCCTTTAAACCTTTAAGCCACTGAAAGAAGATATCTGAGCTTCAACAAGGTTAAGCAAACACCCAGCATCACACATCGAAGGGCAGAGCTAGAAAGTCTTAAGCCAAGATGTCCTGAATCCAAATTATGCATCATTTTCCAAAAGAGAGGTGTTTTTTTTTTTGAAAACAGATTTTAGAAGTTTCTCTCTTCCTTTAACAGGAGAAATAATAAATATCAGTGTGATTTTTGTTTTACCAGGAATTTCTCTTTTCCTTGAACAGAGTATCTAGTTGTCCTCTATGTACACATTCCTTACACATTAGAAAAAATGAAAGATAAAATATGCATGACTCCCAACGTGAGAGTGGGTATTGTGTAAAGGGAAGAACATCTGGGAGCTGACAGGTCAAAAGGTCCCTAGCTGAGCTGAAGCCCCGGATCAGCTTCACCAAGTCAGCCACAGGAAGGCACCTAGAGCAGGTCCAGCCCTGGGTCAGGAGCAGGGGGCCTGCATGCAGTGTGTGCTCTGGAAGCGGCCAGCCAGAACCACTCTCAGGGAGAGGAAGGAGCTCACATTCTTTATGTCCAAAGCTGCTTTGAAGTTTTGGACTAAAAAGAGAAGGAAAGTTCTTGCCTCTTTAAATAATCAGGCACAGAAGGATGAATTTTTTATCCCTAAGTCTAAAATCAAATTTATTACCTTGCCTCTAATGAATGCCTCCTCCCAATTTCCAGCTGTAACCTAAGCACAGAACCTTCCTGTCATTGTTTCATTAGCCCCCCAACCCCCATACCCACCTTCCTTCACATGGATTCAGTTTCCCAGTGAGGGAGACTGCCTCTTCAAGGGTTCGGACTCCTCCCCAATCCTTTTCCTACCCCGGGATTCCTGGTTGAAGTTCTCCTTAAAGGTTCCCCAGGACTCTAGACGGACTCTCCCACCTGTTCTCCGCCCCTCTCCAGCAACGCTCCTGAACAGTGATGGGACTATGCTGCTCATGGGACTGCATGCTCAAAAACCTTTAACCGCTCACTCTAAACAACCTCAGATTCAAAACACTTCAGTCGGCAATGTTCACAGCTCCTAGCTACTGTTTTTTGCCTGTCTCCCCTGCCCCATCTCTCATTACTCTCCTGAACAGGCCCATTCTCCAAGCAAATTCAAGTACCATTCTCCTGACAGGCGTCTGCGACCTGCCTCTGCACCTTGGCACTTGCATTTGCTTTCACTTTTTTCCCTCCTCTCCATCCTTCAAATTCTAGTTGACCCGCTCACTCTCCCCACAGCATTTGCCTAGAGCAACACTCACACCAGTGTCAACACTCACACCAGGGCCAGTGAAGGAGCTGCAAAGAGACGTGCAAATCAGCGCTCGTGCGAGCTGGTGGGAGCCTGGGAGCCATCCCAGCACACCACCCACTACTGGTTTGTCTCTGTATAAAATGGGGAAAGGATACCTTTTCATGGACTTCTTGCAAGGACTAAATGACAAAGTAGGGGTACAGGACTTAACACAGCCTGGCATGAAGTGAACACGCCACGCTGATACTCCTGCAGTCGCTGCTTCTGCGATTCCCGCTGCTACCACACCGTCATCAGTGCCACGAGCGATGCCCCACTCCTACTCCCATTACCACTACCATTACCACTGCCCCAATAAACTGTAAACTCCTTCAAGGAGGGAGACAGGACTAACATTTATTAAGCACCTACTGTTTTTCCAACACAAAGCTTTAACCAGCCACTGAATACCGTGCTAAGAGCTTCATATATATTTTCTCACTTAATTCTGACAATCACCCTGTAAGAGTCGATAACGGACTGAAAGAGTTTAAGTCACTTGCTCGAGACTGCACAGGTAAGAAGTGGTAGGGCTAAAACTGAAACTCCATTTCGTTGGGCCTCACAAGCCGCTATTGATCAAGCATATTTGATGCTCAAATATTTATCAAATTAATAAGTTAAGTCTTAATTTTAGACAGCAAACTGACTTTTGCCAAAAACGCTTCTTCCATGGGGTGCCTGGGTGGCTCAGTTGGTTAAGCAACTGCCTTCAGCTCAGGTCATGATCCTGGAGTCCCAGGATTGAGTCCCATGTCGGGCTCCCTGCTCAGCGGGGAGTCTGCTTCTCCCTCTGACCCTCCCCGCCTCATGCTCTCTATCTCATTCTCTCTCTCAAATAAATAAAATCTTAAAAAAAAAAAAAAACCGCTTCTTCCTATGGATTAACCTTTATGGTCCAGGAAAGACTACAGAATTGTCCTGCTTTCCTAACGTTCTGTGCAAAGGCAAAGTTAAAGAGAAAACAGTAAGTAGTAATTATTTGCAACTTCTTTCAAAGAAGAACTTTAGCCAGAGAATCACCTAATTTAAAACACATGCTTTTTTTAAAATGAACAAGCACAAATTTAGTGCATTTATAAATGCCACATAAGACTAGAAAAATTAGTGAGCATGTGAGACAACTCTGAAAAATCCAAATTGATCATTCTTGTCTAACTGTAATCAAAGAAACTGCCCATGGACTGAACTGTACTTTCATTAGCTTGATTAAAAGTGAAAACTAGAGGAAGCATAAAGTAGGTCAAAAACTTCCTTGGGGCACCTGGGTGGCTCAGTCGGTTAAGCGTCTGTCTTTGGCTCAGGTCATGGTCCCAGGGTCCTGGGATCAAGCCCCGCCATCAGGCTCCCTGCTCCTCGGGAAGCCTGCTTCTCCCTCTCCCACTCCCGCTGCTTGTGTTCCCTCTCTCACTGTGTCTCTCTCTCTGTCAAATAAATAATTAATTAAAAAAAAAACAAACTTCCTGACTCCTTTAGGATTAAAACATGTACTAGATACTAAGTATGCGAGATCCATAAGAATATATTTGCCATTCTTGGAAGATATGGAAAGAAAGACCGGGCATCCTCAAATGGAAAAATTAATTATAATGGGAATGAAAGTAAGGAGGAATTGGGCATGAACTCTAGTGAAAGGATTTCTAAAGTAGAAATGACTTTATTCATGACCTGAGCTAGGGAGTTTATAGCTAGAGGGTCAGCATATATGTAGGATGCACAAGGCGGTTTTTATTATGGGCCTGGTCAGGTTTTTCAAAGCCAGCTCCTAATTACATAATTCATACTTGCTCCCATTTTTTTTGTTCTACTCCTCTCACCCACACGTGGACGGACAGATGGACAGACACAAACATACACACACGCACACACACACACACATGCACACACCCTCATATAAAACCAGATACTGTTCCTAAACTCTCTGGTTCAACCACCCTGTACCTCCCCCTCAGCTACATCAGCCCCACGCTTCCATTTTTGAACTTCTGAAGAGCACTCCCTCTCATAAACCAGGCTGGTTGTGGGAAGGAAAAGGAGAGGAGAAAGAATAAGTGGTGACAAAAGGACAACTGCAGAAACGACAAGAGAGGAGTGAACATTTTAACAGCTGAACCGTCAGGCTCAGAATTTCTAGTTTTTGAGGAACCTGGAGAAGTGGGAATTCACAGAAATATAGGCAAGCAAAATTAGAATAAGCAAGAGTAATGACCACCTTTTCTAAGAAATCTCATGGAAATTAAGTATGTTTTGTTTTTCTTCTCAATTAAAAAAAAAAAGGCAATACCACAATTCCTCAATTCTAGACACCATCAATTTATAAACAGGCTCTTTGAGGGGCAGAGGAAAGAAATATGACCACATTAAATGTACACACTGACTCTAAGCCGTATCCACTTCACAAATGCTAACTTTGGGGTTGGGGACAGTATCATGAGGCAGGTTAAGGCATGGAGTAGGGGAGGGGAAGTGAGAGCACAACCCACACCCAAGAAATCTAGTACCCGGACAACTTCTGGCTCTGCCGAGGGTCAGTCGCCTCCACAGATGGGTAGCTTTGCATAGGCTGGTACGTTGATGGCCACAAAAGAGAGATGAAGCTTCTACTCACTTAATGACGGACTGCCCAGGAGGAAACTGAAGATGGCACATCTGTAGTAAATGGAAAAGACTTCAGGTCAGAGAAGTGTCTCATCTTCCAGCATACAAAACCACAGTAAACACCCTTCCCGAAACACATCCCCAGTGGTGGACTCTGGTCAGTGGTACAGACATACACGTCCAGATTCAGGAATGCTGCAAATCTGTTCATATGAGCAATGAAAATATTTTCTTTATAGGATTCCACAATGGGTATCTTGTTGTTTGTGAAATGTACGTATTCAAAGATATCACCATCATATGAATTTTTCACTCCAATTTATACAACAACCACCTGCTCTGTTCTCTATGGGTTCTATATTCTATACTGAAGAATTGTGATTCCTAAGTAAAATGTGTTTGCTCATATTTCTCAGGTGAGACCTTTGATTGAGAGGCAGGATAGCATGGTGACCCTGAGATGCATTCTGATTGAATGCTGCCGCGTGTCCCGGTACGCAGTCACATCTCCCTGCCGTATCTAGAATCTTCACAAGGTTTCTTTTTTCTTTTTAAGTACATTTTTAAGGCTCTTTCTATAAGTAAAAGTGAAAACTTAAGAAGTTTAGCTACCCAAAACCACACCACCACTGTCTATGTTAACCTCTTAAAGGCATGAGGCAGCATCAGAAAATTAAAACACCTTCCCTCCAGAGGGGGAGTCAGCAGCAGAGGCAACTGACTTTCTGCTTCTACAGAGACGTCATTTGAGCTTTACTGAGCAGTACTTCCATTAACCATGAAAAGCTCAGGAAAACTGGAATAATGAAGAAAGAAATCAGAGGGAGACCATAAAAGCCCAGTTCATTTCAAGGAGAAAGCGGTAACATTCCCTTCCCCCTACATTTTAAATATCACAACAAATTTAAGTAATGAAATAAACAATTCACCAAGAGCACACTTTATCTACAACTTTAATTTCTTCCTACTGTGTTCATTACCAAGCTGTTTGCTTTCTTCAGGCAGGATGGGGGAAAAACTTTTAAAAGACTCATTTAACACAGAAGTCAATTTCCACTAATGTATTCTTTGTGTGGCATATGTGGTCTTCCAAAGCAGATCTATACATACAAACATACATATATTAGCCTCTTCCTTTACAAGAACAACAGAAATTAACCTACCTTCAAACAGATCATCACTACTATTTCCCACAGGAAAAACACGAACATGAGAACTATATTTTTTACAACAATTGAAAACTGGTTAGTATTTCTGATAGAACTGACTTCCCTTCACTTGTATAAACAGCTCTAATTGTGAAAAGAATAATGTAACTTTTGTATAACCCAGATTTTACTTTCTGAAAAGTTAGGCAGGGAGTATTTTTCATGCATTCTGCCCTGAGGAAGCAGGAATAAAGTGCTTTCCATCAACTGTAGCTATCAAGTTATTTAACACAAAAAGAGTTTACAGGCGCTGCGGGCTTTGATATTTGATGTGTGTAAGGGGGAATATGAGAGGGGCACCCGGACCACCCGGGCTTTCACAGGGTCACCAAGGGCTCCACAGGTCCTAAACATTCAAAAGCCACTCTCGTACGTGTTCAGCAAAAGGGAAGAACATGAGGGCTTTGCACTCATGTGTAGGAGGCCAAAGTGGGCCGGAGAGACAGATGAAAGCTCAGGCAGCCTCACCGCCCACAAAATATTCATCACAAAGATTCCAAAGAACACCTTTTTTTTTCTTGAGCTTTTCAGATCACACCGAGGTAAAGACAGGGGCTTTTAATTGGCAAGAATGCATGTCTAGTTTGTAAGAGATGAGAGAATATAAGGGACAGTATTTAAAATCCCACAAAATTTCCTCAAATCTCATTCTGTCCAGAAAATTTAGCCAGTACAAGCAGGGAAGGGGACATCTGCATACCCCCATGCACAGACATGCCTGCACCTGAGCACTTAGAATCCAAAAGCAAGATGCTGAAACCAGCCAGAGAAAATACAAAACAGTCAAAACTAATGCTTAGGCGGGGCACCTGGGTGGCTCAGACTAAGCATCTGCCTTCAGCTCAGGTCATGATCCCGGAGTCCCAGGATTGAGCCAGCATCAGGGAGTGTGCTTCTCCTTCTGCCCCTCACTTGTGCTCTCTCTCTTACTCTCTCTCTCTCAAAAAAATAAAATCTTAAAAAAAAAATAATGCTCAGGCAAAATGTACACATGTGAAACACCGACATGAAAGGAAATATATTAAAGAAAGTATATATATTGAGTTCTAGCTTTGATAAATGCAATCCAAAAAAAGAATTTTTCTCTATTCTACCGAGTTTTCTAACAGCTAGTCCTTCATTAAGTTCCCTTATATGGAAAAAAATAATTGTGGTTATTACAGAATTAGGCTAGGCCAGACTTTAATACCCCACAGTACTTATTCCAGATGTAGAAATCTGTGAAATAATATATATTCATTAAGCCCTTTCAGAATGTTGGTTCAAAAAGTGCCCACGAAATGTGGTTCAGGCTCAGCTTCACCATTTTTAACACACAACCCAAGTAACTTCTCCTTCCGCGGTTGCTTGGCTAGCACCTCAGTCATTTACAGAGTACGTTCACCCACATTATCCTAGCAGAGAGATCCTCAGGTAGTCCTGTGAAGTAGGCAGGAGAATTATCATTCCCTACTTAGCAGGAGGAACAGAAGTTTATAGAATGAACAAGAGGTAATGAAAATAGAACCAGGGGGACAAACTGTTGGGACACTCAGCCTAGTGCTCTTTGGGGAAGTTACAGATAGGTTTGTGCCTTGCAACACATGGACTATTCCCTTATGACCATCCATCACAGTATTCTGGTGATAGCTTTTGGGGTCATGCCCTTTAGTCCATCTTCTAAGTCCCTAAAACGGCATAGCTGTTTCTTACCCATCTTTTTCATTAATCTTGTAGAAACAGAGCATTATTTAGTTGCATGGATTAATGAAAAAGAAGGTTAAGACTCCTTCTTTCAGACCATCTCTTCTTGGACAAGCATGAGAGAAACATGAGCTGGGTTTCTGTCTATCAGTCCAAAGAGGAAAACCACCAATACGTGGTAACCGACCTTCTAGAACACCACTGTTTTTATTAACAAACATGGCACCTTAAATAAGGCACAGCTAGCTTGCTTTTACTTAACAATCTGAGTTTAAGAGCTAGAACTTGAGGCACAGCCTTCCCTTCGGTTATAGAAGTTCTTTAGTCTGCCCCAGCTTGTCCTCTTTATCAGTTCTCATTGAAGTGATTTCTCACACAGAAATGAAACAGCGTATTGTGTGAAATGATTCTATCTTTTTTTAATTCTTTTGTTTATTTCAACAGTGACTATTGGCGAAGACGCTAAAACGAGTTCTGATGGTGACAGGTAGAAGGTGGTAACTGAGACGCCATCGATATGTTCCATTTTAAACCACTTGTAGAAACGGAGCATTATTTAGTTGCATGGGTCTGAAATCCCCAAATATACACATCTGTTCTGAGACGATGACAGTTCTCCATGTTCACAGTGAAAATATTAACCCCACAGAAGTCATTTTGGTTGTTTTGACAGAGTGGTGGGAACGCTATGCCATTTCATTGTGCCCAGCCAAAGTAAAGGAAGAAAAGGTGGATGAGGTCCCAGTCTGGGAGTGAGGTCACCAGCTCATCTGCCCTCACAGCAACAAAAGAAGTCTGACTGATGAAAAGGTGTCCCTAGGGTAGAAGTCAACATCCCTTTGTCTAAATGAGTCTTTCAGATGGGGGGGGGGGGGATGTGTTGGCTAGCCTCTCTTAACGTGCCCAGAGTAGCATGTGACTAAGAGCACTTTAAAGTCTGTTGTGAGTGATATAATGATTAACTGACCATTCAAACCCTAGAAAGGTCACGGTAGCAGCCCCTCTCAGTGCTTCAGAGCCAAAGCAGTAGAGTGTGAAACTCAAATTCCACCAGGAGCTCAGAGAATGATTAAAGTCAGAAGTGATCTGTGGCTGCTTATAAATGAAGCCCGAGATCCCTAACATTATCAATAACATGGGGTAGACATAAGATAATTGTGGGTGACAAAAAAAGATAGCTGGATTTGCTTTTGGCTTTTTAATGAGCCAAGAAAAGCGGCTGGGCTAATGAAAATATTAGTTATTAGCTGTAAATTTTGGAAATGAATGCTGTTTTTAAAAGTTTAGGAGGCTGTCTGATCATACATATTTCAAAGAGCACACTATTAATCCAAGCCAATCAATAATACAGCATAACCCTCCAGTCATGTTACCAATGAGAAGAAATTTATTCACCAGTTTTATTCCCACTGAACTCCATATCCAAAGGTTTGGGATTGATTATAGCAAGACAGGTTGTCTTCTTTTTATTAAAATATTATTTGTTACTCAAACATTTTTAAAGCAATAACATGTTATGACTCTTTAATTCGTTGAGTAGAGAACTGAATATTTACTGACATTTCTTGAGAACTTGCTATAAGCCCACAGGAGAGGATCTGACATCGTCACAGTATGTTCTCCTTAACTTGACAGGAAGTCAACTTCAAGCAAATTGACTTGAATCGAGATCTCCTTTGAGAAGCCTAAGTGTCCGGTAAACTGCACTGGTATTTTACTGCATTGGAAAATACTCAAGTTCCAGTGGCTTTACCATCCTGTACTTTACTTTCTGAAAACCTGGCAATCCCATGTGGACTTCGGGTAGAATGAGCAATGCAAAGAGCTGGCTGGGACTTGGCATGTCCTTGTACTTCTGGGGACTGATGGACCTTACGACCACTGTTCTCTCGGGCACACCAACACCACCAGGCAAATTAGAAGCGCTCCTATCAGACAAGCCACAGTCACACTCGCGGACAAAGAGGAGCTGGGTTTGGAACCAGTTTTTTGTTCTGGAAGAGTATACTGGAACTGACCCTTTGTATGTCGGCAAGGTAAGAATGGCCACACAGACAAACTACCAGGGTATCAAATATTGAAAGGGAGTACAAATATGAACTGAAGAAGAGAGGTCGCCTAACCTGTGTTGGGAGTCCCGAGAACAATTTTAACTAGTGGTATGTTACTTAACAGCTAGTTGAAATCTAATTTTGGCTTTGTCAGATACCAGTCAGAAAAGGAAAGATTTCTCCCCTTGTTCAAGCCTCTGTTCTAAAGTGGGAGAAAACAAGGTATTAGATTTTAGAGGAAAAGCTTGGGACCCTGCAAGACCCATTAGAGTCCCAAAAGAGGCAGCGGCAACAGCTTTGGGGAATAACAGAATGGGGAAGAAAGAAACCAGAAAATGCAAAGGGGAAAGTAGAGGGGTTTTTCCCTTTGATCTGTTCGGGTTCCCCCCCCCCAAAGCATTTCCACAGGTATTGCCTGGGGCCTAAATTTAATGGGGAAAAAAAAAGAATAAAACATTCTTCATTTCAGAAGATCCTAGCATGTGCTTTAGAATAGTTTGAGACAATCAATGAATATATTTATAAACTTTACACTCGAATTCCCTTGATTTATCTATCATCATTTCATTTTTAATCCAGGCTTTCTCCGGTGTTTACTTTATTTGGATGTTAATCAGAGACCATTTTGTGAAAGCAACCAAGTGAAAGAAAATGGGAAACAAGGACTTAATTACAAAATAAATAATTCATTCAAATGATAACTTAAACGCTTGTTTAGCACAGAGGCTAAGAATGTGGGTTTCAGAGTCAAACACATATGGGTTCAAAACCCAGCTTTGCCAATTGCTTCCAGAACGACTCTGAACAGGACAATGAAGCCCCGTTAGCCTTGTTTCTTCAAACATCAAACGGGGATAAGGAGAGAACTACAACTTCTCAAAGAGTTGTCTGCATAAGCTCTTTCCTCAACTCCCACCCACTTCTGAATTCAGATCTGACTTCTGTCCCCTGCATTAAAGTCCTGTTTTCAGTGCTCCCAAGGACCTCCCTACTACCAAACCTGATGTCTCATTTTATGGAACCGACCACCTCAGACCCTGCTGACCAGTCCCTCCTTCTTGACTCACTTTCTTCTCTCTGCCTCATGGCCTTCACAGTCCCGTTTTTCCCTCCTTCCTTCTCAGCCTCTTTGCTGGCCCACAGGACCCCATCCATTAGAGGTCCAGCTTGTCTCTTTGCCCCAGGCCACATTCATTCTCCGGATGGATTTGCCATCCCCATGGTTTCAAACACCACCTCTAAATCAAAGCCTCCATCTCTGGCTCAGGCCGCTCGTCTGGACTTCAGACTCATAAACCCTATCGCGTATGTGACAGCTCCCCATTTATGACTCAAAGCCCTCCCAAATGTAGCATATCTGGTAAGGAATTCTCGGTTTTTCTCCCAAACCAGGGCTGCCCCCAGTCTTCCCTATGTTATTGGCACTGCCATCACTCACTTTCTAAAACCAGATACAAGGTGGTCATTCTTCCCTTTCTCTTGCCCCCACATTCTCTCCACCTGCAAATTGTCAGTCCTTTGCCAAAATACATCCCAAATCCTTCATTTCTCCCACCTCCACTTCCACTGATATCTCTCACCTGGGCAAACACCTGAACTCCCAACCAGTTTCCACACTTCTACCCACACTTTCTTCCAATCCATTCCCCACACATGAGCGTCAGACCATGGCACTCTGCTTACATCCTTCAATGCCCTCCCACTGTACTTTGAACCACCCAGACTAATCCCCACAGCCCCCAACGCCACTCCTCTCTGACCCAGCCTGCCTCCCGTCCTCCCACCACATCGCAAGACACCCTTTCTTTCCCTTCCTCTCGTGTTCCAGGGACATAGCCTTCTGGCATTTCCTACAACTTGCCAAGCTTTGCCTGATTTTTCCCCCAAAATAAAATATTCTTCCTCTGGCTTCTTTCGTGGTTGGCTTCTCCTCACTCTTTAGGGCTCATTTGGAATCTAGGTCTTCCTTGACCATTTCCTCAGGTAGGCCCCTCTGTTAGACTCTCTCATGGCCATTATTTTTTTCAGAGCTCTCATCACACCCTACAATATCTGACTCATTTGTCTATTCACATGAGTACTGTCTGAAGCCTTGGGCTAGACTGACTATAAGCTCCCATTTTATCCCCAGGGCCTAACACAGTACCTGTCACATAGAAGGTGCTTTAAAAAAGATATTTAATACTTCCTGGTGTCATAAGGATTAAATAAGCTAACACATGTAAAGTGCTTAGCACAGGACTTGGTCCAGAGTAAGATCTTAATGATCATTACTCTGTAAGTGTAGTAGTGATACTGGTAGTAGTGGTAATAGTGGTAGTTCGGGATTTTGCTATATAACTCAGCAGCTCAGTAATGTGTGTAACCTAATGCAGCCGCCAAATCTCCTAGCCTCAAAATCTGTGACTTCTCTTTGACTTCTTCCTTTCCTTCTCTCCCTCCCTCATGTACAACCAGTCACCACATCCTGTCAATAGCTCCTTGCCAATTTCTCTCAGATTCACCTCATCTTCTCCAGGCTCTGTCATTACTGTGGTCCCTCTGCTCTTCATGATTAGATTAACTAAGCAGCCACTGCCCCGCTCCCTGTAGAGAATCTTCCCCAGTCCTCCCCTAGGACTCAGGACATTCATCTCCTCGAAGCATCCTTTCCATCATGTCACTCCTCTGATTAAGAAAGCATTGTAGCTCCAGTGCTTATCAGAGCTCTTAGCTCCGTTCAAGGACTTGCAGAAAATGAGTCTTCCTCCCTTATCCAGCCCTCCCCTACGATTTCACAAATCTAGTCCTGATCCCAGTCATGCTGGTGTCCTTACTGGCCCTGATACACATACCACGTTTGTCCCTACCACAGACATGTACTCGTGCTACTGCCCTGCCCAGGACACACTGTCACCACCTCTCTGTTCAATCACATTCCAGTTGCTCAGGGCCTTAGCTTAAAAGCCATTTCCATCATGAACACATCTTCTATCTACTCAGAGTTCCAAAGACTTCTAGCTACTCATTATTTGTAAAATATTTCTTCCAACTAGACATACATGGCTACTGCTAAAATAAGTTTAAGAAAATACATTTATTTGTATTCAGTAATGGCTTTGTGTACTTGTACAATCTAGAGCCCTCTTCACTTCTCCCAAGGGTAGAAGCTGAGATTCCATCCTTAGCCTTCCCTACGCTTCCCCAACACTGAGTACCCAGCACAGGGCTGGACATACGACCCTACAGAAAGGCGAAGGTATCTAACGTTGTACTGGGCTACCAGAGGACTATGTGTCAGTCACAGTCACAAAGCGCAGATCATTCAATCATCACAACAGTGCTGTGAGGTAAGTGTGATTCACCACTTTTAGATAATTGGCCTGTGGAACACGGCTCAGAGAGGTGACGCTTATTGCCCCAAGTTACAAAGAAGGTAACAGAAAATCTGACACTGCAGCCACAGGCTTCCCTTTTCATTGCCCTGAGATTTAGCCCTGAAAAATACAGTGAAGAGTCAATGGTGTTAGGGCACCAGGAATCCAACCAAGCCCAACTGCTTCCCGACATTGGGAACTTAGCTGTCTAGCACCCTCTCTCTAGTACTCATGATTAGTGCCCACCCTTTCCTAACCACCCCAACCCAGGACACAGAACACCCTGAGCATCTCGACAGCCATCTCATCCAGCCAACGCTGAGCAGCCAGTGAAGTGGGGTGTTACTCCACGTTATATAGTCACTTAACCACGCACTGTCTCCCCCCCCCCGCTTACTTTGTTTTGAAAGAGAATTCATCCACCTTTCATTCCCTCTCTCCCAGGGGCATTTAGCTTGTCACCTTGAGCTCTGGACGGTGTCTTTTTAGAGAGCCTGCCTGAGTATTTGCTTATTTCAGGGGAGTATGGCAACAATTATCAGCTGTAATTGGTATGGCCTTATAAAATCCACACTGGGCTTTCCAGGGAGAAGGCAGTGTCGAGTTAAAGCTAGATTATATTGACATACGCAAAGAGTGGGATGCAGAGAGCTTGTGCTTGGGCACGAGGCAGTGGTTCCAAGGCATGCTGAGGTTAACAGCTACACGGAAGCTGTCTAACCACAAAGTATAAGGACTACCGTGCTCCTGGAGTTGTACAAGGCACTATGAAAGATGATAAAAAGAGTAAAATCACCCTTGTTTTTAAAATATTAAATCAACTAAGATTTTTCATAAACTACCTGGACTTTCCATCTTTCACTACTCCTTTAGCTGAAGATCTTATAAACTAAAGCATTATTAGGATAGGCAGGATATCCACCTATCTTATTCTGTTTAGATTTGGGGAGGAAGAATGTTTTCCCAAGATGTACATAACCATGTGCTGCCAGCTCCATTCCAGAAGCTCCTTACCTTCCTCTGAAGAGCTGGTACTCAGTCAGCATTAGCTGAATTAAATATGGATAAATTATAAAACACATTTTTATTACACTGCCAGTTTGCTGAGTGACTTCAGGGAAAGTTATCAATGCCTCGCATTTGCAATTGTCGTAACCAAATGTGTATTCTACGGCTGGTAAACCCTAATATTAAATGCACATTACCATGCTGGTTATTAAGCTAGAGTCTCTCAGCTTTGTATTCACCTTCCCATACTCCCCGTAGTGATCAGTTAGGGCTGGGACTCTGCGAGCCACAGTTTCTCCTTTTCCGACCAGCTCCCCACTGGGTTCAGACAGCAGAATGTACCAAAGAGAGAACCAGAGGCAGGAGGAGGGAGAAGGGACTTGTTCCTAATACCTAGCCAACAGGTGGTTCCAGTTCCTGGATCTTCCCCACACTCCCAGCACCAGCCTCATCACACCCCCTCAGAAAGATCAGCACAACTGGATGGCAGCCCCTTCTCAGAAATCTGGATCTGAAGTCTGAGAGAAGTGGGTGCTGGGGGCACCTCCTCCAAGCTCCTGAAGCCCCAGCCCCAGGCGACAGCACTCCCTCTTCGGAGGCCTCGGACCCAGCCTCCTCCAAACATCTAGATTCCAGGAGCCCCAACTGCTGCCCTCTGCCCCCAGCCAGAGGGACACTAGCTGTTTCCTGGAGTTTCTAACCCTCCAAAACTTCAGTGTTCCCTTTTTGCCTTTCCAACTCTCCATATTAAATTTGCTCTGCTAAAATAACTGGTTTAGGTTTTGTTCCCTGACTGGACCCTGAAGTGATACAATTACATTCCTCAGAAAACAGTTCTGTGTAAGCAGATTCTGGTCCCTGTCATAGCTGGTCCCCATTTGTTCCTGTTCACAAAAGGCTCATCATGCTTCTCTGTGGATGCCCTCTCGCCCCCTCCTCCCTCCCTTCTCTCCTTCTCACACACGGGCTCACAAACACACACCCAGAAGCTGTCTGAAAGATGCCTGCTAGATCTTTTTAAACAAAGGTAACATTTCCCAAAAAGCTTTAACCCTAATCCTATACCCTAAGTCACTCATCCCATACAATTTTATTGAGCATTTGCTACATTTGAGAATCCACATGAAGATGAAAGCCACATGGTTCCTGCCTTCAAGGAACTTACCATCCAGAGAATTTCTCAAATTCTTCTCCCGATACAGACAAAAACAAAAGATAACAGATCTGATGTTCAGCCCAGACTCTACTGACATCGGTCAGCTGAATGGCTCCTAAGGAACCAGGACCCCTGCAGCAGCAACAATTTGAGCCTTCTATTACTTATTAAGCACTCTCCATAGGCACAATACTCACTTAAGTTTGGCCTGTGGTAACAGCAAGTACGCTTAGTTTTCTTAAGGACCAGAGGACAAAACTTTTTAGATAATAAATAGAACACCTCAAAACAGTCCTGGGTACGTTATGTCAGCTTCTATTCCGTTTTCTTCCCCCTAAATAATCCGCCCGTGCCCTAAATGAACCTTTCATTATAAGTAAAAGTTCTATGCCACATGCCTTAGGATTACATGTCTTACATATAAAAACACACAGCATTTCTTTTTATATTAAAAAAAACCCTAGGGCGCCCTGGGTGGCTCAGTCGGTTGAGCGTCTGACTCTTGGCTTTGGCTCAGGTTGTGATCTCATGGGTCGTGAGATCGAGTCCTGCTGGCTCCAAGCTCAGCGAGGAGCTCCCTCTGTCCCCCTCCCCACTGTGCACACACTACCTCTCTCTCTCAAATCAATCAATAAATCTCAAAAAGAAAACAAAAATCCTGAGATCCCTCTCCTCCTCCTCCCAATCCCACTCCTCTGCCTGGAAACACAGGTCCAGATGGAATGGATTTTCATTTATGACTGGGTCCCAATAAAATGGCTTTCTATTCTACACAACAAGAGCTGGGCACCTCTGGTTTTTTTAACTGCATAAATAGAAGATTCGGATTGCAAAAAATAATAATACTGTATATGGAATGAGGAAATGTGAGAATTTCATATTCTAAATAGAATTCTTTAAGTAGAAAAAAAAATCCACTAGCAATTTTTTTCGGTCAATGTTATTCCCTTATTTCCCCTCTCTAGGTGCGACACAGCTGAATTCCTCTAGGCGGCAAAATCGCTGCCTGTGTGATTTGGCCATGAGTCAATCTGAGATCAACTCAAAGCCAGCCACAACCTCCAAACCCATCCTTGTCTGAGGATGTTGTGAATACATTTTCAGGTGTCCTCTTGGTGTCTGTGCCATTTAATCCTCAGAGTAACACTGTCCTAGCAACGCTTCAGGCAGCCTTCTGCAGCTTTCCCCGTTAGATTATGCATAATAAAAAAGCCAACAGGTTGTTTGTGCAGTCTCTGCTACACTCCCGAGCAGAGAAGCAGAGAGCAGAGAAGAGCTGGGCATGTTAATACCCTTTTCTCTATGCATATCACCGTCATTATTATCATCATCATAATCGGCCCCATTTATAGCATTCCTATTATGGGAAAGATGCTGTGCTAGGTGCTTTACATACATTAATTTCTAATGATCCCAACAACCCTTCAAAGTAAGTATTAATGGTGTTCTCCACGTTTATAATATTAAAAATTTTAGAGTAATAACCGTTCAAATCTTTGTCAAAGGCCCTCAACTTACAACTGACATCATGTTTTAGGCCAGATACGTCTGCCCCCACTAGCCTAAGGCTAACACTGGTTGCCCATTTTATAAACTAAATCTCTGAACTATGCAAAGTGCTAAAACCCACTTTAGAGAGAGACTGTTAAGTAACAGATAACACTATGATAACACAAAATTTCAGGACTCCTGCCATAGAACATTATCTGTGATTAGAGATGCAGAAATGTATTTGAAATGTGTAATATGAAATAGTGTGTAATATGAAAATAGTGCCCTGGACTCCTTTTGAGAGTGCGTTATCTTTTATTACAAAGTAATCCAGGAGATAACATAGTTGGATGGGTGGATAAAAGCATGTCCCTAACTCAGCCATCCACATATAGATTTGAGTGATTCAATTACAAGCCCAGGAACTGGTCCCACCAAAGAGAGATACACTGATGCAAATACCAACAACTGGCTGTGAAATCCATTCTGACACCCGAAACAGAGGCACACATACATAGTCCTACTGAATGAAATTACTGAATTGGGACCACAGAATCAGAGAGTTGCAGGAGTCCCTGGAGGTCATTTACAATTTCCAGGACAGTGGCCATAGCCTATTTATTAATCAGTTCATCAGTTTTTCAGGCAACTTGAATCATCCCAAGGTTTTTGAAACTCTAAAACTCAGTTTATGTCAAATACTTATTTTAAAATGTTAGGTTTGTCCATTTTTTTTTCTTAAGTGGAAATGCTAGGTTCCTCCTTATTAGACTTGCTCCTATTCTCATGTTGGGTGGGGGCCTACACTTCCCAGAACTCCTGTTTTCTATACTTCTCAGGGAAAGGCACCTAAAAATACAGTAGTAAGTTCAGGATACTGAATGTGATGTGAAAAAATTTTACTTATTCATCAATCTATATTTGGTCTTTGATACAATCATGTTCAATGTATACTAATTCTTTGTAGACCAACATTTTAAAACGTTTGAGTGAAAAAAAATTCTTCCTATTTGAAAGAAGGTCTTAAGTTTGGACCAAAGTGAAAATCAATTTATTTCCAACACCTGTTCATATCCATAATGAGATTTCGGGGTTTGTTTTTTTTCCTAGCTTCATTCAGACATGGACAGGGGAGATGGATCCATCAAATACATCCTCTCAGGAGAAGGTGCAGGTGTCGTGTTTACCATTGACGACACCACTGGAGACATCCATGCCATTCAGAGGCTTGATCGAGAGGAAAGGGCCCAGTACACTTTAAGGGCTCAAGCCCTAGACAGGCGGACCGGCAGACCAATGGAGCCAGAGTCAGAGTTCATCATCAAAATCCAAGACATCAATGACAATGAGCCCAAGTTCCTGGATGGACCTTATGTCGCCACTGTGCCAGAAATGTCACCAGTGGGTAAGGTGGAGAGTCACTGATTCTCACAGACAGCAGTTCTTCTACAGAAGATCCTCCTCTCTATATGCAAAGAGAGAATGTGCAGAACAGCTCACAAATTATAAACCTGGACTGAAAATGGACAACCAGGTTCCTAGACAGGAAACTACTTAGACAGTGAAATCAGCCGTAGTAAAAAATAATAGTAATAATAAGCCTAGCATTGTTATTCAGTTTTGATTCTTAAAAGACAGAGGATAGACAGAAAGATAAATGATTCATAAGGGAGAAGCATTTTGGTATTATAAAAAAGCAATGAAGAACCCAAAGGCTGTGTTGTTCTCACTGGTTACTAAGAGTTTAAAACACAAATAACTCCTGTCTCACTAGAGAGGCACAAGTTAGGAGCTATGGAAGCTTGACCTCAAAAGGGGTTCTCCCAAACAGAACAATTGCAAATGCATTAAGACTGCCTATTCAGCATGCTTCCAAGCCGCTAGCAATTCAACTTGAACAGGTTTCCACCCTCTCTCTTTCTCAGGGACCTCTGTCATCCAGGTGACAGCCACAGATGCTGATGATCCGACCTACGGCAACAGTGCCCGAGTAGTATACAGCATTCTCCAGGGCCAGCCATATTTTTCTGTGGACTCCAAAACAGGTATGTGATGCATGTCATCAGAGATGGTTGCTTTATTCGCTACTAATTCATAACGGCTACTTATGACAAACCCAACTCTCCTTTTCAAGGACTCTCTAGGGACTGTATTAACGAAAGAAGACTGTTACAGGTGTTAGGATTAAGAGAGCAAAGCAGCACTGCCCTGGTGGGTAAGAGCCACACTATGTCTAGACATTGCCCAGAGTCTGACTGGAGAGGCCAAAAGGCCTCCCTACACAAAGGGACATCCTCACCAGCCTTCAATAACTCCTAGAGTTGAATTTATTCCCAGGGATTGTTTTTTATCACTCCAAGAAGACCTGAGAGGATTGACACATTAACCTGGGCTCACTAGAGAACTAAGATCATTGATTTTGAAACTATGAAGAGCCTTAAGGGAATCATCCAGTCCATTACTGGTCACTTAACAAATAAGGAAATTGGGAATTGAGACCTAATAAAGTGCTTCTATTTGTAGATGGGTCCCCTGACTTTTGGTCTGATGTTTTTCCCACTGAACCACCCTGTACTAAATAGAGAACACGGCCAGAATAAATGGATGCTGGGACACACAGATTTTGTTGAGGGGGGAAAGAGTGCAGAGCATGGGATGTGGCCCCCCAAAAAGCAGGTGCTGAGTGGGAAGCTCTCACAGGGAGGAAAGCATAAAGAACGGGATGGGTAAGAAGGAATGTGGCCAAAAAGGACAAATCAACAGAAGTTTGGTTGTGTTTTTTTGTTTCTTTCAGTTTTACCTGAGAGCTTTGACTACAGAACTTATGTTTTATCATGATTATCCTGCACTTGTGCCAAGCTTTCCTCCTTTTAAAATACTTTCACAGACATTACGATATTTGAGCCTCCCATTATTCTTGTGAACCTGTGAAATACATGGGAGGGCTGTTATTCCCATTTTCCATACAGGAAAATTGAAGACCTAAAAGTAATTAACAAGGAACTTGAGTAAAGAAACTTACAGCCACAGAGGTGAAGTAAATGGTTAACACTCAAAGTCACCTCTCCATCTGAAAGAGAAAAAATACATTTCTATTAGCAACCTGATAGAATTTTTTTTTCCAAAAGTCCTAAGGGGAACCAGGCATTCAGAAAATTATATCATAAAAGCAGAAAGTGAGGGAGTGTAAATTAGTAGGAGTAAAGAAAAAAGGTTGCAGTGAGGGGCTTCTATAAAACAGTAACTTTAACAATTCTACAGAGGGGGAGGGAAAGCGGAGGGGATGCCCACAGGGAAGACAGGAAGAGGGTAATGTGTCCTTTATATCCTAAGAGGAACCTTACATTATTTTGACAGCTCCCAGGGGGCATCTTTAGTGTTAAGGTCAAAAATACATGAAAAGATAGTTATTGCTGTGCATTTAAAAAGGAAAATGCTGCATATTTCACTCTAGAACGTTGTTACTATAATGCAATATATACACTATAGGAGTAAACTGGAGACAAGTTTGTGGTTCCCAATCTCTTCTCTTTGCATGCAAAAGGTCTATTTAGCCAAGGGTCATGCTGTAAACGTGCAGTAAATAAGCCTTTAATCTTTGCCTAGAGTGTAGAGAAGTCAACTTTTCTACATAGCAGGGCTAAAAGGGAGATAAAACATGACAGCACATCCTTGGCAGGATCAAAACAACACATTTCACTGGCTTTTGATTTAGACCCCTCTTCTTAAATGAAACTGTATCATCACACTGTGATGCTGCTACTTAGTGTCTGGGGGAGTTCATCCCTTATACATGTTAAAAATGAACAACTCAACAGAGCATCTTACATGTCCCAGCTCACGGAAATCAGTGAAGCACAGAGGTAAGCAGAACATAACAAAACTGAATGAATATATAACAAAAGGAAAATCAAATCAGAATTCCAACCCTGCTAACAGGTATTGGGGAGGCAGGGAAAAGCAGCCCAGGAGTGAGCTGCCTTAAGAAAAGTCATTCACACTACAAGGGCCCTAGGGGCTAAAGAAAGAGCGGGCTGAAAGAGAATTATCTAAAATCATAGATTTGCAAACATACGAGGCTTTTGTTTTCTGGGACCCGAAGCCCCAGTTTTCTTTGGTATAACAGAGACCCGTGAAATTGGTCCGGACTGCTAGTCCCTAACTCTGTTGGAGAGCTGCTGCTGCCACCTCCTGTTTTCTCTCAGTAATGTCGCCAAAGGAAATGGGACTCAGGTCTTCCTGCTGGAAGTGTTTACTCACCATTTGTTTAAGCACAGTACTGTTTTGAAACTAGAATTCTGACCTCAAGTTTAATAAAACATAAATGATTTGCATCTCGACTCTAGATATTAACAATGCACAAGGGAGAAACCTAGAAGCCAATCTTAAACACTGGATTTGTGGATTTGTTTTTAAAAAGTCTTTTCTATCCTGCAGGTGTAATTAGGACAGCGCTCATGAACATGGACCGAGAAGCCAAAGAATACTATGAAGTGATTATCCAAGCCAAGGACATGGGAGGGCAGCTTGGAGGATTAGCTGGGACCACAACAGTCAACATCACCCTCTTGGATGTCAATGATAACCCACCCCGCTTTCCCCAGAGTGAGTACCTAACCAATGAGAGTATAGCTCTCCAGCCAGAGGGATGCACCTATTACAGAAGATGAAGAAAAAGGCAGGCCTGGGTTCCTCTTTAAGTTCAATTATTCATGGGTTCCCTTCCTACATTTATCATGCAATTCTCACATCACCATTTCCCTTCTGGGTCCCAACATCCCATAGCACTTAGCCAGTGTTTCTCACTTCCTTCATTATCACCTCTCTCTGGAGCTCTTGTAGACTTTTTTTTTTTTCCCCTTGATCTCCACGCCCTGCACCCCACCCCATAAAATTAAATACGAAGGAGTAAGATTTTGTTGGGTACGGTTGAACTTTAGAGAGCCACAAACCATCGTAGCATCTAAGATTTATGTTCCTATTTCCCCCTTCCCCAAACTCATGTTTGCCCCCTAGGATAAAATACTGCCCTGTTGAGAACGCACACATAGAAAATAAGCCAAACTGAAGGTAAACACATAGCGGCCCATCTGACTACCTTAACCAGTCAATTCACAAGAGTACCAACCACCTGCTTTCTAATGGCACTGGGCATGAGGGATACAACATTCTTGAAACCCAGTCCCTGCCCCTGCGAAGCTTAAAATCCAGCTGGGGAGCACATATTCCACACTCATCAAAAGTTAACCAAGAAGTAGCATTTGCTGTACCACCTGAGCAGTACAGAATGAAACTTTCACAATAAACTAAGATAAATGAAGGCTTCATCGAAGGATGATACTTTCACAGGGGACTAAAAAATATAAAATATTTAAATAGGAAGAAAGAAAAACATTCCAGAAAGTGGAAGCCTCTCATTCATTAAAAAAAAAAAAAAAAAAAAAAAATTGTTTTGGGCACCATCTAGGTATAGCATATAGAGCAGTGTACAAAACAAAATCTCTGCTCTCCTAGAGCTCATTCCCATAGAACAGGAATGTAAGGGGAAAACATGTATCTACAGTATAAAGACCTGGAAATAAAGTAGCAAATGTGATTTTTTTATGTTCAAAGACCCCCTAAAAATGGAGACCTGCTCTTTAGTGTTTTAAATGTGTTCTATTTCTAAATATTTCTATATTCTAAATGTGTTATATTTCAAAGGAAGTCACTGAAAAGTTTCTGAGCAAGACAGAAACCTAAAGGAAAGCTAATCTGATGGCCATGTACAGGATGGGTTGGCAAGAGTGGAGACTAGAAGCTGGGGAATCCATCAGGGAGGCTTTTAGAATGGTTGAGATTTGAACTGATAAGCACTTACGGAAACAGCAGAAACAGTGCAGTGGGACAAATAAGAAAACATGGATTTCTGCCTCCTGATTTCTTGGCTGAAGGAACCACAGCAGAGGGTGGAGTCAAAGATGACTATGATGTTTTAAGTCTGGGTGACAGGGATAGAATTGTAGTACTGATAGAAATAGAGGATGCATAATGGAACCAGTGGCAGGGAAGGAGGAAGACAAATTCAGATTTGAATATGAAGTGACAGCAGGACAATCTGACTGAATGTCCTTAAGGAAGGTGGAAATACAGAGCTATACCTGTAGAATGGAGCCCAGGAATGGAGAAGTGAATTTGAGAATCAGATGCCTACAAGGAGCAGTTGGAGAAATGAGAATAGCAGACATAATTCCACGTGAAAGACCTGACCAGGAAAATCAGGTTTAAAAAAAAAAAAAAAAAAAGAGGGCGCCTGCGTGGCTCAGTTGGTTAAGCGACTGCCTTCGGCTCAGGTCATGATCCTGGAGTCCCAGGATCGAGTCCCGCATCAGGCTCCCTGCTCAGCAGGGAGTCTGCTTCTCCCTCTGACCCTCTTCCCTCTCGTGCTCTCTATCTCTCAAATAAATAAATAAAATCTTTTAAAAAAAGAAAGAAAGAGAAAGAAACTAAACCCAGACTCAAACCAGCTCATCAGCTGAACAGCTAATATTTTCAGTCAGCCAGACCAAGTGAGTCATCTCTTTTATCTACGTAAAGACAGGAAGGGAATTCAAATAGTCTCATACAACTGGTATACACAAAGACCCCATGATATTTCATGAAATAAAAAGGCAGAATACTAGGTAAGTATTTCACAAGTGATGCAACCAAGTAGGCTACTAAGCTGTTCAGTTCTACAATACAGCAGTGCATCATGAAACAGTTTGTGAAATGCCATATGGACTGGCTTCGTACTTTGTGTGGGTTCTATCTTTATCACTTCATGAATGGCTCACATTGCACACATTATAGACTATATCCTTGAACTACCCTATTTGGCTTTTTAAAATTTGACACTCGACAGCATCTCTGATGAAGACAGAAAGAGCAAAAGCAGCAAGTTATTACATAGCTCATAAGTATGTGGATTTAGACAAACTGCAGGAAAGTCAAATCACCCCAAACATGACAACTTTACAACAGCGTAACACAACACAATGATAACCAGGGTTTTAGTCCTGCCCCACAAACCAACATTCTAAACAACACCCAATCTAAAGCAAACATTTCGAGTTACCACTTTTTCAAGATAACGGGGAATCTAGCATAGAGCAGAAGCGAGGACTGTGTTGCACAGAAGACGAAATGTAAATGTATAAAAGTAATCTGCCTGCAAGCATTCTTTGTGCATCATCTCTACTTCCTCTAAAACCGTAATTATTTTTGCACTTTTAAAAAACTGTCTGTATCTCACCATTAAATATCTCCCCATCTGTTTGCAAAAACAAAGTTTAAATAATCTCACTATTCCATAAACCTACCTTGGATAAACTCTCTGCCTCGCTAATCTTATGATTACTCATTTTAAAAATTCAGTTTTCCTTCCTTTTTATAAATCTTACCATAACTGATCATGGGATGTTGGCAAAATGACACTCCTACTATTTTATATTGAACAAGCTTAGTTACCTTTAACTGAACCAAATTTAATGGAATATCAAGATCTCAGGCTATTTATTTCTAATAGAATGCATCACATGTAGAAATTTTATGTATATGCTTTTTTAAACACAGAACACATAGTTTCTTGGTGTGGGAAAAATACTTATTTTTCCTACAAGTTCTGCAATAGCAAAGTCTAATCCATCAACAATTTTGGAAGAGAATGGAAAGAGATCATGAAATCCAAGTGCCTGCCAGCTGACTACAGACATTAGCAATTTCCTAGCTCGTATTTGCAAAGAACAGGCATTATTTCTTCTCCTGTGCAAGGGAGGGTACTGTGAGCTGGTTGGGTGCTGTCAACCTCCCAAAATCTTCATGAAACTCAAGCCCTCACATCCCAGGCTTCCCTGTAGCTTGCAATACATATTAGAATAAAAGAGACTATGAACATATTGAAAATGTGATTGTGTGATTTTCTTTGTTATTTAGTCAGTCACATTTTGATTGACAAAATAATGAAGAACGTCAAAACGTTGAGCCCCAGAGAACATAAGTGAGCGAAGACACAACTCTGTGGAGATGGAAAGGAACTAAATTTAATTGTGAAGCTGAGAAGGAGAACATTACCAACTCTGAGATTCCTACATTTGTGAGAACTTTTGGGGTATTCTATTCTGGAACAAGAGAACAAGAAACAACAGAGATTTCCACTGGGCAAGGACACACTGATGGACACATGGAGCTAGTGGGAGCTTTGTTCTCTGCGGCTATTCTTCCTTTACAGATCACTGATGGCCGTTCAATTTGGGCAGATGGCCACAGAGATGGAAACTCCATACACTGGCTTGGCCACGAAGGAAAACGTGGGCATTTCAAGTTTGAACAGAATAAATATGTACTTTGCAATCACAATGTTTTTTTCTTTCTCAGAAGGAATTAACATTTGGGGAGATAGTTCATGAGGAGGGACTGAAAGATTGGAAAGCAAGGTAATTCCTTCCACTCTGAAGGTGGATTCACTGAGATAAGAAATATTTTTGTTTTTATTCTGTCCTATTCTTAGGATTAGGTCAAGCTATTCTGGCCCCTCCTTAACCAGTATAAGCTAAGACGACCTACTGTCTGCTCAGCCTCTTTGGATCTCAGTTTTTCTTCTGTAAAACTCGAGTTTTAATTCTTGAACCAAGAGAAAGACGTCTTTTCCAGCATGCCTGATATGATATGATTATACTGCCAAGGCATTTTTTATAGCAACAGATTACAAGAATGCATGTTCTGACCTTTCTTCACAGAACATTATCAGATGAGTGTGCTGGAATCGGCTCCAGTTAGCTCCACTGTGGGTAGAGTGTTTGCCAAGGACTTGGATGAAGGAATCAATGCAGAGATGAAATACACCATTGTGGATGGAGATGGGGCAGATGCCTTTGACATTAACACGGATCCCAATTTCCAAGTTGGCATCATAACTGTGAAGAAGGTAATCCAACTCCTCTTTCCAAATCATGTTAATAGAGGCTTTGAATATATATGAAATGTTAGTAAGGGCTGTTGGGCTATTAATACATATTGCTTCAAATCCTTTGATAAACATTCTTTCCACTTCTTAAAAAGAAAAACCTCTTACCCCTTTTGCTTACATGTAAACACTGGCTGTGTGATCATTTTACAGAGAGGGTACCATGTCATGATAAAAATATATTATAAATATGTCCTTTCTCCTAGCTCACTACTTAACCACTTAAATTATTGTAGTTTAATTCACTAATGATGTTAATGAGTTGATCAATATTTTCAGTTGAATAACGTTCATTTTTTACTATAGTGTACCATAGATAACAATAAACCAAGCTATGATATTATTTATGAATCAATAAATAACACACAGAGATTTTTTAATTGCTACTAGAAGATCTCATAGATGCTAATTAGACTTGGAAAAGCTTTGTCAAACATAGCTGCTGAGTGGTATTACCACTTGCAACTCCTTTGCTTCATAAATTACCAAGTTTTCTGAATGTAAGCTATCAAATTTTTCTGTGGCAAAAGCACATATGGATATATTGGGATGGAAGATAAAACCTTAAAAAACTGAAGTTTTAATACCCTAGTAAATATATGTGATGAAATTTAAAAACTCACTGATTTAATCTTCTTTCTCCTCCATTTTAAATACATCTAAAATCCCAAGGTATCTTAAATTATTTATTCAACAAATATTTGTTGAGCATCTCCCTATGTGCCAGGTATTATTCTAGGCATTTAATGTACAGAGTAAATAAAATAACCAAAAATATCTGCCTTCATGGAGCCTACCTTCTAATAAAGGGAAGAAGACAATCAAAATAGCAAGTAAATCAACAAAGTAATATACTAGAAAGTGCTAAGTGCTATGGTGGGGAGGGGTAAAACGGAACAAAAGTGATATCAGAAAAGCCAACATGACTTCGAATTTTAAATTGGGTGCTTGGGATTGGCTTCACAAAGAAGTGACATTTATACAAAGATTTAACGTGGGTAACGTGCCCACAGAGCTGGGCAGGCTGACAATGCACACCCCCAGGAGGTGCCCTACAAATGACTTTCAGTGAGAACTGCACATGCAGCCCTGGAGACAAGGGAATGGGCATGTGGATACTGCAGAAAAGTGTTCCAGGCAAAGGGACAACCGGTGCCAAGGCCCAGAGACGGGTCTCTGCCTAGTTTGTTTCAAAAGTAGGAAAGGGTTTGATAAGGCTGAGTTGGAGGGGAAGACCAATAGATGAAAAAAGTCAGAAAAGTAACAAAGGAGCTACACTGCTAAAGTAGCTAAACTTAACAGGCTGCTATAAGTAAGTACTTCTTCCTCTCAATAAAGCAGGGAACAACTGGAGGGCTTTAAAACATGTATGATATGGGGCACCTGGCTGGCTCAGTCAGTTAAGCATCCAGCTCTTGATCTGGGCTCAGGTCATGATCTCAAGGTTGTGAGATCAAGCCCCATATTGGGCTCCACGCTCAGCAGGGAGTCTGTTTCTCTCCCTCTCCCTCTGCCCCTCCCCCCACTCTTGCACGCTCTCCATAAAATAAATAAATAAATCTTTAAAAAATAAATAAAAAATAAAACATACATGACATAACTGGACTTTCATTATAAAATGCTCTGTCGGCTGTGTTGAGAAAAGACCATAAAAGGGGAGCAAGGATAGGAACAGGCACACCAGCTGAGAGACTACTGCAATAATCTAGGTAGATGATGGTAGCCTGGCCTAGGGTAGTAGGAATGGAGATAGTGAGAAGCAAACAGAACACAGATATATTTTGAAAGTAGAGTCAGGAAGATTTCCTAACAGATTGGATGAGGACATGAAAGACAAAAGTCAAATGAGCAACAAGAACAGAGCTGCCTCTGAGACGGGGGAGTCTGCAGGTAGAAAAGGTGGCAGGTGGTGGCAAATACTGGGATTAAGTTCTGGACATGTTACCCAAGTAGAGATGTGTAGTAGCTGCTGGTTATAGGAGTGCGGAGTTTGGAGAAGAGTTCTGAGCTAGAAATACAAATTTGGGAGTCACAAGCATATAAATAGCACTTGAAGCAAATACAAGAAAATGCCATTCCAAGGGCTTGAGCATAGATGGAGAAGATAGTGACATGAGCCCCGCAGCACCCCAACATGAAGAGGTCAGAGAGAAGAGCAAAGACAAGCAAGGAGACTAAGGATAGATCAGAGAAACAGGAAGAAAATCAAGGGAGTGTGGTGTTCTGGAAGGCATGAAAAACCATCTCCAGGAGAAGGGAAAGACAATTGCTATTGAAATTCATATAAGAACACTGAAAACTGACCACAGACTTTAGGAATATGGAGACCATTAATGACCTTGATGAAAGGAACGGTCATAACTTAGAATGGGGCACCAGTTAATGTGTTTAATAACAACTTTACTATATGCTGTTCCACAGAGTTGAATTAACACTACTTTAGAAGGGAAGAGTTCACATATTTGTCCTGTATTCACTTAAGCAATATACAAATACAGCAAAAGAACAGATATATTCAGCATTCCACCAACCCAAATCTTTACAACCAGCACCCAATGACCTCAAAACAGTGTAAAATGCTGATATTAACTTCACAATCATCAAATAAATCCGAATATAATTTAAATATTACAGTTTTTTATTTTATTCTCATCCCTTTAGAGTTAATAACATGTTAGAAATATAAAAGATGACTAGAAATAATAATACAAATTTGGTATATGACATAGGATTAAGAACATTCCCCTACTATGTGGTATGCCTTAACTGTAAACAAGGTAAATGCTCAAAGCTTCAGATAATTATTGTTTCTTTAATGCAAAACTCTTCTTTAAAACAATTATGCAATCAGAAAAAGAGCTTTTGGGATTCTCAATATATTTTAAATGTTATTCTGTATCTTAATATACAAGATAATGCTAAATAATATTAATTCGTGTCAAATTATTAGAATATAGCTTAGACCTTATTACAAGCCATTCATTTTTTTAAAATATTAACCATTACAATTTTGTATCTGAAAGGAACTACAAAATGCTGTTTTCTCCAGCTCCCTTACGTGGAGAAAAGATTAAACCTCGTAAGACACACCACTGTCTTTCGTTGTCATTACTAAAACTATACCCATGTTTAAACAAAACAGACATCAGTTTGGCCAAAGTCATCTGGATTTCTCTTCTGAACTTAGGAGGTGACAGAAAATGGAATTTAAAAAGAGGTCAATAGGGCACCTGGGTGGCTCAGATGGTTAAGCGTCTGCCTTCGGCTCAGGTCATGATCCCAGGGTCCTGGGATCGAGTCCTACATCGGGCTCCCTGCTCCTTGGGAGCCTGCTTCTCCCTCTGCTTCTCTCTCTCTCTCTCCCTCTGTCTCTCATGAATAAATAAATAAAATCTTTTAAAAAAAAAAAGAGGTCATTAAGTTGGGTAGATGGACAAGTCAAATATAATAAATACTTTAGAGGCTATTGACTGCTCAGGCTGTACTTTTGGAAACAACATTCACTCAGTTGCCTGATCCACACCCATCTTCTATTTTGTCATTAATAATGTCGTATAAAATTGAAACAGAAGTTCTGTTTTTGATTTATTTCCCTAAGCTCTATTATTTGTCTAAAAAGCACATGCTTTCTCAAAAAGAAAAATTAAGTTGAATTGATAGAATTGGGTCTTCATAAAATCACACTGATTACTACCCAGTACCTTGAGTCTTTTTGGCTTTTAAGTAATCAATCAATTGATTTTCAGTCTCTTAAGTCAAATGTTTGAAAGATAACTTGAAATACATACTTTGCAGATTGCTCTTTATTCTAGATGAGCCTGCTGTTATGCCAAATTCCAGTCTTCAGCATGTCTTCCATCTCCCAGGGTACAATAAAAGCAACTGTTTTGACGCCATTTTCCTCTTAGAGAGTCCACAGAGCAACACTTCTATATTTCATCAAATCTAAGAAGCCCATGAAATGTAAATTACATCACTGTTTTAGATACTACCTTAAAAAAAAAAAACTCTTGCAATTTAATTGATACAATGCCTTCTTTTTCCTTAGTTTATAGTTTTTGAAAAAACTCTTGTTGACACAGACATTATGTGCTTCACTAATACCAGATTTACTCCCTGCTGTTGTTTCCACGCCACTCTGCCCATATAACAATTGTTTCAATGTCATATCATAGTACAATCTTTCTGAAGACATTTTAGAAGGCAATGAAGTTCAACACATGCAGTATCCACAATGTGCAGAACTCAACTGAAATGCATGCATCCTGTCTCCTATTGGGCGTAAAGCAATTGCAAGATGCTATCAATTGGAGAAGCAACCCTATTTCCAAAATGTCAAAATATGAAAAGATGCACACCTTAAAATCACTGAAATACTGTAACATAAAATCTGTATATATTATCACTCAACCAGTACTTGTTAATACTTGCACTGAAAAGCTTTTTTGCGCTACACAATGTAACATTTTTTTGCGGCCTTTTGGGTTTTAGACCCTTGCTAGGCACTGGGAAATAAAAATCTAATTCATAGCCTTTGCCCTTGAGTCTGTGAAAGGGACCAACAAAGAAACATTTGTAAAACAGAATAAAAAAGAACCACAATGTAAGTATGACAAAGTGCTATGGGAACAGAGGAAGGAATAATTAATCCTGCCTAAAAAAGCTGCATTACTATTTTGTGCCACAATTTTTGTGACTCAGTTTTCAAGACTATAATGCCTCTTCATTAGTATGTGCTCTAACTCTAGGAAATTTCTTGAATTTGGAACTTAGGTTTTGAGATTACTATTCTTGGATTTACTTTTACTATTATGACTATGGAAATAATTCTTTGATTTTAAAAAATAAGTACAAAAACTTTTCACGAGAGAAAAGTTAAACTCATATTTCACATATGAGCAACTTAAAGCTTAGAGTATTAAGGACAATGTTTTCTTTCAATTTTAAATAATAAAATTATTTAAGTGAGAGAAACAATAATCTTAATGTAATCATCACTAGGTAACTTATTTTTTAAAAAATTTTAATAATTAAAAACTCATTTTAGTCTCTCCAACAGATAGTGTTGGAACAACTGGATATCCATACGTGAAAAAAACCACTTCACACCTCACTATAAAAAGAAGTTCAAAATGGATCATCTACCTACCTAAATGTAATAAACTAAAACCATAAAATTTCTAGAAGAAAACATGAAAGAAAATCTTTGTGACCGTTACTAGGCAAAGATTTCTTAGATATGACACCAAAATCCCAATAAGAAAGTGATAAATAAAATTTCACCAAAATTAAGAGTTTCTTCTCTTCAAAAGCACTGTTAAATCACAGATTGGGAATAAATATTTACAAACACATGTCTGATAAAGGACTTGAATATAGAATACATAATCAACTCTTCAAGAAGATATATAAAAATGCTAAACATCATTTGGCATTAGGGAAATGCAAATTAAAACCACAATGAGATACTACTTCATACCCACTAGGACGGCTAAAATCAGAAAAACTGATGAAATCAAATAATGACAAGGATGTTAAACAACTAGAACTTTCATACATTCCCGGTGGGAATGCAAAGTGGTATAACCACTTCAAAAATTGGTTTGGAAGTTTCTTATAAAGTTAAAAATATACTTAACCATACAATCCTGCAATCCCATTCCTAGGTTTTTATCCAAGTTAAATGAAGATCTATGTTCACAGAAAAACCTGTATGCAAATGTTCATGGCAGCTTTATTCATAACCATCAGAAACTGGAAACAACCCAAATGTATCTCTAGTAGAGAATGGATAAATAAACTGTGGTACACCCATATAATAAATAGTACTTGGCAATAAAAAGGGACAAACTATTCATTCATGAAACAACATGGATGAACTCAAATGCATCATGCCAAGTAAAAGAAACCAGATTTGTAAAAGTATATACTGAATGGTTCCATTTATGTGACATTCTTATAACAGGGCAGAGCATAGATCAGGTTGCCAGTGGGGAGGGCTTGACCACAAAGGGGCACAGGGCAAGGGGTAATGGCAGTGATAGAACTGTTCTATATCTTATCATGGTGGAAACATGACTATATAATTTGTCAAAACCTTCAAAACTTTATACTAAAAAAGATGAATTTTAATGTAAATTATACCTTAATTTAAAAAAAATACAAAATTTACACCAAATTAGAAAAACGACTTAAAATTAAGGGGAAAACAAACTTTACCTAGCTCAAACCTAACATAAACAACAGTGCCCACTTTGGGTTACCCATATTTAAGGAAAAATTTCAAGAAAACATTATGTAATTTACCAGGAAACAGTGAATGTCTAGATTTAGAGAGTAAGTATAAATAAAATAAATTGGTAAAACTATTCCTTCAAGGGTATCATAATCTGAGTGGCAGACTTCCCTATTAATAAAAATTGCTTTTTAAAATTATTTTTTAATTTATTTTTGTAAGTAATCTCTACACCCAATGTGGGGCTCAAACTCACAATCCTGAGACTGTCACATGCTCTACCGTCTGAGCCAGCTAGGTGCCCCTAAAACCTTGCCTTTTGACTAAAAACTAGGGAGACAGTCAAGCTGGTAAAATGGCTGCTTAGTTTAAATGGGAATGGCTGACTCCACAAAACAAGAAATACAGTGTAGGGTCTAACCAAGCAAAACAAGTAATAACCAAACACAATAACACAAAAAACTTTTTGTTAGATTTGAAAATACCTAATTTAAAGCAACTTCTGCTGTTTTTCTCAAAAGCAAAGCAGTTAATTAAATGGAAACATGCTTCTTTCTAACATAAAATGTGCTGACATTCAGCATATTTTATGAAAAAAAGCACCAGTGAATATTTAGTTAGAAAAATTTAAGTCACTACCAAGCGGATATGTGACTTTTAAGCTTTAGTAACTGCTTTGCTATCCACTGTAATTATCTTAAAGGACTAACTTTCCATGATTTTTTTTTTATTATCAATGATGTTCTGAGGTAACTGTTGCTCAAAACACTTAGACATTTTGTCAGCTTAAAAAAATAAATGGATTGTTCTTAAGAGATACCATTCAAGTTCACTTTCTACCCTAAAATGTTGTATTTATTTTGGCATAAAACATTTTTCAGGTAGGAATAGATTTAAAAAAAAAAAAGGAGCAACCAAAAAATTTTATGTATGACATGGAATTTTACTAGAAAAAGTTAAAGATTTGTAGATGACCTCTGAATGAGGAATTTAAAACTCTAGATGAGCATTTCTACTTTAACACTATGTAATCATGTCTGCTTCACCCAGTATTCCGAGCCTTCTGTCTCCGTCTCTTCAACTATAAAATGAGGCATTGGATTAGATCTTTAAAAGAGATTTTTAAAGGAGAACATCTATGGTAAACTTAATACATAAACATTGATCTGACACAGTACTGTGAGGACCCTTGTAAGGTGCTTATGGTAGTTTCTTGAAAAAAAAAAAAAAAAAATATTGCCTCTGTATTGAAGAATTGGGGGGGGGGCACCTAGGTGGCTCAGATGGTTAAGCATCTGCCTTCGGCTTAGGTCATGATTTCCAGATCCTGGGATCGAGCCCCATGTCAGGATCCCAGCTCAGGGGGGAGTCGGCTTCTGCCTCTCCCCCTGCTTCTCTCTCTCTCTCCCCCTCAAATGAATAAACAAAATCTAAAAAAAATTTTTTTAAAGAAAACGTAAAAGACTAAGCCTTAGTTACGTGGATATTCTGAAACTCCTAGTTCTCATGACATTTTGTCAGATAAACAAGCAGCTTTAAAGATAAGGGGACCAGGCTGCTTGAAGAGTAGGCCGGTTAAAGTACAGCCTGCCCAGAGTAACAGCAGATTTCCTGATCGGTACACACTGGCTGCCTTCACCCTCTCTCCAAGTGTCCAGATCTTCCTTACTTTCTTTACCCCATTTGTTGAAAATGACCTTAAGACCAAGAACTACGAACAAAGGAAAAATTCCCTTTGCTTTTCCCTTTGCCTCTTTTCCACCATTTTAATGAAGTTGGAAGTGTACCCCCTAGCCATCAATACTGGGGATCCTTTAGAACCTTGACATATATGCTCACTGCTAATCAATTTTCCTGTCATTACTTTTCAGCCCCTGAGTTTTGAAAGCAAGAAAAGTTACACCTTAAAAGTGGAAGGAGCCAATCCTCACCTAGAGATGCGTTTTCTGAACCTAGGCCCATTTCAGGACACAACAACAGTGCACATCAGTGTGGAAGATGTGGATGAGCCCCCCATATTTCAGCCAGGCTTTTATTTTGTGGAGGTTCCTGAGGATGTGGCGATCGGAACAACCATACAGATCATTTCTGCCAAGGACCCAGATGTGACCAACAATTCAATCAGGTTTTTCCACAGATTTCACATTTCTTATACTTTAGAATCTTCCCTTCCCTGGTATCTCATTTTCTAGCACTTTTTCCCTTTGCTTCTTCCCTCTCTGAAGACTCTCCTCTTCAGTTCTTCTTGTTTAAATAAGATGGCCTTTCCATGTTATTTAGAAGTAAAGTTATCATTGTGTCGGCAACTCACTGTCAATTTGTTTAGCAAAAAAACACACACATGCGCGTGCCACGCGCGCACACACACACAAACACACACACTAACCTTAGTTTTCAATCATAGCCCTATTGACATTTTTGGGATGGATTCTTTATTGCAACAGGCTGTCCTGTGCATTGTACAATGTTTAACAGCATCTCTGGCCTCTACCCACTAAATGTCAGTAGCACCCCCCGAGTTGTAACAACTTAAAGTGTCCCACATATTGCCAAATGTCCCAGGAGGAGGAAGGGATGGGGGGATCAAAATCATCCCCAGTTGACAACTACCAATTCAGATAAAGCATAGACAGACACATGACACCAAAAAGTTAAAAACTGTCAAATCTTGGGGCACCTGGGTAGCTCAGTCAGTTAAGCATCCGACTTTTGGTCTCAGCTCAGGTCTTGAACTCAGCGTTGTGAGTTCAAGACCCACAATGGGCTCCATGCTGGGCATGAAGCCTACTTAAAAAAAAAAAAAAGTCAAATCTCAGTGATGAATACAAAAGTGATCAATGCACATTCTTTCAATTTTTATGAACCTTTGATTTTTCTACTATATATACTTCCATATACTACAAAAGAACATAGAAACTACTCCTGCTGTCAATGGCTTCGATGCCATGTGGAATGGCCTGATATGGCTTTCTATTTCAAGCCTACATATCAGTCTCTCCAAAGTGTGTTTTGAACTTAAAAGATTCCAATCAAGATGCTTCCCCATCAAGGCAGGGAGGAGAGCTGCTCTTATAGCCATGGCCATTTCCTCCCCTCAACTCTGGAACCAAAGTGCAAACAGCTGGTGGACAGGTTGACACCTCAACCTTCTAGAGCAACTGCCAAGCCTCTGAAGCTTGACACAAAAGATCAGGATTCCAAGGCTGTTTGAGGCCATCTGTCACATTAATTGTTGAAAGTCACATGGCAAAATGGATCTGGGGCTTTAGTGCAGATAACACATTTTAAATGTACCCCAATTTATCAGATGCCTTTTCTATCAACGGGTACTTCCCTCACCTAATGCTATTTTGCATTTAATGAAAATGTGCTTTTTCAGTTTAACAAGGATGCTTCTGTCCTGAGAATAACTCTACTGGGGGAAATCTGCTTCATCTAACCAACTAGTAAACATTTCACATTTGAAGGCATTAAAATGGCTAAAATGATTGTGTTTGAATTCTGATATTTGATTTTTAGAAGTCAACTAATCTTTCTGGTATGAATTATACCAACTTTATAGAAATGATATTTCAACCTTAAGCTTTTCAAATGTATAATAGGAGGGAAGAAGCAAAACTATATTATCCCCAAAACAACCATAACATAAATGAAACAGATTCTATAAATTCATATTTTCAGAAGCCAAGAAAAAAATATACGTATCTTCTGAATCAATTAGTTAATCAGTCCATGTTGGAAAAGATACTGTGGGGAAAATTTTATGGAGGGAGAGAAATAAAACAGGCATAAGCCTGAAAAAATTAGAGACCATTTCTAAAATAGTCAATCAAATATCCAGTGGATACTTCTACATCTTTCCTGATTCTGAATCTGGACTTCCACCTGGTAAGCACTGGAAATACAGTTGTTAGGAGTCACACTGCTAAATGACAAGCAAAAGAGACTGCAGTCAGAAAACACACACACACACACACACACACACACACACACACACGCCCCTAGAGTGTATGTGCAGTATTCAAGACTAAAGTCGTTAATTATCTCAAAACAGATGCAGAAATGAAAGCAAAACACCAACAGGCCCACATCCACTCTTGCCATGGAGCAAAGTGAGATACACAAAATTAAAGAATCCTGTCTGGCTAACAGAAAATGCTGCTTCAGATGCCTGGCCTTTGAAAATCATTAGTTGCCAGCATCAGGGAGGTACATAATAGAGAGGCTTTCTATTCTAATAGACCCCAGTCAGGAGGAATCCACCAGTGAACAGGCCAGAGGCAGAGAGCAAGGTCCCCTTGCTTATCCTGGGGCAGAATTCTAGGTCCTGAGAGAGAAACTGACAAGAACAGGGTGACAGCCACAGGCCTGGAGATAACAAGATAAGCATTCAGACAGAGGGGGCAAAGAATTCCACTTATCAGAACTGGGGATAATTCTCCCTCTGCCTTTTGGTTGCAAAGGAGAATTCATGTTGCCAAGATAGAAGGTTCCTGACTCTTTGAACTGTCTGACAGGAATGAAGAATGGCCCCCTAGACTCAAGTAGAACATCAGGAGTCCTGGATTCTCACAGGGAAAAGCACATAAAGGGCAAATCCTTGGCTATCATTTAATAGACCCATTTGGAAATTACTGTCCAACGTTATCTTTCCCCAAATTGCTCATTTTATCCTTATTTTTCCTATAAAAGTTATTTTCTTTTAAAATAATTTGCAAGTTATATGCTGCTTGGCTATCGAATTCATCTTCTGCATTTTTATTAGAAATAAATGAGATTATATTCCTAAAAAGAAAACACACATATTAAATTGCCCCAAAATCGATGTATCACCTAAAGTTAAAATGTTATGGATAAAAGGCCATTTAACTTTTTAAAAAGATTATAAGGACTTTCATCATCTCCTTTCTAGAAACTTTATGGCATGTTCAGGCATATAAGCTGGTCATGATTTACTAGTAAATCCCAAAACTAAATCTCCAGATTTAGTTACATATACAAGAAAAATACGACGTGTAGTATCTCCTAAACAATTTAGGATCTCCTAAATTTTTAATAAATGCCCAAGACACTTCTGGCAAGCAGGAAACTAAACCATTTGGCAAATGAAATAGGCTTCTGCTGGTATGGAAACAGCCTGCTTTCCTGTGCCTTCCTAGAGTGTATGTGTGTGGATTTAGCAAGCCTGCCCATTGACGCCCTACCTTCAAATCACTCCCAAATTCAGAGTATGTCCTCAGCCAAGCAAGTAAGCAGGGAGCCCAACAAACACTAGCTATCGTTCACTGAAGGCAGTTTTGTATGTGCATATCATGCCTATTCTTCCAATAGGTGAGAACATTATGGTTAGAGAAAGGAAAACCACCTACATAATTCAATAGTGTGTCCCAATTTCCTCATTTTCCATCTGTATCTACACCTTTAATTTGTTCTCCTGCCTCCTGAAAACTGGCGCCGTGTCCCATTCAGAGTAGTGAATGCCGTGACTGCCTCAAGTCAGGAACTTCTGATTTGGGAAATCAGAAGGGGATTCCACTTGCTGAGGACGGCTTCTCGGAGGCAAGCTTGCAGCGTTTCCTCTAGCTGTGGCACTAGGCAGTACTGTCATGGGCTCTGCCGGCTAGTTATTTCTATCACCCCATCTCCCATACCATCTGCGACATTTGCTATGGCGCTGTAGGTCTGAGTGTGCAAAGCTGGTTCATCACAGAGGCTGGGGGCTGCCTCTCCCCTCGGCACTATGCCTCCAGCTTGGAGAGCTGCCATCCGGGTTATGGCTCCATGGGCTGAACGGGGGGCTGAAAGAAAAGACCGCATTTTTTCCCAAAGACAAATTCAACTCTTAAAATAGCCAGTGAACTTCAAAACTAAATCACTAATTATACCTAGAAAAAGAAATGCTCCAATTAATTTTAAATGAACTTTGTAGGCATGTGTTTGTTCTTTACTAAGAAGTCAATGGTGTACCATCATGGCTTCGTTTATTTCAAGAAGAGATAAGGCTTTGTCTTAAACAGTTGCATACGTTCGGTGCACAGTAAGGCAGCATGGAGTGGCAGTCACAAGCAGGAATCTAAACCCAAACTGCTTAGGCTTGATTCCAATCTTGGGACAGTGACTTAACCAATCCAGGCCTCAGTGTCCTCACCTGTAAAACCAAGATAACAGTACCTACCCCTCCTAGGGATACTATAAGGAATAAATGAACCAATATATGTAAGGTGTATGAAGCAGTGCCTGGCTACAGTAAGTATTCATTAAATAGGGTCACAAAGAAAGGCATTAATGTACTTCCTTAAATTTTGCAACTCTTGGAGAATTATAACTGAAATGATTCCATTTCTCCAGCCCTTAGTGATCACTTTTTCCTTTAATTCCTCTCTGAACAGCCAACTAGAATCCCTACAGGCAAAAAATACAGATCTGGAACAAATATTTTACCAAATAATACATACACATGCATATACTGTGTATGTGTGTGTGTGTGTGTGTGTGTGTGTGTGTATGGATAGATGTATATATACCTACACACCTGTACATATTGGAAACAAAAGTTGTACCATCAATATTTACCCTTATTGCATGGACAGTCTGGCATGCATATGTTCTATTTCATTTTCTTTCAACACCAGTCAGAACTAGCCTATTGATTTCACTAACCTGCAATCTGAAATATAACGCACTAAAGAAAATTCTTACTCCCATCAAAACGGCAGTTTCCTAGTTTCAACAACTTTTAAGATATGGCTGCAATCACTGGCAACTTTAAATAGAATTTTGAACAGTAGTTTTATATTACCTCTGCAAATTATTAGCTGTTTAACTGTATGAAAGTAACTTCTCTTAGTTTTCTTTTCTGCTAACACCTACCTTCTAGAATTTTTATAAAAATTTAAAAAGAAGCTATAAAATATCCGGTATTCCGTAAGTGGCACCTATTATAATTACCAGCTGTTCCCAAGGACTACACAGATTCTCAAGAATGGTTCTCAAGGGACATGTGGGTGGCTCAGTCAGTTAAGCATCCGCCTTCAGCTCAGGTCATGATCCCAGGGTCCTGGGATTGAGTCCCGCACCAGGCTCCCTACTCAGTGGGGAGCCTGCCTCTCCCTCTGCCTCTGCTCCCCCTGCTTGTGCATACACTCACACTGTCTCTCTCTGACAAATAAAATCTTAAAAAAAAAAAAAAGAGTGATTCTCAATCATGGCTATATATCATGGAAGATTTTAAATATACAGATGCCTGAATCTCCCTCCACACTGACTGAATCTCCCAAAATGGGGACCAGGTGAGAGAACACAGAGAGTCAGATTGCCAAATCAGGTTCAACAGGAACTGTGGCTCTGTACCCAAAATAAATAATGACTCAAAGGATAGAGACAACAGCAAAATATGAGGCAAGCAGTCTGTCCTTCGAGAGGTCTGAAACCGTCAGGTAAATATCCTTCTTTTCCTGTGTAAGGATCCATGTTGGTCCATACTGAACATGAAAGATATAAGCAATGAAGTGCACTGTCTGAAAAAAAAAAGGAGCCATTTTGGTTATGGAATATCTGCTTTTTATACCCCATTAATTACATAGCTCACATGATATTTTCCAGCAAGCTGTGCCCCATAAATTCATAAATTCCAGGTTTATTTACATTAAGCAACCTAGTCAAACCTGGTTCATCCTGCTAAAAATATTCCACAGATAAGGATTTACTACTGTGTTTGCCAACAGGTCAGTCATTAGCATGTTTACAAAGGACCTGATGGAAATCTTTCCTTCTCAATAGGTGATACTAATTACAGGGATTGGAACTACTGAACTATACCTTTTCCAGTTCCAATCTAGCATTTCAAAACTTATGTGAATAAAATTTGTTTTGAACTAAGACATGTAGGGGTTGATTCTCAGAATGTCCCAAAAGCCTTAGGGCAGTATTAAGCTTTAAATAGCTGAAACTGATCTTTCATTGGCTAAAACTGCCCTAAGGCTTTGACACCCTGTTTTATTTCATTTTATGAATGTAGAAATTCAAGCAGTAATAGGTTGTTGTTGGTTATGTTTTTTAGGGGGTTTTGGTGGAGGACTGTTTCTGGACATGATAAAACAGCAAATGCGGTCTTCCAAGGGTCTACAACTCAGAACTAGTTGAGCCATATTTCACATAGAATGCACTCAGTTCTCTCAAGTAATATGCTATAGTATATTTATTCAAATAAAACAGTGTATTTAATCTGTGTCTTTGCAGATATTCCATTGACAGAAGCAGTGACCCTGGAAGATTCTTCTATGTTGACATTACAACAGGTGCCCTAATGACTGCAAGACCCCTTGATCGGGAGGAGTTTTCTTGGCATAATATCACTGTCCTTGCTATGGAAATGAGTAAGTAACACAATAAACTGGTCTCCATAACATGACAAAATATAAGCATTGTAGAATGTGAAAGCTTCTAGAGCTTGTTATATTCTTTATGTGAAGAAATTATGGTTTATGCAAGTGAATGCATTCAGTTCAAATACTTACTATCTCCTATATACCTAGTTCTGTGCTAGAGATTAAAAAAAAACAAACAAACACTATGCAAAAGCAGTACAAAAAATAGCACCCTTAAATCAAGAAGCTAGACTTCTATATGAGGAAAGGGACAATTCCTGAGAAATCTAAGAGGTTTTCAATCTTTAATAAGCTTGGGAATGCGAATAGTATTGTCAGGGAGCCAAGAATTCCTCTCCCCTTCAAGGGTCCTTCTAGCTGGACTAAGAATCAAATTGACATGAGACAGATTAACAAAAGAAAATCAAATTTAACATGCATACATATGGGGAATGCACACAGACATAAAAATTCCAAAGACAGACAAATGAGGTATATATGTCATTCTGAACTATGAAGAAGGGGGTAGGAGTTTGGGATTTCAAAGGAAAGGAATGCATTTCATAGGACGATAAGAGCAGATATTTGGTAATCAGAGGTTTGCCCTACTGTACAGATGGGTCACTCAGATAAAATTTATCTGTTAATAACCCTTATTCTGGGGGAAAAAACTCAATTTAGATTTTTCTGTGTGGGTTAAGGGAGTGACAAAAGTTTCTCTTGAACCCTCAGGGCCTCAAGTGCCTTCAGCTCAAAATAATCCACATGCCAAAGTGGCACTTGGGGGCAGGGGGGAGCTGTCCTGAACCCCTTCAGTATAAGATATTATTACTGGATGAAAGAAAACATTTATAACATATCACCCCTACCACACACATACATACACAGAAACATGCATACAAAATTTTGAGATATCTAACACTAAAAAGCAGATTTATGAACATAAACTTAAAAACAGAATGAAAAACTACTAAAAACTAGATTAGCATATTTACTACAAACTTTACGAAAATTAGATTATTTACTACTACATTCAATTTTTTTTTCATAACACTTAGTGATGGTAAAGTTTCAGGGAAATGCAGACCCTAATGTACTGGCAGAACTATGTACAATCATTCGGGGAGAGGGGGGCAATTAGGCAATTAAGCTTTTGTATTAAGATTCTCCAAAATATTCATAGTCTTTTTCCCAAGAGTTCTACTTCTAATAACTATCTTAAGGAAATAATCATAGATATCAACAAAGATCCATGTGCCAAAATGTCTACTGCAGTGTTATTTTAACATAGGGGAAAAAATGGGAATTACCTAAAAGTCTAATAATAGGGGTCTGCCTAAGTAAACTGTGGTACAACCATACAATAAAATGAGACAATCAGATATTAATATACATGTTTTCAAAGTATATTTCAATGACACAGGATAATATTGCCCTAAAAGTTTTAAATCCAACTTTTTAATTTTGCTTAATTGCAGTGTATGTGTGTGTGTCTCCATATTTTTGTACACATGTAATATTACATATATTATATAATGGATATCTCTGGGGGTAGGATTAGAGATCATATGTACCCTGACATTTTGGGGGGATTTTCATTATTCCTTCTATAAACTAGTACCACGGTTATAATGGGAAAAAAAATTTAAATAGGTCAGTACTTTTGATAACCAGGCAACAGAAATATTTAAGTGGATAACATAGGAGAGCATAGATACTTTGGGGAAAGAAAAGAAAAAATAAATCAGAATAATAAGACATTCTGAGATTTTATAAAATTTTTTACTAAGAATAATCTGTATCTTTTAATTTCTATTTTATCTTCTTGGGATGTGGCCAAAACAAAAAAGGACAGGAGGGGCACTCCTGGGGCTGTGAAATTGTCCTTGTGTGGCAATGCCAAGCAAAAGACAGACCAAAAGACACATTTTCCCATGAGTGACTATGAATAATTTCTCCTGCCCCAGCCAAAGATATAGATTTGGTGTGTGTTTGATCCTGTAATAACCCCTTAGTCCCTAAGCAGAAATAAATGTGCAGTGTTATCTGTATTCCCGGGAATAACTTGAAACCTTCTGAAATATAACTCAAAGAACTGATTATTCCACAAGAATAAAGCCAAGCAATGCCACACAGTATGCATCCAGTTAGAAATGGGCTGTTTTCAAACCCAGAATACGGAACTGACCTGTCTTAACTTCAGAACCTAAAGCGGGAGCCAAGTGAGAGATTCAAACCTTTTTTTTTTTTTTTAAAGATTTTATTTATTTATTTGAGAGAGCGAGAATGAGAGAGAGAGAGAGAGAGAGCACATGAGAGGGGGGAGGGTCAGAGGGAGAAGCAGACTCCCTGCCGAGCAGGGAGCCCGATGCGGGACTCGATCCTGGGACTCCAGGATCAAGACCTGAGCCGAAGGCAGTCGCTTAACCAACTGAGCCACCCAGGCACCCCAGATTCAAACCTTTTTAAGCTGCATTGTATGATACCTGCCCCCCCCACCCACCTCAGTCATACTCTTCTCTTCAACCTCCTGATTATCACACACTCTCTCAGACACACACTGCAGTCCGCCCACGCATCTTGTGTTCTGACCGCACTCTTACTAGGCAGCACATGCATCCTATGTTTCTCTTGCCATTTCCAAGTTCTTTATCCATTCCTTTAAAAAACCAAACTGACAAGGTAAATATCTTTTCCAGCAAAGAGCTGCTTTCCCGTACTACTGAACCCTCACCTTTTGGTTTTCTCTGTGTTCTCTTTAGACAATCCTTCCCAGGTTGGAAGTGTTTCCGTCACAATCAAAGTCTTAGATGTGAATGACAATGCTCCAGAATTCCCCAGATTCTATGAAGCTTTTGTGTGTGAAAATGCCAAAGCAGGGCAGGTAAGGCAGTCTGTGAGATGTGCACGTTGGTTCACCTCCAACATACAGAAATGACTGCTACAGATAACCAAATTTACCATCAAAGAAATTTAGAATATAGAAACTAACAGCTCACGAAAGGGTCCCCGACTTCCATGCATCATGTTGCAACAGTTTGTTAGGACAAGCATGTTGAGTCCCCATTACATTTTATGATCTCAACAATGCTTTGATGGTAGCTTGATTCACAGGCTGGCATGAAGTTATCTACCCATCTTGTAACTAAACTGTATATAGTACCAACTGCAGTAATATGTGCTCTGGGTCCTAGGAGCGAGGGACCATGAAGATCAGAAAACTCTTTTTTAGCACTAATACCTGAAAATACTTGCAGTAGGGAGGCTTTATTTTTTGTATCTTCCCATCTCCCTTTCTTAACTTCTGACAACAGGTAACTTGTTTAGGGACTACCTGCCCTATTCTCAGAATGCTTTGTTAACCTAGAATACCTACTATCCCCTCCCTCAATTAAAACACCATTTTCATAATGTTGCTCATGTCAGGTCAATTTTGAGAAGAAAGGAATCTGTAGACACAAATTTCTACTAATTTGAAATAGCCACAGTTCTATAATCTGCAAAGACGTATTTGTGTATTTTTTAAAGTATGCTTTTAAATGTAAATGAATAATTTGGTTGATCAAATTCCAAGTGGTATAACTGAGAAACATCCAGAACTCTGCTTGGAGTGGCCATGTATTCATGCATGCTTTGGGCTGCTGCGCACCCTGTGCCCACCCTTCCATACCTCAGAGCATACGCCATGTCCTGTTTCTGCTCCTGCTTTTGTAAGATGCTTTCTTCTCTGCCTGTGACCCAAAAGATCCCCTAACAGTCCTAATTTCTTCCCTCAAAGTATATTCTGTGGTCCTGTGGATTCTGGTGATAAGGCAAATGGGTCAGGATAGTTTTAATATGAAAGTTATGAGTCTGTGAAGTGCATATCTATAACGCAAGGATTCATGCTTTGGTAATTCAGGCAGATTTTGCTTTCACTTCTCTTACTCAACTGGAACATGACATCTTGCTGCACAGAGACTAGTTTATACAATCAAAGCTTGTATTAGCATCCTGTATTCACCAAAGATTAAGTCAACACATCTTCACCCTTCTAACTCAGTCAAAAGAAAAAGTGATTCACATCTGCCACAGGGGAAAAAAAATGTCCTATAATGACTCTCATCTCCATCCTCTCATCCATGGATTTTTGAAACTCAGTGCAATGGTCTATAGCACTCCCAAAAATTTTTTCAACAAGTCTGGAATAATTCTACTTCCACATCTATTGAATTTCTAGGAAGACCTGAAACATGCAGCTAATAAAAGTTACAACGCTGACTTTATGGTGTAAGAAATGATCTGTGTTATTATAAGTAAAGAAAGAAGGTATAAAAATTACATGTACATGCTTGCAGTTACATAAAATTATGCCTACATGTGAACTAAGACATACGGGGGATAGGATGCAAAAACAGCAATAGTTACTGTGCTATGGTAGTTGAGTTTTGAGTGAGGGGTTTGGACCTTTATTTTAATAATGTTTGTTTTATATTATAACAATTGCATATATATTACATAAAGTATAACAATATTTTGTAAGATCTTATTATAATATATATGATGAAGCTAATAATTATTAATCTACATTATAAAGAAGGTGATAAGCAACACATTAATTAAAGCTCCTCCCCCCCAGAAAATGAAGCACTTACTTTCTTAAAGGTCTTCAGAGTAGAAGTTGCATTCCGACAGGTGAATAGCACTTTAACTACCAATCTTGGGTTTGGGTGTGTGTGTGTGCGCGCGTGTGTGTGTGTGTTCAGAATTTATTTATTTATTATTTAGAAAGAGAGGGCAGCTAGCGCATGTGAGTGGGAGGAGGGGGTGAGGGTGAGAAAGAATTCTCAAGGCGACCCCCCACTGAGCACAAAGCCTAATGCAGGGCTCAATCTCATGACCCGAAGATCATGACCTGAGCCAAAACCAAGAATCAGACACTCAACCAACTGAGCCACCCAGTCACCCCTAAATACCTCTCTTGTTTTGGGAGCACACACACACATCTCCCATTTCTACATTTCTAAATACATCTTTTTTTTTTTTTTAGATTTTATTCATTCAAGAGAAACAGAGCATGAGCGTACGGGGGGGGGGGGGCAGGAGGAAGGAAGCAGAAGGGGAGGGAAAGGGACACGCAGACTCTGCACTGAGAGCAGAGCCCAACACGGGGCTTGAACCCAAGACCACAAGATTGAGTCTGATGCTTAACCGACTGAGCCACCCAGGTGCCTCTCTAATTACACCTGTTAATGGCTTATCAGGCAGTTCTTTGAAGCACAGTTTACTTGTGACTTAAAGTTCAGGTCAAGCGCCCCAAGTCTGTCACATTTATCATCTTTAGCCCAAGATACTAAAAATCCTACCCCTTGATTTTGGCTCTGGGATATGTTTTAAAGATTTTCAAAAGCACACAGCTCAGTAGGCATGTCTGGTGTATAACGCATCAGGCCTCCTTGTGTCAAGACATGTCAGATCCTGTCGTCAGCTGTGTGTCTGCCAAGTTGGGATATGTGCTTTCCTCCTAGCAAGCAGCCACGAAGGAGGCCCATAACGAAATCAGATGACATACCTGGCAATGGCTGAAAGCAGAATGAAACTAGCTGAGTAGAATATTGCATGGCAAGTGGGACTGACAAGGATATCTGACCTGCCAGGAGAGTGCAGGGCAGGAGAGCAGTCCATTGTGTTCCCAACTGCTGCAACCAAATTTGCCATCAAAAAAATTCAGACCCCAGAAACTAACCCAGCAAGGCAGTGTCTTTGCTCACTCATTCTTTAAAAGTCCTGTAACCAACCAGTCCTATGCCTCAAGCCCCCATCTCACCAGTATGTATGTGATTTCACAGGTCAGATATTCTGAAATGACTTCGCCAACTATGATTGCCTCATTATACATAATCACCTATTTATAACATTCATCAAGAAATATGTTTTGTCAGGGCGCCTGGGTGGCTCAGTCAGTTAAGCATCTGCCTTCAGCTCAGGTCATGATCCCAGGGTCCTGGGACTGAGCCCCACACCGGGCTCCCTGCTGAGTGGGGAGCCTGCTTCTCCCTCTCCCTCTGCCTGCTGCTCCCCTTGCTTATGCTCTCGCTCCAGCTCTCTGTTAAATAAATAAAATCTTTTTTAAAAAATTAAAAAAAAAAATGTTTTGTCTTTACGTGTGTGGCACTATGGGCAAGACAGAAAGTATAGGACTTGTCTCAGCAGGGATGGGGTGGTAGGGTGGCCCTCATGTGTGAGTAGTGCCGACACTAGGGTAGGCTGGGGGACAAGTTCATCTTCAGTGTTCTACCAACCCTTCTCCTTTATGCAACTCCATTCTCCCAGCTTTTAGATTCAACAGAGGCAGCTACCAGCTGGGTTCACCAGGAGGCGCACCCAGAGGTGGAGTTCTGGCATAAGATGTTTATTAAGGAATGCCCTTGGGACCCAATGCCTGTAGAAGAGAAGGACTTTTGCAGGACTAAGTAAAATGAGAAGTCCAGCCATGATGCAGACCCACTAACAAGCCTTGGATGACGTCAGAGAGCTCTAGAACTAGGGTTTCCCCAAGTTAAGATGGGATGGCCAGGCCTTTATACATCAGTCACTGGATGTGGGTTGCCCTAGAAGGATGTGGTAAGTATGGGTAGGTACCTCTCAGCAAATGAGGCAATACTCAAAGAGATGAGTAAAGGTTGGGGCATCAAGTCCTTCACAGAACGGGGATCTGAGCAACACAGTGTCCACCAGAAGGCCCCTAGCTGGGAGCCTCCCTCTCTGTTATTTAACCTTCGGTATACTGAGGGGTAGCATTACCTCCCTTAATTTACAGGTGAAGCCATAAAGACTAAGCAAGCCCACCTGGGCCCTCCAGCTGACCCCCTGATGTCCTGGCAGGAATGTCAAGTCTACAGGGCCAGGTCCAAGAGGGGTAGGAGGTGTCTGTGCTATTGGTTGGTAGAGGAGGAAACACATAGGAAGGTGACCACCCACTCAACACTTTTTCTATATCCCTCGCAGCCGGCCTGCTAATTTTTCAAATTGTGTATTTTGCACTGCTTTCTTTAGCAGTTTTTTTTTTTTTTTTTTTGAGAGAGAGAGAAAACACACACGCGTGCAGGAGTGGGGCAGAGAGGGAGAGAGAGAGAATCTTAAGCAGGCACCATACTCAGCGTGGAGCCCAACATGGGGCTCTCCTATCTCACGACCCTGAGATCATGACCTGAGCTGAAATCAAGAGTCAGGACACTTAACCCACTGAGCCACCCAGGTGCCCCTTTAGCAGCTTTTTTTATCATGGCCTTCATAACCCTCATGGCAAACTACTACTTTTAAAAGCTCTGTGGAAAAGGCAAAGTTTGGGCCAAAGAGCTCAAGAGAAAGCCATCCCTTCTTTTTTCCTCCTAAACCCCAAGCTCTGCTTCTGACTCTAATCTGTTCCATATATCCCACCTCAGGTCTTGGGCTCTACACCTTTCCTAGCTCCCCTTCCAGGCAACAGAAAGCAACAGCCTGTGACTCAACCCCTTCCATCTGTGTTCCATTAACCTCACACAGTAGATGTTGATGTATCTATCTCTCTTCTAGGTATTGGTCATTTTTAAAAAGAGGCTTCTCAAAGATAGCAAATTGACCCTGAAAATATTAACCCAAATGATGAGGTTAAGTGGCTGAGGTGAGAGAAGGAAAAACTGCGAGACAAGCAGGACCTTGTGGCATCCCACAGTTCTTTTAGCCAATCTTCTATTTACGTTGCTTAAAAATGACTGGTGTTGGTATGGGAATTTGTTATGTTGAGGCTTAACCCCTGAGGTATTCAGGTAACATTCACCATGTGCCTGTCAAGGTACTGAGGCCCAGCAATAAAGACCAAAGTTCAATCCTGAGTTGTGTGATGGCACGGTACTTTCCAGTAAGTTTCAGAATGTCCTTCTCATTAGGGAAAACAATCCATTATTGGATCTCAGGGTTTAGGATCTCACCAGGCCCTGATGATTTTTCTTTCAACTCTGATTCACATGAGTTCATGTCACTCCCACAGCTGATCCAGACAGTGAGTGCAGTGGACCAAGATGACCCACACAGTGGTCAGCACTTCTACTACAGCTTGGCTCCGGAGGCTGCTAACAACCCCAACTTCACCGTTAGGGACAACCAAGGTAATCAGGTGGATAGGTGACTACCAATGCTTTCCTATAGCTTGGGCCAGATAATTTTGGTTACTACACCATGCAAACAGTATCAAAGGTCACCTGCTCTTTAGTAGCAGTGAAGACATTAATGCTAATTTGTAATGTCTTTAAAAGTTTTGTTTCAACAGATCGAAGACAAAGAATGTCCTCTGCTGATTCTGAAACTTTCAGTTAATCAGTTCACAAATGCTTTGGAGTTGGCTCTGTATGAGACGGCGTGCCAGGCACACAGGCAAAAGCCTTCCTTCATTCCCACAGATAACAGCCATGCCTGTATGCTCTATAACTATCGGAAGAATCTGAGAAAAATGATAGAAATTGAACTAGATAAAGAGAAAAACCTGAGGGAACATTTCTGAGCAAGCATCAAAGGGGGTAACAGTGAAAAGCTCCCAGAACAAAAGGGAGAGAAAGGCTACAATGACAAAGGACAAACATAGGATCACAAAGTGTAGCTTTGGCACTGAAACAACTTTATCACTTTAGAATGATTTTAAAAAGACAGAGCCAGGTGGGGTTCCCTATTCCAGAAAGCACTCCCCACTACCACTTCGCTGGAATGGAATTCTAGACCCCTCTTTTCCAATAAGCATTCTGATTGGCTAAGAAATGTATAGACCTAGCATACTCTTCATTGGGCAGAGATGGGAAAAGGAGGGACTTCTCTCATCAAATTATTTTCAAAGAAAGATCAGAAAAAAAATCATTTAAATCTGCCAAGTGAACCCCCCCTCTGTTGCTAACTCTGCTACTTGCTGTCCGACCTTGGGGAGAGAGGCCGTCACTCCGATGGTCTCTACTGGCCTCATTCTTATTCCAATTCTAAAATACGAATTGTCACTGTGTAACTATCTAAACAAAGGGTAACAATGTCATGATTAGGCCTGCCCGGTCTTAGTCTCAAACATCAATTATTTGAGACTTAAAGTATTAATTTCACCCCACATGATATCCTGCCATTAACACTTGAGACTACTAAACCTGTTTTCTTTTAAATGGAAAACATTCCTCCAAGTCTTTCCTTTAACCTCCTACATGTTACCATAAAATCACTCTGATAATTCTAGAAGGGAGGGTAATATAAATCATAACAACAGAAGTACTACAATTAAACATCCCGATCTTTTTATTGGGTCAAATTTTGAACTATTCCTTTATCTGCTTCACAGGGAAATCCTTCCTACAAAAAGTGGTTTCAGCCCCCTCAGGAAACCAGGGGTGCAGGGGGTTGGGGGGATAATACATTATACTGTTTCTTCAAATTTTCAGTCAAGTGTCACTCTACTCCTTCACTCTGATATTTGTCAGAATCAACACAGAAACAATATGCAGCAAAATGCTGCAAATTTATTAAAGATGACTTTGGACACCAATTCATGGAGCCAATGCTTTAAAAAGATGGGCCACTGGAACATGATACTATAAAAAGAAATGACTCATTTCTGGGAAGGTTTTCCAAAACGAAAGTCAGCACATCTTCAACAGAAGAATGAACTCTTAATCTCCTCATGACAATTTATCCCATGAGTATTTTCTACGGAGGCTCATTAAAAAATTGACCAACATCTGATTTGGTGGATCTACTGTCAGGACCCCAACTCCCATGCCCAAAACATGATATCCTTTTATGAACACAACAAGGCACTATCTCAAGCAGAGTGTTTCTTACTTTTTTTTTCCTAATTCCTGAAGCATTATTAAAAGGATTGTGTGTATATAAGCATTTTGCAGTTTCAAACACATTTTCCCATACTTTGCTTTATTTGATATTTATAATAACCCTCTAAGGTTTTGAGGAAGTTACTAATCCCTCTGATTCTCACTGCCTCGCTTAATAAATAAGGAAAGAAAGCAAATGGCCCACAATCAGAAAGTGAGCAAGCATTAAGGCTGCTGGGACTAGAAGATGAAGCCTGTTTTAGCCACACACACACACACACACACACACACACACACACACACACAGAAAGAAGTTTTGTCTTACCTTGGAAACAAATATTGTTTCCAAATAGGAAGCCCTACTGATCATATTCAACAAAAACTCTGCAAGTGGCTACTCTGCAAGTGGCCAGAATCCTTCTAAGAAGAAATTCAACAAGGCGATGCTCTGATCTTTTTTCTTTTTCTTTAACCTTAAATAATTCTGAGATCAAGAAACATGATGTAATACTTTTATGCAATTCAGCTCTGGTCAAGCTTTCTAAGTCTTACAACCTAGCCTCAATTACACTGAAAAATACAAAATAACAGATTGCTGTTTGAGAAAAACTTGGTTTCTGGAAAAACAAAATTAACACTGTGGAACAGAATTAATAGCACTTAGCTAAATCTGGAAAAACAGAAAAACAGGTGGGTCGCACAGTAGTATTAATATAATCCTCAGGTTGGCAACCAGTTGCTATCTTCCTCCACAGAGAAGCAAATACAAGAAGAAAGGGGCCTGTACCAAAGCAAGAAAGGATTTCCATTGGCTGGATAATTTTCAAGAGTTAATATCACTACACCAAATAAGCAGTTTACACAGCAAAATGGAAGAAATGTATACTTGGGAGTCAGAGAGACCAGAGTTCAAATCTCAGCTCTGCTACTAAGTTAGTAATTTTGAACAAATTATATCATTTCTCTAGGGCTTAACTTACCCCCTGTAAAAGGGTCAGATTATCACTATCTCATCAAATGTGAAAATTAAATGAGCTGCTGTGCATATAAGCACTCAGTAAACAGTCACTGCTAATTGTGAAAAGGCAGGGCAAGGAGAAAGTGGAAAAGTGAATGAAGGGATAACGTATTCATCAGAATAGGCTAGCCGATGCTGCAAGCCGATGCTGCAGGACAAATGACTCCAAAATTCCAGTGGCTTAACACACCTAAAATAAATTTCTTGCTCACATAAAACCAACCGCGGGTCTGAGCAACAAGGACAGCTGGTGTCCATGTAGCTGAGTGTCCCAGGCTGCCTGGCTCTCCATCTTAAACGTTCTTGTACAGTATCACACCAAGGCACGAGAACACAGAGAAACACATACCAGCTGTTCCATGCTTCTGCCTGAAGTGACACAAATCGCTTTTGCTCATTTTTCATTATGAAAAGCAAATCATACAGACACGCCAAAATTCAAGAGGGTAGAAAAGTATAATCCTTTATTATGTCCAAGAAGGGAAGGAGAACCAGAAATACTGATAATTAATAATGTTTACTTTGGTTAGGCTCTCAGAAGTTTTTGTGAAGTTCTAGACTCTTCCTTGTGAAATGTAAACCACATCCAGAGGACCTTCCATGTTGATGTTAGCTCTGAGAGTCACTGCTTGCATGTCCTATCACATCTCTCAACCTTTTCCTCTATTGAAAATGATCTGAACTTTGCAAAAAATATGACACATAATTCAAACCCACTGGAAGAAATCTGAAAACACAAATTAAAAAAATAAAAGATCCCAGAACATTACATTAGGCAGACATAAATATAAATACACACATACACACATACACACACACACACACACACACCCCACCTTTGTGGAAACACATCAAATAATTTTGCTACTCCTCTTTAAAGCTGGAGGGGAAAAAAAAACTAGTATTGCTGATCAGGAATGAATTTCTACAAGTTCTTACTGTGTCACCTCAGACCACAAGTAGGGGGAAGTAACAGGGTGTATCACGTGATTAGGGGATTTCAAATAAGCTTCTGCTAAATGAGCAGGTTCTTCAGAAAGCACAGTAGTTGGTGACCGAGTTTGAGAGGAATAAAAGAAAACAGCAAAAGCCGTGAATTCCAGCCAAAGTGGCAAAAAAAAAAGCAATCTGCCACAAGTGGGCTCCTCAGCATTCTTTTCCTGGAGGCACAAAGCAGCCCCAGGGCCTTGGAAAGCTGATGAGGGGGGAGGGGGGGACACAAACAGGGACCACAAGTGGCCAGTGATTGTTCATTCCTATCAAGCTCTCACAAGAACATTTCAGTTAGATCTGAAGTCTAACAGTTCGCCCTGGGCACTTTATGTCACAAAGGGTAAAAGAGACTCTCAAAAAGGGTTTCTCTCCTACCCTCAGGGTTTTGCCTAGAAGCGAGCAAAAATCAAAAATCCATGGTTTCTGAATTCAAATGCTGGTCCAGACAAAGCAGAGGTGGCTGAAGCTGACTGCCTCCAGGGAACGTTTGCCGCTCCCTCTCTGTCCTTCCCACCTCCCATCCCTGCCCTCCTGCTCTCCTCAATCCAAGAAATTAATTCACTTGTGGGTTCTTCCATTGTCTTCTTCCCTCCCACTTTTCCTCTCCCTTTTTTCAACCCTGGAATCCCTGTCTTCTTCAGATAACACTGCTCGGATTCTCACCAGGAGGTCTGGCTTCCGGCAGCAGGAGCAGAGTGTCTTTCACCTGCCCATCCTGATAGCAGACAGCGGGCAGCCGGTGCTGAGCAGCACGGGCACGCTGACCATCCAGGTGTGCAGCTGTGACGACTTCGGCCACGTCCTCTCCTGCAGCCCTGAGGCCTACATGCTCCCCGTCAGCTTGAGCCGGGGCGCTCTCATCGCCATCCTGGCCTGCATCTTTGTCCTCTTAGGTGAGCAGGTGCCTCTGTTCTCTTCTGTGGGGTCCCACAAGTGCTTACTCAGCTACCATTCTAACACTGCTCAGAACTGGTTTTCTACACCATGCTTATCGAAAAGGTGGTAGAGTAAGGCGGGGAAAGAATAAAGAAACTGAAGATAGTCCCTTCCTTCAAGGAACTCATGGCCTCTTTGGCCAGACCAAAGCAAATACATTTATCAAGCATCTACTATGGGCCGGGGTACCATTCGAGGTGCTGGGATTAATAAGACAGACACGACCCAGCCTTCACGAAGCTTACTTCAAGCAAAGCAAGTTCATTTTGACACCACAGAATCAACATGACAATTTGGGGAGGATATGATAAACACCTCTTCTAATCCCTTCATTTCAGATTAAGTAGTAGCTAAATCACAAAGAGAGAGTGACAGGCCCAAAGCCAAGTGTCAGAGGCAGAGCCAGAAGTGAAATGCAGGCCGACCCTACAGTGTGCATCCCTGTATCTGAGCGGTAAGGCTCTCTTCCTAAAGGTTCATCCTCCAAATTCTGGAGGTGGTAGGTGTTACAGAGACGAGAAGAAGGATACCCTTATCCCGAAGGGACAGGAGACAAGGGTAGGTGCCATTTTAAACAAGGTGGTCAGGGAAGGCTTCCCTGATGAGACCTTTGAGCAGAGACCTGAAAGAAGTGACAGAGTGAACCCCGTGGCTATCTGGGAGAATAAGCTATTTGGGGGCATTAGCACCCCTCCGAGGCCCTGTGGCCATCTAACAAGGAGCAGTGACTACACAGGGCCGGTGTGCTGCTGCTGGTGACATAAAAAGATGTGCTGACAGGCTGGTGGGAGAGCATTAGTGAGGGAAAAGATCCTTTAGTCCTCTGCTCAAATCATACAACAAGGCAGCCACCCACCTCCCTTGTACATAAGGCTATTCGAGCAATCGTTTTTGAACTCAACACTCAAAAACAAACAACAAAACACCTAAACTAACTCTGGAAACCACCAAAAATATCTGTACACATATCCCAACTCTTCTGATTGAATTCATTCATTGCACACATATTTTGCTTAGAAAAAAAGCAGACTTAGATAATAATATCATTCAATATGAAAGAAATCCTAGCATTCTATGAAGGAAAAGAATACAGCCCTGGGGATTTAAATTAGAATAGACATGCAGATATCCACAGAACCCCTTGATCCCAGGTTTACCTATGCACCAGGAGACTGAGTCAGACCAAAGAAAGAAAGGTCCTGACTGCAAAATGTCAGCACTTGACTGAATTTCTAGGTAGGTCTGTAAAATATGCCTTTCAAAAAATATTTACAAATACCACATGTGGTTTGATTTTGTTGTTTTAGTTCAATGCTGTATGAAGAGAGAAGTAAATATAAACAAGCAACTTTTCTAAATCCTCAGATCCCTGGACCAGAGAATCGTTAGGCTTTCTGGTCCCGGTCTTCAAACACCCTCCTGCAATTCCCGGAATGTCCATAAGATGGCGTCGGGGGTCCTTGAGTGCAAAACAGGGTATAAACTACAAGTGGCCTCTAAAGAAACTAGCTCCTTGGAGAAATTTCCAGCCTGGCTGTTCCTACTTCTATCTTTGGAAAATGTCTACATTATAAGTTCACCCTTGCCCATAAAGAGTAGAAAAAGCCATCGTTACAGAAAGATTGATTTAAAAAGACTGGCACAGAGAGGCTCTCACACTAGAAATGGTGTGCAAGGGGCAATTTATATTGTGCCTCCCAAACCCCTTATGTCTTATCTTTTGAATTGCACAGAATAAATAGACGGTTTTCAGGAGCTAAACCGAGCAGAGCTTTATATGCAACTTTATATAAAATCCTCATAGTTTTAGGCTCTCTTATTTCTAAGAATGCACATCCTAAATAAAATATAATTCACAAAACTGAGTAAGATTGAATTACAGCTGATTCGCCAACAAAATACATTTTGTGGACAATTAAATAAACATACTAATTTTGACTTTATAGGGTTTTTTTTTCATGTCTCTAGTATATATCTAGTTCCTAGAAAATCTCATAGGCCCTATGAACTGTGTCCGTAATACCTAAAGAACAAACATCCCTAGAACGGATTCTCTTCGTCAGGGAAGACTTTCAGTTGAATAGGACCACGTTTCCCAGAATCTGATTTTCAGGGCATTACCCAATACTTGTTATTTAAATCAGATTATCTAAAAAATAAGATATTTGTAAGATAAATGTAAGATGGACCAGTTCTATAAACTGCCTAATTCTCTATCATCAGAATTCTTTCCAGCAGATATCCAAAGACTTTTCTAATTTTGCTTCATAGCATTTTCTTAAATACCACCCCTACCATTCCAATATCATCTGTGTGAAGGTTTTTCAGTCCCCTAGGAGGAATTACCCAGCCCTGCCTCTGTATTCTCTTTGCAACACTTATAACCCTAGGATAGCCCTTATCACTGCCTGACTTGTAGTAATCATCAGTGTCTATAATCTCCTTAGATTACAAGTTTATAACACCAAAACTCATGTCATATTCAATGTTGTTTCTCTATTGTTTTGCATAGTGCCTAAAAATATTTGAGTTTAGTAACTGTTTACCGAACCCCACAAACACAGCATGTTCACTTAAAATCCCATTTGTCCAGCCTGCATCCATCCATATCACACCCCAGCCTCCCACACCCAGTTTAAGCTCCCACTTCCTTAGAGCCCTATTAGTCCACTTCTCTGAAATCCCACAATCAGGCAGTCCATGGGTCGGATTTTGGCACACAGAGAAAATATACGAGAGTATGTAACTGTTTCCTGTGTGTGCATTTTGTCACCCAAGCTATTTGGGAAAATACTAGGTATTAACATCATTAACTGCAATTTACAAAAAGCACATTCTACATTCAAATTTTTTAAATCATTACTGTGAATTTTTTAAGTCAGTTCATAATTTTACTAGGCTTAAGACTGAACTCCATTTTTGTCCCCCTTGGTAAACTGCAGTTTCACTTTTAGTGTTGTCGAGTTGTTACTGTTCACTAGGTGTAACAAAGCACATCAGGAAAAAAAAAAAAAATCAATAGCAGTTCTACAGCTAAAACCTCAACACACTTCCTGGAAAACATTTTCAGTCACAGAGATAAACAGTTCAACGGGATTATCTCTATCTCTCCTTTAAACCCCAGTGAACACATCCTGGGAAAAAAAAATACATTTGTTGGGATAAAATTTTATCCAAACCTGCAAGGGCACGTCTAACCGTCTGGTGCTTCTCTGATAACATGATGAATCACATAAAATGTCCCTGCTCATTCCCTCCCTTCCATGAACATCACTGGATCCAGAGAGTCACAACCACCTAACAGAAGGCTTTCTGAGGAATCGGAGTCTATTGGGAAACAGCGATCACTTATACACGCTTGTTTTTTGAAAGAGGTATAAAAAGATTAAGACTCTGACTCACACTTAGCCTATGTGTCTCTATGCGTACGTGTTAATATGTGGTTATATTTACAGAGCGGAATCCTACTAAGAGACTAATGTAAAAAAAAAAAAAGTAGGATTCCACCCATGTAACACGATTTCCACATTATCAGAAAGGTATACTCGTCCTCCTGTGGTCAGAAGACATTGTCTGATCCTCAGCGTAGACTCCAGGGCGGGCCGTAGTGCTGTGTGCTGAGCTAAATGGGATTTCATTCCGGGGTGTCTGGGCGGGTGTACACAGACACCCACGCAACTTTAAAGCAGCCAGCTGAGGCAAAGAGACTTTTTATGCAACCTCTTCTAACTGAACCACCTGGAAAAAAATACAGGGCTTCATTTGCCTCCATCTGGCCGCACAGGAGTAAGCGCCAGGTAGACCCTGTGGTTTAAAATGTCCAAATGCCGTCTCTGAGCTCAGCCCCCAACTCTTCGCGTACCTGCGGTTAAGCAGAGCTCCTTCAAGTCAGGGCACACACAGCCAGGTCTCGCGGGTAAAGATCCGGTCTTTGTTTCCGGCAGTGCTCGTGCTGCTCATTCTGTCCCTGAGGCGGCACCGGAAGCAGCCGTACATCATTGACGACGAGGAGAACATCCATGAGAACATCGTCCGCTACGATGACGAGGGCGGCGGCGAGGAGGACACCGAGGCCTTTGACATCGCGGCCATGTGGAACCCCCGGGAGGCGCAGGGGGGAGGCGCCCCCAAGACGCGGCAGGACATGCTGCCCGAGATTGAGAGCCTCTCCCGCTACGTGCCTCAGACGTGCGCCGTGAACAGCACGGTCCACAGCTACGTGCTGGCCAAGCTCTACGAGGCCGACACGGACCTGTGGGCCCCGCCCTTCGACTCCCTGCAGACGTACATGTTCGAGGGGGACGGCTCCGTGGCCGGGTCGCTGAGCTCCCTGCAGTCGGCCACGTCGGACTCGGAGCAAAGCTTCGACTTCTTGACGGACTGGGGGCCCCGCTTCCGGAAGCTGGCGGAGCTCTACGGGGCGTCGGAGGGGCCCGCGCCCCTGTGGTGACGGAAGCCGGGAAGCAGGCGCGCGTCCAAACCCAGACGTTCTGGGCGGACGCTCGCCAGGCTCGCGGACGGTGCCGCCGAGCACGTGAGCAACACTGTGCTGGAGAGTGGGAAGGGGGTGAGCGGCGGAGAGAGCTCTCTCGGGATCAGCTTTACTTGGTTACCTTAAGTTAAGTAACCAAAAGGAAACGCAGGAAGAGGGGGGCAGACACTCCACTTACCTTTCTTTCCTTTTTCCGTTTTCATTTTTGTGACACTGTATTCAAGGGCTCGGGAAGTTATGGCGAGCTTGGCTTTTCTCCCCCGTTCGCCAAGGCCTTTGTCACTTTGTCACTTCGCCACCACTGAAGAGTTTCTGGTCTTACATACACGGGTGGCAACCGAAGGGAAGTTTGACTCTCGTGTCCTTTTTCGTTTTTCCTCCCCTTTTTTTTTTCTCTCCATTTAAGTGTTTTGCTGGCTCATCCAACCGCACAACCAACCCCCACAAAAGAACACTGAAAAGTTGTTACTCTGTGAAATTAACCTACTTGTCCTGGGATGGATGGAATTTCTTTTAACCCTTTTGAGGCAAGGTTAAGGCGAATCGGCCTTGCATGACTGGGGGGTGGGGGTGGGAGAAGGAAGAGGCATTGACTTTGTGCTCAAGTTTAATGGCTGAACCAAGAGTCGTTGGCATTACAACGAATCCAACTCCATCAAGTTAGAGTGCTCTGTTCTCTTGGCTCTTTAACTGCGCCCCTGCAAAATTGTTCAGAACGAAACCAGAAAATCTGCCTCTTTTGCACTGTAGATGTCTCTTCCATGTGCCAAATGTGAAGATTAGATGCTACAAATGAAAGCCAAATAAAAAGAAGTATCTGATAAAAGCCTGCGTTAGAGGGCTTTCCTAATCTGTGTGAGGTCAATCCAAGGGATGTTTACATACTGTAGATAACCTACTTGAACAAAAATCGGTATTATAGAGAATAAATGGATGTAAGAAAATTACATGTATAAGTTTTGTATATTTGTTAATAATTTTGGTAATAAATATGATGTACTGCATCTCAGTACCCTAGCACTTCTTTTAATAAAAGCTAAATAGAAGGGGAAGTCTACTGCACATTTGTTTAATTGCGGAGCACAAAGATGGCCTTGTGATCTTGACCTAGCCTCAGGTTTCTTGGGGCTGGAGCTGATTCATAAGGCAAAGGCAGCAGTAGAGAAGTATGACACTGTGCATTCTTTTCCGGTCGCTGAACACACGAATGTTGTGGTTCCAGCTGTTAAGCTTTTCATGAACCGTCTTCAGCCCCCCACCTCTGAAAAGAGTAAAGGGTGGCTTGATGATATCAATGATGTAACGGTGAATTGTGCCGTATTTTTCATTTTGTGAGAGGGTTTTCCACATAGCCACCAAAAGACAGGCCACTATGCTACTTTTATCTCTGTCTATTGGCAAATCAAATATGTACAAACATGTGTACAAATATATACGAAATCTGTACACCTCACCAACACTGGGTGAGTTCACAGAAGGCTGGGACCATATTTTATTCATCTTTCCTTGCCCCACAATTGATTGTGAACAAGATAGTTTTCTGTGGGTCTTGTTTATAAAAATGGTTCTCAAATGTTAATGGGTGTCAGAATCTCCTAGAACACTTTGTTAAACAATAGCTTGTTGGGCCCTACCGCCCTGGAGTTTCCAATTCATCTGATCTGGGGCATTTTGCATTTCTAACAAGTTTCTAGGTCGTGCTGATGCCACTGGTCCAGGGATCAGACTTTGAGAACCTCTGTTGTATGGCCACTCTCTCTCAAACACAGGAAGATTAGATTATCAGCCCACTTGCACTGGAGCCCATCCCATCCATAGAATGTGTGATTTTTTTTTCCCCCCAGTATAAAGGACAGTTTGGCAGAAGTGTGTGAGAAGGCTGATGAGGGTCCAGGAGCCAGAAGGACGTGTTTTATGGTCTATTACATGGTACACTAACAGCCAAGCAAATTCTTATCATCAAACTTCAGTAGACTAACCCTTTCTTCCCATGAAAAGCAGCTCTCACACATCCTCTATGAGGGTAAGGTGTGATATAAAAATAAACTTAGCAAAGAAAGAAAGCAAGCATGAACTTGAGTCCAAACCAGCCTCTACAACATACCAGTTATTTGAATGTGAGAAAATTAACCCCTATAACATTTTTCCTTTCTGTCACTAGCCCTGAGGATAATTTTGTGACTATTTCACTTTGTATTGCATGTGTTGAGAACTGGGAACAGCTGTTATCCTAACCACAGGAGGTTATCATGCCCCGCATCCTGCAAATGTGGTACCCATGATACTGGGCATGAAGTGATTAAACAATCTCCCGGAGCTTCTGGTCCCTGGGAGGATGTTTAATGGTGTGATACAGGAAGTGTGAGAGAAGCACAGAATAAGAGATCCATTTCAGCTCACACTCTAAGCTGAAAGAGACTCTTCCTCCAAATGAGTTTTAAAATTTCCTTTCCACTGCCACAGTTTACCAGAAATGCTGGTCCCTCTGAAAAGAAAACATTATCACCACCAGACGGAAGGCAGAATGTGATCAGGGTAGGCAAGAGAACTGTAAAATTATTCAGCCATTGCTTTGTTAACAGGTAAAGGAGCTAGCCTATAACCTACATGTTGGGGGGAAACAGGAGCATTGGTATGAATCAATAAGACAGTCTGAAACCATTCTGGAACAAGAACACAAGCAAATAAAAATGATCAATGAATTTTCTGAAACAAAAAAGCAGACTATCCCAACATGGCAGATGGCAAAGACAAAGATGGAATGGTTCACACACAAAAAAAATCTGTAAATCCTGGAATCAAAATTCAGACAAGCCAAAATCAGTGCAGGCACATTGATTACAGCTTGTTACTAGTTCACTAGTGATGCAGAACTGGACCTTGATGTCAGAACTCATAATATATTCTTCATCGTGGTAGGACTACATTAACATGGGATACACTCTACAAGTAGCTCTTGTTACAGATGGACTCATTCTCAAATCCATTTTGTCATCTCCATAATAGAACTAAAGAACTTTCAAATATTTTTATGCATAAATACCTGGATTTAGGAGGCTTTTGTTTAATTTTAAGGGTCAAGGTTCTGATATAGGGAGTGGACAAAATTACATCAAGGAATCTTCTTTTTAAAATGATCTACTAATGACACATACCTGTCTCTTGTGATTCATGTTCTGCAAAAACCATGAGTACTAACTTATAGTATGTGCAATTAACTACAACATTAATGGGACGCCTGGTGGCTCCATCAGTTAAGCGTCTGCCTTCGGCTCAGGTCATGATCCCAGGGTCCTGGGATTGAGCCCTGCATCGGGCTCCTTGCTCAGCGGGGAACCTGCTTCTCCCTCTGCCTGCCGCTCCCCCTGCTTGTGCTAGCTCTTTCTCTCTCTCTCTCTCTGACAAATATAAATAATTAATTAAATAATTAATTAATTTATAAAATTAAACGATAACATTAGCCCCAAAACAAAATTTTTCTAAAATCTTTATTCCTGAGACAGGAAGCTTGCAAATCCTACCCCATGTGTTTGGCTACACTTTTGGTTTTGAAAGGATTGTCAGAGGGCTGATGATGAGGGTGCTTCCTCCACCCCAATACTTTTGCTACTGCGGCTGCCTTTCTGGTACACATGATGACAAGGCTTACTTCCCATCCCAGAAAGCCTTGGAACACTTCTTGGGAGTATCGACTCTCAAAAGCCATTAAAACTACCTATGAATCTCTTCTAATTTTTCAGAAAGGCTGGATCCTAGCTTCTCTTTTATTACTTCCTTGTCTTCCCCTTCCTCCCTAATCCCTGTTTTGTGACTATTGCTGCATAAAAAGACACTCCAAACTAAGTGGTGTAAAAAGACAATGACTTTATCGTGCTCACAGACTCCGCAGGTGGAAATTCAGGAAGGATCCACCAAGGACAACTCCTCTCTGCTCCACAATATCAGGACCTTAGCTGGGGTGACCAAAGGCTGGGGGTGACGCATCAACCTCCTCCGTATGTCTGGGGGTTGGTGCTGGCTATCCAGACCTGACAGGGCTGCCAACAAGACCTCCTCATGGCTCCTTGGGCTTCCCCACATTACGGTGCTGAGTTCCAGGAGTGAACGTCCCAAGAAAAGGCAGAAACTGAATCATCTTTTATGACCAGAAGTCACATAACGTTACTTCCATGGTAGTGACAAGCCTCCCCATGTTGAAAATGAGGAAACATGAACTCCACCTCTCAACGGGAAGAGTGTCAGGGCTACCTGGCAAGAAGAAATAACGTGCCCACTGTTGGAAAGAGTGATCAGCCACGTTGTCCGTCCCCTCTTTCTGCCTGCCTCCTCCCTGCATCCCAGGAATCATTTTTGGTTCTAGTCACTATTCCCTTTCTCTCTTCTACTCCTCCTCCTCTGTATAAACTACATTTTTGTTCTATGGGTATATTATTCTTCTTTGAAATTAAGTCGTATCCCTACCACCTAGTACTCTAAGAAGTAAGTGAACATTCCATGAAAACAGCTAGCAAAATATCCAACATATAACAAGCATATATTTTTATTGAGGTATAATTAACATACAATAAAAATATTTAAGGTATATAATTTAATAAGTATTGACATACATATATACCCATGAAGCCATGACTACAATCATACATATATACCCATGAAGCCATGACTACAATCAAGATAGTGAGTATGTCTGTCACCCCCAAAGGTTTTCTCACACCCTTTCATAATACATCCTTCCTGCACCTGCCTCTCCCCTGCAACTCCAATCAACCACTGTCGTGCTTTCTATGGATTAGTTTGCATTTTCTGGGGTTTTATATAAATGAAATCATACAGTGTGTACTTTTTTGTGTGGGCATGGGGGAGATCTGGATTCTTTCACTCAGCACTTTTTGAGATTCATCCAGGTCACTGTGTGTATCAGTAGTCCATTGTTTTTTGTTGCTGAGCAGTATTCTATTTATAGATACACTACAACCTGTTTATTTGTTCATCTATCAGTCTCCTTGGGCTGCCATAACAAAATATCATAAACCGGGTGGCTTAAACAACAGAAATTAATTTTCTCACAGTTCTGGAAGCTGGAAGTACGAGATCAGGGTGCCAGCATGGTTAGGTTCTGATGAGGACCCTGTTTCTAGTTTGCCGACGGCTGCTTTCTCACTGGGTCCTCACACGGTGGAGAGAGCAAGTGAGCTCCCCTGGTCTCTTCTCATAGACACAAACCCTATCAGATTAGTGCCCCACCCTTATGACCTCAATTAGCCTTTAATGACCTCTTTACTCCAAATATAGTCACATTAAGCATGAGGGCTTTCAACATACAAATTTGGGGGAGACACAATTCAATCCCTAGCAAGTCACGTGTTGATGCACATTTGCATTGTTTGCAGCTTTGGGCCGTTACAAGTTAAGCTGTGTGAATATTTGCTTACGAGTCTTTGTACAGATATATATTTTTTCTTTTCAAAGATAAATACATAGAAATGGAATGGCTGCAATCATGAGGGTATATGTTTTGTGATGTTTAACTGCCAAACTGTTTTCCAGTCTTTTTATCATTTTAGTTCCCAAGAGCAGTATATGAGAGTTCCTATTTCTTCCACGTGCTCACCACCCCTTGGCATGGTCAGTTTTTGTCATTTTAGTCATTACAATAGGAGTATTATAGTATCTCACTGCGGTTCTAGTTTCTTTTTTTTTTTTTTATATTTTATTTATTTATTCGACAGAGAGAGACACAGCGAGAGAGGGAACACAAGCAGGGAGAGTGGGAGAGGGAGAAGCCGGCTTCCCGCGGAGCAGGGAGTCCTGTGTGGGGCTCGATCCGGGGACCCTGGGGTCATGACCCGAGTCGAAGGCAGACGCTTAACGACTGAGCCACCCAGGTGCCCCGGTTCTAGTTTCTGATACCCTAGTGACTCATAATGTTGAACATCTTTTCGTGCACTTTTTCGCTATCCATATATCCTCTTTAGTGGACTATCCAGATGTACTTGCTCATTTTTGATTGAGTTGTTTGTTCCATTATTGTTGAGTTTTGAGACTTCCTTATATTTTCTAGATATAAGTCCTTTACCAGGTACATACTTTGCAAAGATTTCCTCCCAGTCTGTGGCTTTTCATTCTCTTAACAATGTCTTTTGAAGGGCAGGAGTTTTTGATTTTAATAAAACTCAATTCATCGACTTATTCTCTTATAGACTGTACTTGGGTGTCATCTCTAAGAAATCTTGGCCTACCCAAGGTCACGAAGATTTTCTTCCATGTTTTATTTTAGAGTTTTATGGTTTTAGGTTTTAATGTCTAAGATCCATTTTGAGTTTATTTTTGTAGATTAGCAGGTTTGAATTGAGGCTCTTTTTTTTTTCTTTCTTTCACATATGGATATCCAATTGTTCTAGCTCCATTTATCCAATTATTATAACTCCATTTTTAAAAGGCTCTCTCTTTTTAACTGCTCTGCCTCTGACCCTTGTTGTGAGTTGAACTGTGTCTGCTAAAAGATAGGTTCAAGTCCTAACCCTCGGTACCTGTGAATCTGACCTTATTTGGACATAGGGTCTTTGTTCACAGATGTAATCAAGTTCAGATGAGGTCATCCTGGATTAGGGTGGGCCCTCGTCCCAAGACTGGTGTGCTCATAAAAGAGAAAGTTGGACAAAGGAACAGAGACATGGGGAGGGGAGCACCACTGAGGCAGAGGTTGGAGTGATGCTTCAAGGATTGCTGGCAACCACCAAAAACTAAGACAGAAGCATGGGACACATTCCCCCTCCGGGCCTCCAGAAGGAACCAACCCTGCCCACACCTGGATTTCGCACTTCCAGCCTCCAGAACTGTGAGAGAATAAACTCCCATCGTTGTAAACAACCCAGTTTGTAGTTAGTTATGGCTCCCCTGGAAAACCAATACTTATGCAGTACATTTTGAAAGGTCTATTTTAACATAAAAAATAGCTAAGCATGCATCCTTTACGTGCCCCTGTCATTTTGGCTGGATCTCCATCACATACACACACCAGTTTACATATTCATTAACTAACTCATTTGTGTGTTTGCCTTGTGGGATTTTTTTTATTTCGACCCAGCCACTGCACATGTTCTGAGGGAACGAAGAAGGCCTCTGAGGAGGCCCGTTGTCTGGCAGGCCGCGGGTGGCAGCCGCCCTCTTCAGCTGACTTGGCAGCCTGTGAGCAGCTCTCCCAGCTCCAGGCAAGGGGGTAGGGAAGAATGAATCACCAGATGGCTGAGAAGAGACACTTCCATTCATATGACCCCACTGACGTGGGTGGTGCAGAGAGTTGCAGAGAATGGAGAGAGGCGTGTTGCTTGCTGACAACAGCACTAAGTGCCCACTGGTCCTCATGCTCCCCAGTAACAGGACAACGTTCTGAGTGGTGTCCCACACTCTGCTGTCATGTGGAGCATGGGTGCCATACCAATGAGTTCCCCTGGGCTTGACTCTGTAGGTGAAGAGCCGCACTGCAAAGGGAAAAAAATTCACCTTCAAAGAGCCGGCCGCCTGGTTTCCTTCTGTCCCTCCCACTGGATATTCCCTGGCCACCCCAGGAAGCTGATGTAGTCCTCTGCATTTCCCTGCCAGGCCCATATGTAGTGACAGTCACTCATCCTAACTGCTATTCTTCACAAGCCTATTGAGGTGCCCTGACTCTCAGGCCTGGTGTTTACCCCCATGATTAGCCTCATCAAGCACAAATGTTTACGTTTGCCGATGACTTCTTGGGACTTTGACCAATGAACTATCTGATGGTCAGTGCAAGGTGAGATTCTTAAAGGAGGGACATTCCCTGAGGATGAATATTACTTACAGCCAAGAGGAGACACAGGTCCTCATGAGCATGCTCCAGGCTGACTGACATCACAGCTGCTGAGCTGCGGAGTTTCAGAAAAAGAAGGGAGAAGGAAACGGCCAACTATTGAGCACCAACAGGAACACAGGTACTGTGTCTGGTGCCTTCACACAAAGTATTTCCCACACATTGAAATATAAGTAAAGTACAGACCTCAAATCAGAAAAGGAGATAAAGCCTTGTATGGCACACTCACCTTGCACACTGATGCCGTTGGTTCCTCTGGGAATTAGAACACATAGTGAGCTCGGCACACATTCTTTACCATGGGTTATTGATATCCCTTGTACACCTTACGCCTGGAGGATTGTAGGCTGGCCTTCACAGTGGGCAGTGAAGCCAGGTGAGGACGGCTGACATGAGTCATCTGAGAAATACTGAGTAATCATGCTTTCCAAGTTCCAGTCTTGTGTTCTTTCCCCAAACCATGATTTCACTACAGATGTAAGAATTTTTTAAAAATAGATGTCATTGGACAGGACGTCATTATCAGGGACCTTATATAACCCAGGTTAATCTCCTGTCAAAGGAGCAATTTCCGGAGGACACTGGCAGGCAGCCATATTTACCGTGTGTCCCGTACCTACAAACTGGGTACAAATTCTCTATAAACTCAAAGCCACTTACCCCATCCAGACTCCCACATGGATCTAAGCATATGCCATGTACACCTCAGGCACATTGGGCAAACAGATTATTTATGGGACTTGGCAGAGAAGTCTTCATCGGGGTTTTTAGTCACAGTCTCTGTGACAGCACCCACTGTGACAGTGAACAGGTAAAGTGAATAATAATAATACATCCAACTTGGAAGGTCAAGTCCTGCTCATATTTCTAATTATTAAGTATACCATTATTTTTTTTTAAAGATTTTATTATTTATTTGAGAGACAGAGAGAATGAGAGAGAAAGCACATGAGATGGGGGGAGGGTCAGAGGGAGAAGCAGACTCCCTGCAGGGAGCCCGATGCGGGACTCGATCCAGGGACTCCAGGATCATGACCTGAGCCGAAGGCAGTCGCTTAACCAACTGAGCCACCCAGGCGCCCTTAAGTATACCATTATTGAGAGCCTCTCTGTAGCAGAGTCTCCTACTGTGGAGACTGTTCATTATTCAAAGCTGTTATTTGTTGCAGACATACAACAGCACAAGTGGAAATGGCTCTAGTATAATCCTTTTCTTTGTGGTGGGGGGGGAGACAAAGTTTTTTTCTTGAAATGGAAGTGGAGTGCTTGTTTCTCCTCATTTCATTTCCATGCCCTCCTCACTGTTAGAGTTCACTGGTAAACTTGAGCCTCGATTAAAAAAGAACTTGATTAGGGATCATCCTTTAGCAACACCTTAATTGGTCTGTTGCCCTCCTATCTAAACACCTTCTTATGAGGGAAAAGAAAATGATGGGACTCTCCCATTTTATCTCGAAGAGGAAAAAAAAAAAACCACAAAAAGAAATTTCAGGTCGCAGAAATAGGAACTCACAGCACAGAAGAAGTCCCTATAGGCTCCCACTAACCAAACATAGACTAGGCTCAAAAACGTTAACACAGGAGAAACGTGACCATCTAAATGAGGGTCATATTAATTGTATTACTTGACCTTCCTTGGCCGAGTTTTCTAATAAGGCCTAAATGGATCAACTAGATAAATAGCAAGCTTAAGTAGATAGGTTATTTTTATATCTTCTCTATTAACCAGCACACTTGGGAGCCTAAATTATTGACTAGTAATCATAAGACTACTCAAGGGATGACTATATATCCTTTGTCCTTCTGTTTTTAAGTCTTTGCTTACAAATGGCATTATTACCCACCGCTGTGTCCTAAGAGTTTGCTCACCAGCATACTCAGTTCTTTGGTCCAAGTTCCACACCGCAGAGGGGGAGTATATTCTCCCTCTGCAGAGTGAAAGGAATGGTGATGTCAATGTATAGTAACCGCAGAGCTGAAGAAAGAAAGCTGCACCTTGATGTGGGAGAAATTAGGGCAGTTCACATATATTCCCATTCTCCTCCTTGCAGGCACACCGTAGGGTCTGCACTTCTCTACCTTTCAGAGTTAGACCTGGACATGGGCCTGCACTGAGCAAATGAAATAGGAGCAGGAGTCCTGATAGCCAGTGTAGGATTTGCCACATTCCCTGTCCCTGCTATAGTGATTTTTAAAGTCTATGCCAAGATGGAGCCTCTGTCAGCTTAGGTCTTTGAGTGGCTGTATTAAGTAGGGTCCTCCTGCTGGCTTGTAGCCAGAGATAGAAATGAGAGCTGTCTCAAGACAGAGACATCAACTTTTGTGGAATTAAGCCACTGAGATTTTGGAGTTACTTATCAGCGAAGTATAAGTTTGCCTATCCTAACTAACACAACAACAAAAATTGATAACTTCTCTTAAGAAGAGAAACTAACCAACTGGTATACCTGTTACAACTAGAATGATGACATCTGAGGCCTCATCAAGAAGGCAATGCATGTTCCCTGTTGTTGTTTTTTTTTTCTACAAGAACAAATTTCATTGACCAATTTACCTTCTTCCATTTCTCCTCAAATTAGCAGTACAGTACACATTTTCAAGATTAAAGGCATAAAATAGCACTGCACCCAGAGATGGACAGGCTCAGAGGCAATGTAGCCACGTGACAATGCAGCTGTAAGCCAAAGGATGCTGAGGATTGCTAGCAACCACCAGACGCTAAAAGAAAACAGATGCTCCCTTCAAACCCCCAGGAAGGAACCAATCCTGCCAATACCTTGATTTTAGACTTCCGGCCTCCAGAACTGTGAAAGACTAAATTCCTGATGTTCTCTGCCACCCAGTAATAGGCACTTGGTCACGGCAGCCCTAGAAAATGAATACACTGACCTTAGCTGTACTTTCTACCATTCCTCAGTCTGCTTGGCATTTTTATGAGTCTTTACACAATGGTCCTGCACATACCTGTGTTTTAAACCTTGATGCTTTCCAGGCCACTTCCCGAGTGAAGTAAAAGAGGGCATGAGGGCTAAACCCTTCTTTCACCAAATAAACCCTACCACGCAATGTCTTGTTCATCCTTTACTCCCTCCTCCAAGACCTTCCCAGAACCTAGCACAGCACCTGGTTCTCCAAAATATTTGTTTAGAAAATTACAGAACAAATATTGGATATTACTCCTTATTGCGCCTCTCCTCTCATACTAAACAGTGATTTAGGACAACTGAATTACTGTCTGTTAGTGCTGGCTCACTTCATGGCCAATTACCAAACAATAAACTGGGTCACTTTGGTAGCCAATCTGAATCAGTCCATCCATACATAGTGCCAACTATTCCATGGTCCATTAATGTCATTTTCATCAATGATTATATCAAGTCAAGCAAAGGAACAGCCCATCACCAGGGCCAGGCTTGAGTGCTTGAAGTAACAAACCATCATTAATCACCGAGGGCAGAACAAGAAACCTAAGATTTAAGAGGCAAAAGTAAAAGTTAATCTGAAAAACTGGGATTCCATGTTTATATGGCCATGTCATCAATGATTGTGTACACATACCTCATTCCTCAACAGAATTTCTGTTTATTCATTTGTTTTGTCTTAATGAGTTGGCTCACAGGTAAGATATCTGCTGGCTTCCATATACACTCGACTTTCTTTCCAAGCATAAGGCAAAGCCAATTTTCTCATTCTGGCTGGGAAGGAATACTAATTACCTTAAGACCCAGCATATTTCAATCTCGTGAGGACTGAGTTTCACCGTATTAAAATGCCACCAACACACAGATTTCTGTCTCACACACAGAGAAAGCCAACTGAAGGTCTTCCCCCAAGCCACTTAATGCCTGGGAGAATCTCCAGTCAACTTTATCATTTGAAACCATATCCCTTACAGGCAAACAAATGGTCCTTAAAGCCTCCCTTTCACCATTAATCTTCCCAATTTGTGGCATTTGGATGATGTTTTAATTAGCTCAGCTGCTTTATCATTCCCTTAAGTATCTCCAGGTATCTGCTGGCTTCCTCCGGGTCTCAGGAAAACGGCCCCCTTCCCCAGAGGTGGCTAGGAAATCTATATTTGCTTTCAAAGTTCTATGACAAGCAGTTCATTTTCTTATTTCCTTTCCACAGCTAGTCATTAAATGTTAAAGGCCTTAGCAAATTCTTGGTGCCCTGATCCACAGATCTGAAACGGGAAAATCAACTGAAAGCTAGACTGTGGAGGTTCCTGTACCCATCTCAGGACCAGACCGGTCACAAAGGTGGAGTAGCTGACTGTCTACTCTGGGTTCCAGAAAGGATCTCAAACTTCTTCGTGTTCCCCTCTGTGCCCAGATCCTCTCTGAAAATGCAAGAAACCTGAGAGAGCTAAACCACCTTTATGAAGACATCTTTTCCCATTGTAGCATTGATCAAGGTACTGAAGTGACAATAATTTCTGTAAAGCCAGGGGAAAAAAAGGCTCTGATGGTGCCAGAGTAGGCACAGAATACAGAGCCAGAGAGGATCCAGAGAGCACATGATAGAATCCATGATCTCTGATCAGACAAAACATTGTTATCCCCACTTCAGAAATAAGACAACTGAGTCCTTTAGAATTAAGAATGGTACCCTGTTGAACAGCAAGAAGACACTAGATCCTTGAAAATGTGTATGACTAGAGGACAGAAGAGAACAGAAAAGGGCAGTGGAAAGGTGCCAAATCCTAGCTGGCTCCTTCATAACTGTGCCCAGCATTTTCTCCACTATGTGAAAATGCCAGTGCCACCCGTGAAGGTGACACATTAAACCAACACCAGTAATGGCTCTGAAGAAGCAGGATGCGAGAGAGGGGAGTTTGCCTGAGGGAGGGGGTGCCAGGCCCAGGAGACACAGTGGTGGGGATAAGAAGCAGAGTAGAGAGCCAGGGACATTGAAGGCTCTGGATATCTGGCTGAGAAACCTGAGAAATGGGGAGAGCAGGGGCACCTGGGTGGTGCAGTCCCTTAAGCGTCCAACTCTTGATTTTGGTTCAGGTCATGAGATCCAGGCTGGGCGTAGAGCTTGCTTAAGATTCTCTCTCTCCATCTCCCTCTGCCTCTCTCCCCCCTGCCCCACCCCTGCTTGCTCTAAATAAATAAATAAGGAGAACAAAGACAAAGCTCACTTCTTTGTTGTTTGGAAGCTGGAGCTAGCCCTGATTTTATTCCTACTTTCAGGATAGATTGACAAGTAGCAGAGGGAGTGGCCAGAAAGAGGTTAAAGTAAGGTAGAAATGAGCAAAGCTGGAGCTTTTCTGTGTAAAATCCAGTGTTCCAAGACTTCTACAGCCACGTTCCAGGTCAGAGATCTACACCTGCACCCTGGACCTGATCCCCACTATGGTGGACATGGCTATGGATCTGCTAAAGAGTATCTGTCTCTAAGTAACAGAAAAGCATACTAATGGCGGCCTAAGCAAAAATTTCTTTTCCTCACAAACAAGAATTCTGTGTCACCTTGGTGACTCAGGGGTGTCAGGGCCAACATTGCTGCAATTCGCAGGTCACAAGATGGGCACAGAAGCTCCGAGGAGCAAATCTCACACTGTGTTCAAAGGCAGGAAGCCGAGGACAGGGCTAGGTCAGGTTCTCCTCTGTACCTTCCCTTACCAGGGAAGAAAAATCTTTCCGGGAGGGTCCCAGCAGATTTCTTACGTTCTTGTTGACCTATGGGACATTCCACAGTCCAGATTAGGGACTGTGCCCAGATTCCAGAAAATGAAGAGATCCCCTTCTGAAGCCTGCCCAAAGAGGTTGTCCCTGCTCCTTCCCGTGAGCCTGGAAGATGGGGGTGGTGCCTTTGCAGGATCTCTAACTTCTATTGTTGATGGATCCACTGAGGATCCACTGATTCACTCTACCCTCGGAGCAGAGCTGTCAAGACCAGCAGAAGCAGGAGACAGCCCAGACTGCCATAGAGAGAAAAGCATGCATCCCAGGCGGGCATCCTGTCCAGATTTAGAAGCAAGGACTAGCCTTCCCCAGAGGCTCCTTTGAAACTGTTAAAAGTTATAATTAGATTTTGTGCTTCTACTAAGCCTTTCATCCCAGGAGCTCAGGGCGCTTCCCCTCATCATCTCGTTAATCTTCACACCATTCGAGGCAGCCGGCATCTATTGTCATCTTTATTTTCAGGATGAAGGAACTGAGATGTAGGTACAGTTTAATGACTTGCCAGATGTCATATGCAGCCAGCTGGGGACAGGACCCGAACTGATGGGTGCCCAACTACCCCAACTCAGTGAAGGCCCTGGGCAAGTCCACAGAGGTCATTTACTTACCCAGATAGCATGAATCCCGAAAGGTGACTCGATGAGGATGTCAGAGGTCTGGGCCAAAAGGCAAGAAGAAGAACCTTGGGCAAGCCACTCGCACTTTCTAACACTTTCCTTATTTAAACAATGAGGAGAGTAACAGCTACCCCATCTAATTCATTCAGCTGTTTTAAAGAAAAAACACATGTTTCTAATGAAACCATGTGAGCTAGGACATTTTGTAAAATCTAAGTCAGTTGAAGGAGTTGGTAGAACCAACATTTAAAATCAGCCTGCTGCTTCTGGCTTACAATGACAATCCTAAATTGCAACCAGCCATTACACAGAACTCTTACCAGATGATCAAGAAATTCCCTTTTGCCAGTCAGTTTACTAAGAACCTATTTTCAGCACATACTGTATGCAATATGCAAGGTGGGATACGGGCGTAACCAGGATGTGACCCACGTCCTCTAGGAAATACAGTCTGGTGGAGAAGGCAGACAAAGGAACCACTTATTTCACTGGGAGGCAAAATGAAATATAAACGTATAATGGACAGGAAGGTCAAAAGGCGGAGGTGGGGAGAAGAGGCAGAGGCGGGTCGGTTCAGCCAGTAGGCTGGAAGAAGGTGAAATGGCAACAGGAAGCCGTGTACAAAAGCTAACACAGAAAAAAAAAAAAAAGTCCTTAGCTCTTCTTTTCTTTCTCAGGGTCCATCATTCTCTCCTCTGGGAAAGATGAATTCAGGGTGGTAAAGCGGCAGAGGCTGAAGGTTGGGTTCGCCTTTTTTACAGCGGTGGGCAAGCCTGTTTGCAGAGAGAACATTTCCTCCGCGCGCTCTGGGCGCGCCTGTGTCTGTGGCCATTCTTATTTTTGGACACAGGAGGGCGCCTCTCCTCCTCTGCTAGTTTCTTCTTTGCAGCGAGCGCCGCCGGCCTCCCAGCTACATTTGGCAGACAAGGGGCTGCATCTCCAACACCTGCAGCCTAGAAGCACTGCACCAACAGCTGGGGAGCCTGGAAGACGGGGTCACAGGCATGCCCAGCTTCCAACATTTTATCTGTTTTAAATGAGCCAGGACAGGTGTTCAAAAGCAATGTACACTCTAAGGACAATAATCCCTAGAAAACCCTCAGGGAGCCCTATTGGAAGACTGTCTATAGGAAAGAAAGAAACAGATTCACTAGGAGGTGGAAATAGTTTCTCTAGCTTTGGCAGAGAGGTCTCCCCCATCCCAGGCTTAAAATAAGGGGGTAACCAATTGGCATAGCAGGACGCTGTCCCTTCCCAGGGACATCCAATGTGATGCTAAGGGGACTTACAGGAGAAGAAAGGGGCTTCCAAATCTGAGACATGACCAGAAAGGGAAAACAGTCACCTTTCATTTATTTTTGTTTTGACAATTAATTGTTAAGATACCGGAAGAAAGGAAACAAATGGGGCTGACTCAGTACCAGGCAAGAATTCCCAAATTGCACTAACTTGGCTGCTCCCCAAAGTTCCTTTGTTCTCACCACACCCTCATGTAAACATACCCCCCCACCACCCCCCTGTGTTGTCTCCAGGGAACTAGAAAGAGGGTTTTAAAATAAGGCAGGATGAAACACTGACAACCAATTAGGAGTCTTTCACTCAAAACTCCCCCTTAAAGGGGCGCCTGGGTGGTTCAGTCGGTTGAGCCTCTGACTCTTGGTCACGATATCAAGGCTCAGGGGCGTGGAATCAAGTCCCACGTTGGCTCTGAGCTCCCGGCTCCTGGGAGTGCAGAGTCTGCCTCTCTCCCTCTCCCTCTGCCCCTCCCGCCGCCCGGCTCCCTCCCTCTCTCTCTCAAATAAAGAAATCAATCTTAAAAACAAACTAACAGACTTCCCCTTAGAATTAATAAGGGACTGTTTTGCATGGTTTTGCCTCCGAAGAATAAGTAATTCCATGATTTTGGGTTAGCCACTGGAATGGAGTGACTTCTGTGGTAAAAACAGCCTAAACTTTCCTAAACTTTGAGATGAACAAGGACTGTCACAGGATGTAAAAACAAAAATGACCAGCTCACTAAAATTATCCCTTCTCATAAAGGAAAGGAAAAAAGGCAGCTTATGAAAAAGTTTTAAAACAATCTAATAATTAACTACTAACATCTAAAATAGATCTAAAATAGTTGAGAGATGCTTGAACTAAAATCCCATAACTTGCTCCAGAATATTGGTCAAGACACATGCCTCAAACATACTGTATATATTGACAGATGCTGTCAGATGAGTGGATCATCATCAAATAAGTGGTTTATCAGCCAGAGGCTGACTCAGGTAGAGCCCATTGTTAAACCCTAACTTTCCCCCTTCGTTTGCTGAGCCTGGGTCCCAATGTTTGGCACACTTGCTGGGTCCTGGATTGCCTTGGTGTTCCTGTGGACACCAGAGAAATTCTCTCTCCAGTTTTCCCTCCTCACAGCAGAACACTGTGGATTAAATCTGAATTAGAGTGTAAGTGGAACAGTGTAAAATTGGGCAGAGTCCATCTATTTCTGGAGACATCTCTCTGGATGTTATGGGCTAGTAGGAAAAACAATGATTCATGTGGTTTCTATAGTGGTCACACTCTCCATAGGTTTGTGTTTCTGAAATCACACCAACATCGCCCACTCCAAGGAGATCTGAAACTAGAAACATTAAGAAAAGTCAGATTGAAGAATAAAGATTATGTGATGGTTAATTTTATGTGTCCGTTTTATGTGGCTATGGTACCCAGTTGCTTGGGCAAACACTATCTAGTCGCTGCTGTGAAGGTATTTTGTAGATGTAATTAAGATGTACAATCAGTTGACTTTGAGTAAAGGGGATTACTCTTGGTAATGTGGGTGGACTCCTCCAATCAGAAGAAGGTCTTAAGAACAAATTTGAGGAATTCTGCCTCAAGACTCTATCATCTGGGGAGCTCTTCCCTCTTCTTGCTAAATGGGATGCTGCCCAATTCTTGTATGGTTTAATAAAGCTGATTAGCTTTCAGACTAAAACTGTGTCTCCAGCATGCTGGTCTGCCCTATAGATTTCAGACTTGCCAGGCCCCATAATAGAGCCAATTTTTAAAAAATAATTCTTTGTGTGTGGGGGGGAGGGGGGTGTATGTTTGTATATACTATTGGTTCTGTTTCTCTGGAGAACCCCGACTGATACAGATTTCAAGTGAATCTATTTTATTTTTCATGCCATCTAAATTAAAACAATGAACACATTTAGTAATGCTATTTTACATGATATTACACACAGCAGGGACTTCTGGTTTTATTTGGGTACCCAGCCCCTCTCCATCAGCCCACCCACTTCACTAGAGGCTGACCTGACCCCCCAGTTTCAGGGGTAGTCCCGACTGGTTTGAGGGGGAAGATGTCCCTCTTGCAATGACTGGCTCAGAAGGGATTTTGCGACTTTGGTCAGGGCCAATGAGTTGTAAGAAGAGGTTTGTTGTCGACTTCCAGTAAGATTTGTCCTCATGCTTCTGAGAGGCTTTACAGAAGCATCATTCTCTCTCGGCTGTTGGAGGAGAACGAGCAATCCATAGCCCTGGATTGATATTGGCAACCACCCTTCGGTGGGAAAGAACATGGGTCCCTAATACTGCTCATGGATCAGCCAGGCCCCAAACCTGCACTGACTCTGGACTTGCTTTTAAGTGTGTTGATACATTGTTTTTTTTTCTTTTTTAATTGTGCAAGCCAGTCTGAGCCTGGCTTCCTGTTAGTTACAGCCAGAGGACCAATTTTTCTTGCCCTTAGTCTCCTACTTATAAGCTGGGGGAATAGAACTAGATCATCTAAGATCTCCTCAAACTTTGAATATGTGTGAATGGCACATATAGGCACTGGCACTAAGCGTAATTGCCAATTACTGTTTGGAGAATCTAAATATTATTGTAGGTATCTTTCTAAATCCATCTTCATTTTTAGAAACAGCAACGTGACATTGAATTTTAAGTGCTTAACGTTTCATTTGACACAATTTTTTCCAGTGGCCTTAACCCTAGTCAACTACCATCAGCAATAATAACTTCCACTAGCTATTTTAATATATAAAAAGCTCTAACAAATGAACACTGACTAGAAAAAGAACCTAATAAGGAAATGGGGAAGGGATAAAGGCAAACAGTTCCCAGCAAAAGAAATACAAATGAATCTTAAAAAAAAAAAAATTATTTATTTATTTGAGAGAGAGAGAGAGAGAGAGAGAGAGCAGGGGGAAGGGCGGAGGGAGAGAGAGAATCCTCAAGCAGACTCCCTGCAGAGTGCAGAGCCTGATGCAAGGCTCAATCCTAGGACTCTGAGACCATGACCTGAGCCAAAATCAGGAGTCGGCTGCTTAACCAACTGAACCACCCAGGCGCCCCAGTACAAATGAATCTTAAACCTTTGGGGACATGTTCAGTCTCCCTCAGAAGAGAGGGAAATGCAAATTAAAATAGCAGTGAGGGTGTTTTCTCACTTAAAAGACTGGTAAAGTTATCAAAAAGTTTAAAAACCCACTGTTGGAGATATAAACATTTAATAGCAACACTCATACCAATAATGAGACTTATCACTGAAGACCAGGATTACAGGTAAGAGTAGAAACAGTTCAACTTTCAAGAAAAACAATTTGGCATTATCTGTCAAAACTGCAAATGTATTCACCCTTCACCCCAACCATTCCCCTTTTAGAACTTTATCCAACAGTTATATTTGCCCATGTATAAAATGATGTTATTTGTAGTTGCAATAATTGGAAACAAATCGTATCAGTGGAGAAATGATTAAATTATCATGGATGCAGACAATAGGATAAAAAAAAAAAGAGGCGGCAGCTCTCCATGCAGTAAAATGGAATAATCTCGAAACTCTATGTTAAATAAAAATGTAAAGGTGAAGAACTATGAGTATTGTATGCTACCATTTATATTTTCTTTTAAAAAAAGCTAAATATGTTTGTGTCAAGATCAAGTGAGAGACTACATAAGAAACTGGGAAGAGTGGTTCTATCTAGGTATTGTAACCCAGGAACTAGAACACAGGGTGAGAGAGAGTTAATGTTCCACTGGATAGCTTAAAAAAAAAAAAATTAACATATAAATGTACAGCAATTATTTTAAAATTAATAAGCTTGGGGAGCAAGTGAAGTTATTATTATATATACACTTCCCGATTTGCTATCATGACAGTAATCCTGAAACTAAATTACCACGCTTGTATTTTGGATAAATGATAATTAATGATCAGATATGAAACAATGATTTGGTACATTTATTCTCATTTCCCTTTCTGTCTAAGTAAGGGCAGTATAAAAAGGATGCTGTGTTAAGGAAAGAAAATTAATCTTCTCTGTAACATTTTAAAAACTAGTTTGCTAGGCATTTGGCTTTTCCATGCGTTCTACCCTTAAAGTCTCTAAATGCCTTCTAATTCAGTGGCCTGTCATTCATTCATATGCACTCATTAGACAGATATTTTACTAAATGCCTTCGGTGTGACAGACACTGGGGCTGCCAGAGACTAAAGCCTGACTGCTGTCTCCACGAGCTCAGTCCTCAGTCCAGTCGCTATTGTTATCCTTCAAGCCAGATGGGAAGAGTGATTGTGTCATCAATAAACTGAGAGCTGCAGGTCCTAAAATATGGAGAATGCACTAGCAGAAAAGACTACTATCTGGGAAAGAAGACGGTGAGAATTCATGGAGAACACCACTGGTCTGCAGAAAATCAGTCTAGAAGGAACCTTTTCCACTAGAGGGTTTCCATAACCCAATAAAATCTTACTTTAAGAAGAAAAATAAGAAGGAAGGAGGAAAGGGACGCCTGGGTGGCTCAGTCCTTAAGCCCCTGCCTTCGGCTCGGGTCATGATCCCAGGGTCTGGGGATCGAGCCCCACATCGGGCTCCCTACTCCGCGGGAAGCCTGCTTCTTACTCTCCCACTTGGCGCGAGCCAAGCTACTCATGCTGTTTGACAAAGTCCAAGTATGGGGGATAATCCTGAAAATCGGGAGACTCCACAGCTGGCTCCTGCTACTTCCTTTCATTTTGTTTGTGGCAATCTTTACAATCATGGGATTTGTCCTCAGGTTTCATGATAAAATGATTTATAAATTTAGTTATGCCTATGTGAGCAATCACAATGAAACTGATTCCAAAAAGGCTGACGATGGGCCAAGAAATAAAATTACCCAATGTCCTCCAATCCGTAATTCATCTAACATGAGCAACGCGGAGTTCTTTAATAAGCTTCGCTTAAGGGAGCTGTTGGGTCCAGGCCCAGTAAAAGTCCCTAATGATGAGATTCCTCGGGCACCTCTGAAACATCAGAGTTCTAGGAAAGGAAAATCTCATGTCATTCCCACAGTACAGGGACCTCCCTATGTTACTTTGATAGGATAGGGTGCACACATTGTAAGCTGCCTTGGGAGGAAGGATAAACTTTAGGTAACCTTTAAGCAAGAGTACTTTTTCGCATTAGCACACAATGGCAGATAGGTTACGCTTCGTCTCGCACGGTCACGCTCTGTCTAGTACCTTTGTTTTTAAATCCAAAATGATCTAAGATGATTGTGATAAGATGTAAAAAATAAAATCACATGTTATGAAAGAATGGAAAAACAAGGAAATATTCGAATGTATAAATAAAGTCCCTCCGAGGCTATCAGGAGGAGAGGCTTATAACCTGATCCTGAGTCCGTACCTCCTCACTCGCCGACGCCGTCCTTTCCTTCAAGGACCCTTCCCCGGCTGGAGCTGGACTCTGGCACCCACTCCCCCTGCTTGTGTTCCCTCTCTTGCTGTGTCTCTCTCTGTCAAAGAAATAAATAAAAAAATCTTTAAAAAAAAAAAAAAAAAGAAGGAAGGAGGAAGGGAATAACAAAGAGAAGAACAGGCCCAGCTGACAAAATAATACAGGAGAAATAACCTCCGAACCTGGGATTAAAACATTCATTAATTCATTCACTTGTTTAGCAAATGTTTACTGAGAACTTACTATGTGCCAGGCTGAGTCAGAGGTAAACAAAAAGCCCCTGCCCTTGAGAAGCTAACACACAAGAGAGATAGATAATAAATCACTAAATGTATGCTGTACTGGCAAGTCGTAATAAATGCTATGAATAAGGGAAAGCATGATAAGGAGATAGAGTGACGGGCCACCATTTTAGATGGATGGTAAGGGAAGGTCTCTCTGAGGAGATGCTGAGCACAGATTTGAGGGAAGTGAGAGAACCATATGGGTACTTGGCAGAAGAGTTTTCTAGGGAGAGGAAAGAGCCCTGGCGTGGAAATGCACTTAAGAATTTGAAGAATCAAGAGGCAAAGATGAGTGACTGTCCTCGTTGAGGTTAGACAAACAGAGCTGAAGAACAATGTCAGAGTTTCTTCCAGAAAACCCACCCAACAGTTATGTAACTCCGCACAGACAGTCCTGGATCTTTAAAGCAGAAACAGCATCTTATTTAGAGACAGAGTAGGGGTGTGCTCATATGACGTCACACTTAAGAATTGCCCTCTAGGGGCGCCTGGGTGGCTCGGTTGGTTAAGCGACTGCCTTCGGCTCAGGTCATGATCCTGGAGTCCCGGGATCGAGTCCCACATCGGGCTCCCTGCTCAGCGGGGAGTCTGCTTCTCCCTCTGACCCTCCCCCCGTCATGTGCTCTCTCTCTCTCAAAGATTAAATAAATAAAATCTTTAAGAAAAAAAAAAAAAAAAGAATTGCCCTCTAACCAAAACACACTCCCTCCCCCACTCCCGTGCTCACCCACCCTTGGGTTTCCTTCTATAGGAAGCAACACTTTGGGGTCCATATTTTTAGGTGAGCTTCAGAATGTAAAATGCCTTAGAAAGATAATGTATAGATTTGAATTCATACCAAGATAAAAATAACCATTATTTGATACTTCTGTGAGCAGCATAGGCTTTCTAAATTCAGGGAGGGCAGGGCATTGAAAAAATTAAACATATATAACACAAAAACTCTAAGTCCCCAGATCAAGCTTCAGCTGCTGCACTATCTTCTCTCGGACAACTGCTGAGCAGAAATATTCTTTCTCCCCAGAGAGAAAAAAGGTATTTCTGTTAAGCTACCATAGCTTGTTAAGAAATGTCCCTTAGGGGGCGCCTGGGTGGCTCAGTTGGTTAAGCGACTGCCTTCGGCTCAGGTCATGATCCTGGAGTCCCGGGATCGAGTCCCATATCGGGCTCCCTGCTCAGCGGGGAGTCTGCTTCTCCCTCTGACCCTCTTCCCTCTCGTGCTCTCTGTCTCTCATTCTCTCTCTCTCTCAAATAAATAAATAAAATCTTTAAAAAAAAAAAAAAAAGAAATGTCCCTTAGGGACATACAGCTCCTTTGGAGTCTAATTATATATTCACCCAGCAGTGTTCTGATCTGAATTTAGCTACCTGGGAAAGACCCAAGAAGAGAATGCCATTTGCAGGCAACCGCAGTAATGGCACCGTGTAAATTAATAAATGTATCCTGTTTTATATAATTCCAACTCTGATGAATTCTGCAAGTGTGATAGAGCCCAAGACCCAACTCTGAAACAACCTAATGAATCCATGGAGGTGTCCCTGGATTTCAAATCTGTGAACTCCTTGCTTAGACCTCACTATTCTAAAACCTCTACAGATTTGATAACTAAGGGAATTGATCTGCTGGCTGTAGACCCCGGAAGGAAGAATCCATTCATTCTACAAAGGATGTGAGTAAGCAGATACTCTGTGCCAGGTGCGAGATTCTAAGGGAAAACCGGACCTGCCTCCTTCCATGTCCAGCAGTTAAGCAGAGTGGGACCAAGCCCCCAAGGCTGAGTCCTGTCCCTCAGCCTGTCTGTCAAAGGGCAGGAAGGGAGCTCTCCCAACCTCAGGCTCTGCGGCGGGAGAAGGACCCCCTGCTCCCCGTCACCCACCCCATGAGATACACATTGAAAGGAGGTTCCAGAAATAGGAAGTGGGTATGGTTTGGGGCATTCAAAAAAGAGTTAACACTTGGATGACACTTGATGTTGGAAGCCAGACAGAGAAGCAGCAAAGAGGAACAAGAGGAATGGACACAACGGACAGCTGATCTCAAAATCAAAATTCACACAGAGACCTCTTTAAATACATAAAGATGCTCCAATGAAAAGAGTCCAACTTGGAGCGTAACCCTTGGAATAATATCACCTCAGTGAACTGCAAAGAGATATCTCTGTGGGGAAAAAAAAAAAATGACAGTCCCACCTGCCCTGAACAGTGCTATTGAGAGATTTTAAGAAATAGGTGATTCGAAGCACAACTCGAAGTCACCTCAGATTTTAAGCTAAACATATTTAATGTTAATTATATGTTTAGTACAGTTGGCATATTAGAAGTGAGTCCAATTTATGATATGGTAAAGTTAAACTTTTAATAAAACATACATATAGCCTGTAACACATTTGTGCCTATTTTAAAATCAATATACAGAGTACATTTATGTCTATTTTATGACCTCTAGTATAATTTTACTATTTATATGATTATAGTGAAGGTTTATAGATGTTGTGGCTTTACATGTATTATATACTCTTAGTCTGGTCCATAGTTTCATTGGAACAAGAATGTAACCTCCAAGTCCTTAAGATTGACCCTGACTTCTGCAATAATCTGCTTTATAGCATTGTTTCCGGGGTCACAGAGCAAAAACTGAGGCCTGACCCATTTACTGTCCTTTTACATAAAATCTGATTTATTTTTATAATAAAATGGTTGGGGTTTTTGGCTGGGTTCTCTGTGAACCTACAAAATTTGAACTTTACAAAATCACACACCATGGATGTTTTCCAAAGTTTACATTTTCCAAGACGTAAATGTTTAATTAATGTCCTATTCTATTCATGTTCCACATGTTCAATGAACGTCTTGGGGCTGTGATGGACATTTCTACACTCCAATAGAGGAAGAGGCTATAATGAATGTGTACAGGAAGGAAAGGGGAGTGGAGAACATACTTGACTTGATGCTCCACTACTCGCCTGGGTCAGTACCTTACACAAAAGCTGAGTGAGCCAGACTTTTCCCATCATCTCTTGCTTAGTAGGCTGCCCCCTAATGCCCGCCTCCCAACAGTGCCCTATGAGCTTAATGCTCTGCTCAGCCCATGCCCTGCCTTTGCAGGAGGTGATGAAAGATGTGAGTTGAAGACAGAAATAATTCTGAAATATATATCCAATCCATCCCCCAAACCCCACATGATTTGCATTTTCATGATTGCAACAATGCAGAACTCCACACTCCTGGTATTACGGGCTGGATCGTGTCCTTCCAAAATTCATATGTTGAAGTCCTAACCCCTAGCGCCTCAGATTTGACTGGAGATGAAGACTTTAAAGTGGTAATTAAGTAAAAATAAGGTCACTGGGATGGGCCCTAGTCCAATATGACCGGTGTCCTTATAAGAAGAAATGAGTAGGACTCAGACACACAGAGAGAAGACCATGGGAAGACACAGGGAGAAGACCACCATCTACAACCACAGGGAGAAGCCTCAAAAGACACCAAATCTCCAACATCTCGATCTTAGAATTATGGCCCCAGAACTGTGAAGAAATTACTTAAGTTGTTCAAACCGCCCAGCCTGTGACGCTGTGTTACATCAGCCCTAGTGACTAATATACTTGGGTAAACTTGAAAAATTGACACTAATTGATGTGGAGAACAAAGGCAAAAGAAAAGCAGAAAAAAATTAAATTTCCTTACAACTTGCAGCTCGTTGACAAGTACTGGAGACAGGTAGAGTGCTCGTCCTCCAGGAGCTCAGTTGTCTCAGCGTGAATACTTCGCTAGGGGCAGAAGGCAACCTTAGCTTGACATTGGCCCAACCTCCAGGATCCTATAAGTCTCCTTTAACATACAAAAAAAAAAAAAAAATCCCTTTGGAAACTTCCATTTATCTCTACCCATCCCCCAAGATATATGTTAGCAATCATGCTCCAAATGGATGACCCACTGATAGACATCTGAAGGGTCTCGTGACTAATGTTTTACTAGACAGTAGTAGATGACCATATCTTAAGTGCAGCTAGCCCCTCCAGGCCCTGGAAGCCTTGCTTACAAATTCCTTAGAGACTTATGCTATCCCTGACCCCCTCCCAATTTGAAAGTCTCTAATCAGTCACTCCTCACAATCCCAGTGCAGCTCTTTCTGCCCAACGGCCCTGTCCCGGTGCTTTAACAAAACCACTTTTTTTGCACCAGAGATGTCTCAGGAATTCTTGACCATTCCCTCCCGAACCCCAACATTATTTCATATCACTCATCAGGAGCACGAGGTACAGGATAAAGTCCTACGTCCTTAGCATGATCTAGCAGGCCTGTTCAGGCTGAGCTGGCCCCCCAATCCCTCCCACCCCTCCCCTCAATGTCCCTCCCACCGCTTTGGCTGGACCAAGCCCTTTATCTTCCCTGACTCTGAAAGTAGACTCACCCCTTCCAGCCCATACTTTCCCATCCTGCAATGCTGCCAAATTCTCCTATGCATAAGGAGGAGGCCATCAGACTGAATTGTTCCCACTAAGCCTTAATTCTCCCAGAAATATCTCCATTGTCATGATCAGAGGCTGGCTTACCCAGATGAATCTCTAATTGGCCCCATGCTTCTTTTTGCCTCTGGGTCTTCTCATATGCTCTTGCATCTGTCTCAAATGCTCTTCACGTTCCTCTTTGCCTAGATAATACTAACATTCTTCAGAGCTTTGTTCAAACACTGCTACCTTGGGAAGTCTTCTTTGTGTCCTCCGGGCCACACCAGCCCCTATCTCTACTGTCATACCACACTGTGGGTCTTTGCTCAGTTTCGCAGGAAGCAAACTCCAACATGGAGATTTGCATGCAGGTGGTTTATAAGAGAGGGCTCTCAGTGTTGGTGCCTGTGGGGAAGCTGGAGAAGCAGGATTGGGCAGAGGGACAAGTCGTGTTGTGATACAAACAATGATAAGAAATATAGATCTGGGGTTTGTCCCTGTTTCTGGCACAGAGCTCCTAAAACCCTTGGTATTTCCTGAGTGAAGAAAGCATTAAAGGTGTCTTTTGTTATGTTAATGAGGTGACTTTTGGACCACCTAGGGATGGGGACTGGTTTCCAGGAGAACCAGATGTGAACGGAAGGTTGGAACTTTCAGTCCCACCCCATGATTTCCGGGGAGGTAAGAGGGGCTGAAGGTTTGAATTGATCACCAGTGGTCAATGATCGAATCAATCACGCTTTGGTAATGAAGCTTCTGTAACAACCTGAAAGGACAGGTTCGGAAAGCTCCCATGTTGGTGAATACAGGGAGGTGTGAGAGAGTGATGTGCTCAGAGAGAGGATGGAAGCTCCACTTCCTTTCTGCATACCTGCATCTCTTCCATCGGGCCATTCCTGAGTTAGAGCCTTTTATAATAAACCAGTGATCTGATGAGTAAAGGGGTTTCCAGAGTTCTGTGAGCTGCTTTAGTGAATTAATCAAACCCAAGGTGGGGTATGGGAACCTCTGGTTTATAGCCAATGGATCAGAAGCATAGGTAACAACTTGGACTTGTGATTGGCATCTGAAGGAGGGGGTAGGGAGACAGACTTGTAGAACTGAGCCCTTAACCTGTGGAATCTGACGCTACCTCTCAGTAGAGAGTGTCAGAATTGAGTGAAGTTGTAGGATACCCAGCCGGTGTCAGAGCATTACTGGTTGGTTTTGGGGGAACCCCTCACATGCTGGAATTGGGGGTTAGAACCCCTCTACCAGCCCAATCAGAGCCCCAGCCAATCTTATGGGGACCTCTGGAGCCAATTATCCCTTTAGAATTATTCTAACTTTGGCCAAGACAGCCAGGCCTTATATTCCCATATAGATCATCAGATCAGTCATTGGCTACTGGACAGCAGGAGAAAGGGCACGATCTTGGGTTTCATATTGGTGTGTCACAAATCACCACAAACTCATCAACTTAAAACACCACAAATTTATCACCTCACAGTTTCCATAAATCAGGACTCCAGGAATAGCCTGACTGGGTCCTCTGCTTAGGGTCCTACCAGGCTGAAATCAGGGTGTTAGCCAGGGCTGCCGTTCTCCTCTGGGGCTTGGTGGTCTTCTAAGCTCATTCGGGTTGATAGTAGAATCCATTTCCTTGCAGCTGTATGACCGAGATCCAAGTTTACTTCCTAGCCATCAGCCAGGGCTGGCTTTCAGCTCCTAGAAGCCATCCTCAGTTCTTTGCCATGTGGCCCCATGTGCGGTTCATAGTGCGGATGTTTGCTTTCTTCCAGGCCAGCCAACACCCATCCCTCTATGACTTCCAATTCTCCTCCAGTCAGCGACAGCAAGATATCCTATCATGTCTGCCATGTAACAGGACCTACTCAAGAGAGAGATTATCCCATCACCTTCACAGGTCTACCCACACCATGGAAGCGCCCTCTGCATGGGGCTGGATGGCTCTCTGCAGCCTCGAGTCTCTGAGGTGGCTGACAGCAGAAGGCTAGGCACCAAGTCCCCTGCGGAAGGGGGCATCGGGAAGCTCATCACAGCGTGACTCATCATGTGCTACCTCTGTGTGCGGTAAGACCTGTACTTTGTGGGCTGCCTGCTGCCGTCGGCCGGCGGCTTGCTTGGACTTGTTTTTCACGGTTTCTCTGTAGCTGTGGTAATACTTGCTCCTGTAACATGTAAACCCTGAAACCTCAGCTCAATACAATAAACGTTCACGTCTCACTGACGTTCGGTTGGCCTGGGGCCCTGGCAGGCAGCCATCCACATGTAACGATGAGAGACTCAGGCTGGCTATGGCACGGACCCGTCATCCGCTAGACAGCAGGGTCTGGTTCCGAGCAAGTCTAACAGAGAAAGAGAGAGAGGGTGGAGAAGACACCCGTGTCTGTGTGGAAGCGACACACATCACTGCCACTCCTTTTCCACCGGCGACTAGTCCTGGGGTCCCACTTGGAAACAAGGAGAGCCGGGCGATGCAGACCTCAGTTGGGCAGCTGCCTCCCACCGAGCCTACACTGTGGAAGGGGAGCGGGACTGCAGGGTGGCTGACTGCCTCCGCCATGTTCCCTTGTCCCATCCATGTCCCTTTCCCTTTTTACAAATTCACCTTATAAATTCTACTTCTGAATTCTGAAAACCACAGGAGTCTGTCACAGTAAACCGCCCTCCCCCTCCAAAAAAAGCTCATGGTGTGGTCAGCACCGAGAATGATGGGGAAGAGGGACAGAATGGGTCACTGGTCGATGTTTGCCATTTGTGAGGAGGATGCTTCCTGTAGGAGGAACACACCCTGATGAACATCCACTCCCTGTAGGGCAAGGTGGTGAAACCCAAGGACAGCAGGACACCCAGTGCTTTGACCAGCTCTCCACCCACTGGCGAAGATGGACTTTTCAGTATAATTACAAGGTATTGTGAAACCCATCAAAATGGAGGTTTATAAAGGCCTGCAAGCACAGGGGTGGTGCAGGGTCTACCTTTGCCCCAAGTGGTGAAAGGCTTCTCCTATCTATTCAAGCTGAAGTTGCATAGATAAAAGGGGAAGGAAGTACCTTCCAGACCAAGAGTGAATTATCTGTCAGGTTACAACTGCGTGAAGAGTCAAAAGCTGCAAAGAATCCAAGCGTCCATCAACAGATGGATGAATAAACAAATGTGGTATACACATAGGATGGAACACTATTCAGCCTAAAAAGGAAGGAAATCCTGACACGTCACAATGTAGATGAACCTAAAATATATTATGCCTAGTGAAATAAGCCGGTCACACGAGGCCAAATATTGTGTGATTTCACTTAAATAAATTACCTAGAATAAGCAAATTCAGAGAGACAGAAAGTGGATTTGAGGTTACCAGGGACCAGGGGAAGAGAGAGCAGGGATTTATCATTTCATGGGCACAGCATTTTTGTTTGGGATGATGAAAAAGTTTAGAAAACAGGTAGTGCACAACACTGGGAATGGAATCAATGCTACCGAATGATAGGCTTTAAAATGGCAAGTTTTATACTATTTGTATATTTTACCACCATTAAAAAAAGAAAAAGATGTGGTTATGTAAAAGAGCATAAGGAAAGGGAAGAAGTTTCTTGATGATCTCTATTTTTAAACATTGAAAATCTAATTAAAGATCAATTCAGTTCCTGGCTACAGCCCTCAGCTTCTTTTTTTCTAAATTAAAAGGGGAAGGATTGAGCAGGAACTTCAGAAAAGGAGCCACTCCGAGAAATTCATGTGCAGACCAGCTCCAGGAGGATGTTGCCTTCTTTTTTAGAGGGCTCGCCATTTGTGGGAAGCAAAAAGTCCTGGCAGCTTCAACTCTGACTTCCTCTTAAGTGTTCATTTCATTAGGCAATAGTCCATTAAATTAGATTTAATTAAAGTTGATTTGATTGATGGACTAAGACCTCATAGTGTCTCCAAAGACAACATATGTTTGTGTCATCAATCCAAAAAACCCTCACATTTTGGCAACCACGTGGCAAAATGATTTATTTCCATGGTAAAAGCAGGCAATACTATTGATCCAACGAAACATCCCTTCAGTCGTTCCTGTGTAGTAGAGGTTCTTAACTGTTATTAAATCAGCTGTTCATTGGCTGACGCATCACAAATCGAAAGTACACACACAAATCACAGGGCTTAACTTGAAGAGACAAACCTGTTTTTATGGCACTGTGGAAACCAGAAATGGGATTTCATTCTGCTGAGGTTATCACATGGAAATAAAAAAAATGCAAAACGTCCCTCCTTTAAAAAATAATAAAGGGCATAAATCATCTCGACAGCTGACCATTACACCGCAATATTCCAGTGAGTTTTGCACTAACAAGAAACTGAATTAGATTAATAACTGCATTCTCCTAAGCATTTCAAGGAAATTAATTTAGCTCTTCGTATGTCTGAACAAAATGCTTTGGAAATATTAACTACCTGATTCTTATCACCAAAAAAACATTTCCTTTACACCTATTTGCACATGGGGGATTTTCTAAGCAATTCAAACTGATGGATTATATAATCTAAAAATGTAGTTTTCCTATTAAAAAGACAACCTGGAACTTGTTTATTTAAGTGTCAAGCAGCACTAACTTTTTTTTAAGTTGGATTATTTCTGGCTATAAAAATGCAGGGAGGTCTCATTTCATACAAAGGATGCATCTCTGAAGACCTTGTGTAATTCAAACCTGCATAATTCAGGAACGATTTTCTCAAAGGAATAAATATAAAATAAGACAGATATATTCTCAGAGCACATTTACAAGTTGTAACATATATTGGCTTTAAACCCGCTTTGCCTGCTCCCGACGCTATATCTAATATTTCAGAATATCATCTGCCCTTCTTCTTGGCATCTTGTCACATATAACTTCCCTTCGAAAGCTATTTATTTGGGGGCCACATTTTTCAGCGTGAGCACTTTCATTGCTACGTTATGAATACTTAAGTGACATTGTTATGGGTCATAAAAATATTTTACATGATAATAACAGTGAGTGTTAAAATAATAGCATAATAGTAAAACAAAACAAAACAAAACAAAAACAACTCACTTGCAGGAGTTCCACTGCACATAAAAAACAGCACGGTTTAGAGGATGCTGCAAAGCCAGGCTGGTATTTGTTTGTCACCTAAAGTGGCAAGCCACGTTATAAAAGTGTAAACAAGCTTTGCAATATTCATTCTGCCCATCTGCTTTGAAATTATGATTCTTGACAATTTTTTAAAAATTTGATGGGATTGACATATTTTTACCTTCATATGTGAATTAAGATTTTATTGGTATTTTTATATTCACGTTTTCAAGTTTATATACTCCCCAGGGCTGCTTTCCCCCCCAGGGGATGGGGGGAAAAAAAGAAAGTGGGAAAGGGTTATTGCATTGAAGCCAGTGAACGTATTCAGAAGATGAAAGGAGGATTTCATCTCGTACTGTGTCCCCAAAGCAGGAATTGCAGGGCTCACACTCTCCAGAGAATAAAGATCACTCAGAACCCATGTTCACCCCTAGCACCTTCCTCCCATACCTCTGAGAAAGGGCGTGGATTTAGGGTGGAAAAAGAAGTCTGTGTTTGTTTTAGTCGCTGCTGCCCAACTGAGAGGGTGAAGTCCCTCCCTCTGAGCCCAGTCTGCAGCATCTGTGTCTGCAGGGGATGCTGCTCACCTCCACGGGGCTCCTCTGCTCAGGTGGCTGTGAACAGCAAATGAACAAATGACAGTCATTCTCCATGGAGGGCAGCAGAACCAACCATCTAGGTATTAGGGGGCTTCTGTGGCTTGAAAAAAAAAACAAACATATTATTCTTTCTTAAATGGAAAAGCAAAGATAGAGTTGCCACTAGAAGAGGAAATAGACTAACTTAGTTTAAAAGAAACTTATACGTGCCCTCCTTAACACCCATCACTGGGCTAATCCATCCCCACACCCCCCACTCCTCAGAGAGCACTGGGTGTTATATGCAAACACTGAATCATGGAACATTACATCAAAAACTAATGATGCACTGTATGGTGACTAACATAACATAATGAAAAAAATAAATAAAAGAAAGTTATAATTTATTATTTCACTACTAAGAAATACACTTCTTAAAGTCATGGTGTACTTTTTCCCCTCCTTTTTTTATGCCTTATTTCTTCCATTATTACTATGACATATACCATTTTTTTAATTCTACTTTAAAAAACTTACTTAGAAGCATTTTTCATGTCATTATTTCAAATCCTTCCAAAACATAATTGGAATGGCTGATTCCTAACCCAACATTGGCCTGTTGTCTTCTATTGGTGAGCATTTAGACTGTTTTTAGAAAATCGACATTGTAAATATATTATTCTTCAAGTGTAGAGAATATTCAGAATTTTTCTAAAATTACAATATGATTTTTATTTAAAATTTTTTTAAAGATTTATTTATTTATTTGAGAGAGAGAGAGAGAGAGCGTGAGTCAGGGAGGAGCAGTGGAAGAGGGACAAGCAGACTGCACTGAGCGCGGAGCCTGATGCGGGGCTCGATCCCACGACCCTGAGATCATGACCTGAACCAAAATCAAGAGTCAGACGCTTAACTGACTGAGCCACCCAGGTCCCCCTACCATATAAACTGTAAATTCTTAAATTAAGAAGTTTGCTATACACTGATTAATACTCTATCACTAAATTCTTGAATTGCCTATAATTTTCAGGCCCTGGTGATCCAAAAGTAACAAAATAACATCGCTGCCCTTATGCAACTTATATTCTAAATGTTTGCCACAGTGGAGGGAAAAGCGGTGAAAAAAACAAATATCAAACAAATATATAAAACTTGGGTTGTAGGAAGTGCTATGGGAAAAAAAAATAGTAAGGTACACAATGCCAGGAGCCAAAAAGACATTTGAGTAGAGAGTTGAGGAAAATGAAGAAGTTTATGGGCACAAATATGTGGGGGGGAAAGTACTGCTAGTATAGAGGACAATAAATGCAAAGGCCCTGAGGCAGGGGTTTGCTGAGAGTGTTGAAGAAATAGCAAGAAGGCCAAGAACAGCAGAAACAGTGTTACAGCTAGAAGAGTGGGCATGAATGTTATCAGAGAGAGTGGAGGTGGAGGGAAAGATTGTGTAGGGTATTTTGAATTATTATAAGGATTTTGAGTTTTACTCTGAATGATAAGGAAGTCTTGTAAAGATTTTGGGCAGTTGATAGACATGATCAGTCTTAAAATTTTTAAGTACCACTCTGGCTTCTGTGTTGAGAATAAATTACAATGAGACAAGGGAGGAGCAGGGATGCCATTTAGGAGACTATTTGCAAAAAACCAGGGCACAAATCACGGCCACATGGCCCAGCGTGATAGCGGTAGAGATGGTGAGACATGGTTAGAGTCTGGATATATTTTGAAAGGGATTCCAACAGGATTTGCTAATGGCTGCATGTGGAATGTGACAAGAAGAGAAGAATAAAGGTTTCTTGCCTGACAACTGGAAGAATGGATCACATTTTCTGAGATGAGAACAACTGTCTGAGGAGCAAATTTGAGAAAGGGTGAGAATCAGGACTCCAATTTTGGACACATTCATTATGAGGTACCTATTAGGGTTCTGCCTCAGTTAAATAGTGCTAAATCCCAAACCACCTCAAAGCTCAATAGCTCATAGCACATGAAAAGCACAATCCAGAAAAGAAAAAAAATAAATAAATAAACTGGACTTCATCAAAATTAAAACCTTTTGCTGTTCAGAAATCAGAATGGCAAGCCACAGGACAGGAGAAAAAATACACAACACATATATCTAACAAAGTACTTGCATCTAGAACATATAAAGAACTCTTACAACTCAAAAATATGAGGACAAATCACACAGTTTTATAAAGGGCAAAAAATTTGAATAGACACACACAAAAAAAGATAAACAAATGACCAGTGAACTGGGGATCTGCTCTAGTCTGACATATAAGCCTCAATTTCCCAACTTGTTCCTGGATTCCATATTTCTTCTAAGGCTTCCATACATAAGTAATTAAATTTGTTTTTCTCCCTTAACCTGTTTTATGTCAATTTCATCAATAGGACAGCCAAAAGAATACAGAAAAGTAGAGGAAAAATTTTTCCTCCCCTATATCCTCTGAGACCGCAGGGTCTACCGTGGTCTTGTATTTCTCACAGCAATAGCAGAAGCACAAGAGACAATAAATGAAAACACACACATACTCTTGAGGAGTAGGCATGGAACTTGCATGCCACTGCCTCATCCTATTGGCAAAGCAAGTGACATGGCTAAGCCCAGATTCAGCAGGGGTAGAAGGAAAAATAAACCTCGCCTCTTTAGTGGAAGAAAACGTAAAGTCTCATGGGCAAAGGGTATGGATATTAATGCAATCAACCTAAACATCCAAGTGGAGATATCACGGGGCAGTTGGAGATGTTCGTATGGAATTCAAAGGTTTGGGCTGAAGATAAAAATGTGAGGGTTGTCAAAAAGGAAGATATTTGATGTCACGTGACTAGGTGAATCCCGTACAGAGTGAATGTTGATGGATATGAAGACATTCAAGGTTGGGGAGATGAAGAAGGACCAACTGTGAATACTGAAATAGGGTGCTGGTGAGGGAGGTGAAGAATTGAGAGAGAATAGTATTCTAGAAGACAAGCTCAGAAAGTGTTTTAAGGGCGCCTGGGTGGCTCAGATGGTTAAGCGTCTGCCTTCGGCTCAGGTCATGATCCTGGAGTTCTAGGATCGAGTCCCGCGTCAGGCTCCCTGCTCCTTGGGAGCCTGCTTCTCCCTCTGCCTCTCTCTCTCTTTCTCTCATGAATAAATAAATAAAATCTTAAAAAAAAAAAAAAAGAAAGTGTTTTAAAAGAGAGGAATGATCAGTTGTGGAGCAAGGATTGCTTCATGAGCTAAAAAAAACTTTTTGACTGCTATCTGTTTCTTCTTGAGGAGCTATGTAAATGGTGGGTAGATCACTGTGCTAAACTAGGATGCGGTTAGAATCTAATAAAGAAACCTGCCCCACCACACCCACTATACCTGCAGACACATAAACGAACTGGTTAGGATTAGCTGAGCGCAGCTGAAAATGAAATCTTTTGCTGCATTCATTCATTGATGGATCCCAGGGTAATTTCCAACATTAGAGAGATCTTCACCTAACAAACATTTATTGAGGGTCTAGTTTTGTCAAACACTGCTCTAAGCAATGAGGCTATAACAGAAAATAAGATAAGTAGCTTTCCAGCTATCATAGAGTTTACATTTCAGTGGAGGAAACAGACAAAACATAAATGAGGAAACATACAAATTAGTAAGTAATTTCAGATAGTGGTGAGTGTTGTAATGATGCTGGAGCAGGATAGTGATTAGAGAATGACCAGGGGAATACTTTTGATCGTATGGTTGGTGAGGGCTTCTCTGAGGAGATGGCAATTGGCTGAGATGTGAATTATTCAAATTAGACCATTTCTTAGTGAGTTTCGTTATAGCTCTTTGACCTTCCACCACTCTTGAGCTGCCACACAGAATGGGGAGCCTAGCATCATCTCCACGGCCCCCTGGGAGCTGTAAATAAAAAGGAAGAGCAAGGATATCACTTGACTGGCCATATCCCTCTGGCATCCTGCTATCAGAGAAGTGAAGGGAGGTGCCGGGTGATATATGTACCGCATCTCCTCGAGACGCATCAGCAAATCAGATGGTAGGAATCACTGGAATGAAGACACTGGCTCAGAGGGCCTAAAGAACTTCCCCAAGGTCATCTGGTTAATAAGAGACAAAACCAGAATATGAGCAACGAGAATAGGAACCAAGGGCTGGCTGTTTCCAAAGACCACGTTCTTTCGACTAAATGACCCTGCCAGGGTGTCAAACTGGACATCGGAAAATATAAACCACTAAAAGATACAGGGCAGAACCAATTCATTTGTAAAATTCTTCTAAGGGGGCAAAAGAGAGGGAGAGCGAGATCATAATGCTGTGTTGTATTTTTAGTGATAGGCATTGAGAACAACACACACCAATTTATAGAAAAGGAAAGGAATTTGTATTCCCTGGGGCTGGGAAGTTGTTAGACATTAATAGCAAGAAAATTGTTAGGGAGATGACAGGAGGTAAAGGAAATGTCCTTGCTTTCTCCCCTGCAAAAACTCACTGCAGGAAATGTGGGAGAGAAAACTGGATTGAAATTTGAAGCAGATTTGGAGTAGGAAAAAAAAACCACAGGAGGGAAAGATGAGAAAATTTGAAAGAAAACAATATGAAGTGAAAGAATTTCAGAGTCAAAAGAAAAATAAGCTTACCTGTTGTAAGAGGAGCAGAATGGCTAATTAACAAGGGGGATAAAAATGGCCTGCAGATAATATTTATCATCTTCCCCAGTTTTCCTGTGGCTTTATTTGTGCCCATCTGTCAGCTCAATCTTTTCCAAGTGTCTGCTGCCACAAACACAGGCCATTAATTTATTGAAAATATTACTGAAATTTGATTGTTTCTGGCCTTCCTATTGTTTCATTTTTAACTGAAAAAACAAAACAAAACAACTGTGTTTATTTGTTTGCCTGTTTGTGCTTTCACTTGGTAAGTGGGGGTTATGCCCAGGCTCAGAAAAATAGTCTTCCCAAACTAAATCAAAAAGAAAGCTGGGGAAACACCCCTGTGTCTAGAAGCACAGCCATCTAAATTCTCAAAACAATTTTGCCAAGTCTACCTTCTACGTACACCCCTGGGGTGAGGCATCTATTAAACCTGAAATATTCTGACGTAAACAAAGAAAGCAATGGCAATGTTGCATTTACTTACCTTAGCAAAGAACATAGGTAAATGGATGGTGCTTACTACAAACCCATTCAGTTGACATTAAGAAGGTAATCCATTAGACTCCCCTAAGAAATAAGTAGGAGATCCATTTAGAGGATACCCATTTTTATTTCCAAAACAGGGACAAAGAGCCTTTTTATCAACCCTGTGACAGACTAATTATGAGTCACCCCAATTGAAACCACTAACAACTATCAAAGGAAGATAATTGCAACATTTTTAATGCGACATCATCAGATTTTTAAATCGGGCATTGAGTGCCTATTACCAGAGTTGTGAAGAAGCAATTCTGCAATGGGACTGAGGCCTTGATTTGATTTCTTCAGCTCCCCAAGCTTGCCCCCGAAGAACAGACAGGCCACCAGGAACCTCCAGGTTGTCCAACTGGCTCTGGCCCCCAGGAAGGGATTTGTGAGCATTTCACACTTCCAGGAATACCACCCAGGCTGGTTGGCTGCAGATGTGAGCTGCCTGTACTTCATTCCTCAGGAAGTCTGGGTGGGAGAGCTCCCGCCTCCCGATGGGCAGGATGCTTGCCTCTTCATATCCCTGCTCACGCTGAGCAGCTTTGGCCGGGCAGTCACGGCCGCTCATTGGCTCCCATTCACTTGCAAGCAGCCTGGTGTGTAAGACAGGGGAGAGATGGAGAGATTGAAAAAGGGAGCAGCTTTCCGAGGCTTTGTGGGGGTGGGGAAAAACTATTTTCCCCTCTATCTATCTTAGGTTCATTGGCTGAAGCCCTTGAATCAAACTGATAAAAGACAGGTTAACAGGGCGCCTGGGTGGCTCAGTCAGTTAAGCGTCTGCCTTCAGCTCAGGTCATGATCCCAGCGTGCTGGGATCAAGCCCCGCATCGGGCTCCCTGATCAGTGGGAGGCCTGCTTCTCCCTCTCCTGTCTGCCGCTCCCCCTGCTTGTGCTTTCTTTCTCTCTCTCTCTTTCAAGTAAAACAAACAAACAAACAAACAGATCAACAACAACAAAAAACAACCCACATCTAATTACCTGCATATGCTCAGGGATTTCACAAAGAAATGAGACTCCCCTAGGCAGCCAGATGATGGAGGGTTATATACCATCTTAGGCTAAACAAAGGAAAAGGGGTTTGGGGCTTCTGGGTTGGGGAAGCAAGTTATGGGAAGGTGACAAGTAAAAATATGGTAATCAAGGGTAGTTTGGTATGGTTTGTCATGCAGACTTTAGTGGGTACCTACTCTATTGATGAGAGTTGTTAAAAGTTCTCCCCCTCCATTTGGCAACTGGTTAAGGATGAGAAGACTCAAAGCAAAACCTTATAGGATTCCAGATACGGATGACTAGACCGGGATGGGCACTGAGCTAGGGACCGATGAGGAAGTCAGGTGGATGCGAAGGGGCTGGGACTGGGGAGGAGGTCACTGAAAATTAAGTTTAGACGTAATGAATTCAAGAAGCTGGCAGGACATCCAGGTTGAATATGTTCCCTGGAAAGGAAAAATGTTAGACGTGATCAGAAGTTAAATTTTGAAATTCATTTCACTTGTGTTGAAGTGAGGGCTGAGGCTTAGAAATGAGTGAGAGAGCCAGATATGCAAATAGAGAATTAAAACTGAAGTATGAAATCCCAGTCAACACTTAGCATTAGGCACCTGGAGGAGGAAGAGAAGCCAGAAGAGGAGTGAGAAATTGCCAGAGATGAGACAGAGAACCAGGACCCCACAGGATTATAGTATTTTAAACATGACTGTGTTTATTTTCTGGTAACAAAATGCCAGAAACTGAATGGCTTCAAACAACAGAAATATATTATTTCACAGTTCTGAGGGCTAGAAGTCCAAAACCCAGGGCTCAGCAGGGCCATGCTCTCTCTGAAGCCTGTAAGAGAGAAGCCTTCCTTGCTTCTTCTTCTTGCTTCTGGTGGTGACCAGCAACCTGCGGTGCTCCTTGCCTTGCATCTGCAGCACACGCATCTCTGCCTCCGTGGTCGTGGGGCATTCTCCCTGTGTGTCTCTGTCTCTTTTCTCCTAAGGACACTGGTCATATTGGATTAGTGCCCAACCTGATGATCTCATTTCAACTTGATTACCTCTGCAAAGACCCTATTTTGAAATAAGGTCCCATTCACAGGTAGTAGGGGTTAGGATTTCACATATCTTTTGGGGGACACAACCTGTAACAATTAGCAATCTCAAAGAAGGAGAAAATAATTGGTATCTTATGCTTTTAAGGAGGCATACAATGACTGAGAGAGGGTCATTCTGAGAGCTGATGAGTTGACATTACAGTACAGTGGGGGTAATGCAAGCCAGCTTTTAAGAGCGGAAGAATAAAGTAAAAGAGGCAACAAGTATGGCCTGCAATTTAGAATGTGGCCGGAGAAAGCAGTGGGGTAGGCCTGGCAGCATGAAGAAGCCTGTCTTCAGTTCTTGGTACCACTACGGGCCCAAACACAGAAGTGCCCTTACCCAGATCCCTTCCACATTGCTCTGTCATTTCCCTGCTTCAGAGTTCGTGCACTCCTGGGGGGCACCCACAAACGTCCTGTTTCCCGTCTGAAGGCCACCCTGACTCATTTTTAGGGCTTAGATAACTAATGTGCCAGTGAATGAATAGCCCTGGGACCCAGCCCCGCCCCCCCCTTCTTGTAAGGCTTTTTGGTGACTCACTGGTCTGGTATTCCCAAAGGAAGACAGAAGATTTTCCTAAGATTATTATATTTTTAAGGTTTAAACATGAGGACTATGTAACTAAGGCTATACGCTTTTATTTATTTTTAAAGATTTTATTTATTTATTTGACAGAGAGAAAGACACAACAAGAGAAGGAACACAACGAGGGAGAGGGGGAGAGGGAGAAGCAGGCTTCCCACTGAGCGAGGAGCCCGATGTGGGGCTCGATCCCAGGACCTGAGCCAAAGGCAGACGCTTAATGACTGAGCCATCCAGGCGCCCCGCTACACGCTTTTAGACAGTAGAATGATTCAGCCCAAAAATTCCTAGAGAGTGTGCAAGGAGAGGGGGATCAGATGTACAAGCCCAAGCAGGAAAGTTTGGGAAGTGTTGAGGACCCAGACCAGGGACATAAAGTAGGACCCAGCCTAAGGACATAGGCAGCAGCAGGATCCAGGCTATGAAGCAAGACCATTGCCCACAAGGTGGGTACAGAGTCTCCCCACAAAGGGCCTCCCTCTAACATGGGAGGATGGATTACAGATTCCGTTCCAGGATCATCTGCCCTGCTTTTCCTCCTCCGGGACCTAATTTGTTATACATCTTCCTTATACTAAAAAAAAAAAAAAAAAAAAAAAAAGGCCCTGCTGATACACTAGCTCCAAAATTGTGTTCATTCTCTCCACGTAACATAAATGTGTGTTAACAAGGAACACATATCTCATATATGCAGAAGACTCAAAAGTGAAGAACTTCAAGTTGGATCAAATCTTGCATACATATAGGCTCTGAAGGGGTCCAGAATAAGCCACCATGGCATAAAAATTATTTTGAGCCAACGACATCTGGGTTCCTGAAATCCCTTATCTGCCTAAAAGCAGAGTTTCCCAAAAGAACTTAACTGTCATAAATCCCCTCCCCAGAGCAGCTCTAATTTTCTCTTCCTAGAGAATAGAAGTTGGCATCACACCCAAAGAGGCATTGCCATGAAACTCTCCTACCACCCAAATATTTTCCTAAGCGCCCATTTATCTTTCAAAAACTTCCTTTGGTTTTATATCAGTGCCCTTTATCCATTCCCCACTAAGAAGGCATTTGTTTTCCCAGAAGTGTCCCTCTGTCTCTCCCCATTCCCTGTTAAAATGATATGTAAGCCCCAAATTCTGACGGCCTCCCTGAGCCGCATTTCTCTGCAAACCCCCATGCATACATATGTAATTAAATCTGTTTATTCCTCTTGCTAATCTCTTTGTCAGATTAATCTGCAGGCCCTCAATGGCTAAACTTAAGAGGGTAGAGGAAAAGTTTTTCTTCCCTGACAGTACTTGGGAAACATTTGCATTCCAGACCGTGATAAAAGAGAATTACTCTTGGCTCAGTTGACTCCAAGGATAGAATTAAGTCAACTTAGGGAAAAACTTGGGAGCTGATACTCAGGGTTGATCAGATTTCCCCTAGAGGGAAAGGACATATTACTACCACTTTTTTCCAAGACTTGTAGATGCCCCCAATCATAAAGCAGCTGTCTGTATGGGAGGATTCACCAGCTGTCTTGGCTAACCAAACAATGGAAGCCCGAATAATGACCCTCAAAGATATCCAGATCCTATTCCCTAGAACCTACAAATGTTACCAAATATGGCAAAAGGTTTTTTTTTTTACAGGTATGATTCAGTTAAGGATCTTAAGGAGATTATCCTGCATTATCTACACTTTTACACAGGCACTGAATGTATATAAGAATCATAAGAGGGAGACACAGGGAGATTTGACTACATAAAAGGAAGAGGGTGAGGTGAGGTTGGCAACAGAGATTGGAGTAATGTAGCCTCAAGCTAAGAAATTCTTGCAGCATCTAGAAGACAGAAGAGGCAAGGAACATATTCTCTACTGGATTCTCCAGAAGTAACTAGCCCTGCCAACACCTGGATTTTAGTCTCATAAGACCCATTTCAGACTTCTGATCTCCAGAACTATAAGACAATATATTTGAGTTGTTCTATTTTATTTACTTACTTACTTACTTACTTACTTACTTACTTACTTACTTACTTTGAGAGATAGAGTGTGAGCAGAGTGGGGGGGGCATGAGGGGCAGAGGAAGAGGGATAGAATTTTAAGCAGACTCTGCTGAGCACAGAGCCTGACACGGGGCTCAATCTCACAACCCTGAGATCATGACCTGAGCCGAAATCAAGAGTTGGACACTTGGACCCCCTCTAACCACTCCTCTTTTCCAGAGTCTGGCCTCTCTTCCCAGCGTGGCCGCTGCCCCCAGCCCACACAGAATAATGGTGACAGCTGAGGTACTGAATATTGATAGAAAACTCTATGAGGGTAAAACAAAAGAAGTCTATGAATTGCCAGATAGTCCAGGAAAAGTGCTCCTGCAGTCCACGGACTAGATTACAGCAGGAAATGCAGCCAGAAAGAATCACTTGGAAGGATAAATAAAATAAACTACCAGTTGTATCTTTCAGTTGTTAAAGGAAGCAGGTCTCAAAACTGCTTTCCCCAGAAAATGTGGGGAGACAGCTTTCATTACACCTAAGTGTGAAATGATTCCAATTGAATGGGTTTGTAGAAGAATAGCAGCTGGTTCTTTTCTCAAAAGAAATCTTGGTGTCAAGGAGGGATATAAGTTCTACCCACCTAAAGTGGAGCTGTTTCTCAAGGATGATGCCAATAATGAGCCACAGTGGTCTGGGGAACAGCTAATTGCTGCAAAATTTTGCTTTGCTGGACTTGTTATAGGCCAGACTGAAGAAGATATCATGAATCATGCTACACAGGCTATTTTTGAAATACTGGAGAAATCCTAGTTGCCCCAGAACTGTATGCTGGTTGACACGAAGATTGAATTTGGTGTTGATGTAACCACCAAAGAAATTGTTCTTGCTGATGTTATTGGTAATGATTCCTGGAGACTCTAGCCGTCTAGAGTCTCCAGGAGATTGAAGCCAACAGAAAGATAAACAGTCACATTGTGACCTCAAGGAAGTAACTCCCAAAGGGCTCCGGTTGGTAAAGAAAAATTTTGAGTGGGTTGCAGAAAGAGTGGAGTTGCTTCTGAAATCAGAAAGTCTGTGCGGAGCTGTAGTATTGATGGACTCAACTTCCGATCTCAGTCACTGTGAAAAAATCAAGAAAGCTTGTAGAAATTTTGGCATGCCATGTGAACTTCGGGTAACATCTGCCCTTAAAGAACCAGAGGAAATTCTGAGGATTAAAGCAGAGTATGAAGGGGGTGGCATTCCTACTGTATTTGTGGCAGTGGCAGGCAGAAGCAATGGTTTGGGACCAGTGATGTCTGGTAACACTGCATACCCAGTTATCAGCTGCCCTCCACTCACTCCAGACTGGGGAGCTCAGGATGTGTGGTCTTCTCTTCAACTACCCAGTGGTCTTGGCTGTTCAACCATATTTTCTCCAGAAGGATCAGCTCAGTTTGCTGCTCAGATATTTGGATTAAACAACCATTTGGTATGGGCTAAACTGTGAGCAAGTATATTGAACACATGGATTTCCTTGAAGCAGGCTGACAAGAAAATCCGAGAGGGCAATTTATAAAACATTGCTTTTTTGTTTGTTTAGAAAAAATATACATTTCTTGTTTAGTTTCAGAAAAAAATCAAGAGGAAAAGTTTTAAAGTCAGTCAAAGAAAACAATAAAATTTACTAGTGAATAAAAAAAAGGGAGAGAGAGAGAGAGAGTTGGATGCTTAACTGACTAAGTCATCCAAGCACCCCTATTTGTGTTGTTTTAAGTCTCCAAGTTTGTGGTAATTTTTATTTTTTTTTAAAGATTTTATTTATTTATTTGAGAGAGAGAGAATGAGAGATAGAGAGCACGAGAGGGAAGAGGGTCAAAGGGAGAAACAGACTCCCTGCTGAGCAGGGAGCCCGATGCGGGACTCGATCCCGGGACTCCAGGATCATGACCTGAGCCGAAGGCAGTCGCTTAACCAACTGAGCCACCCAGGCGCCCCGTTTGTGGTAATTTTTATAGCAGCAATAAGAAACTAATGCACAAATTAGCCTCATATTCGGAGGCCCACAATGTCATCCTAAATGCAACTCAGGCTCTCCCTATATGTGATCACTGTCTAAGTTAATCCTGTCTGTTAAATGCCCCAAATCTCCAGTTCTCCCACTCTTGTTCTGGTGGAGTCTTTTCTCTCTCCTTATCTCTTTCTGGTGCCACCCTACTTATCCTTCTTCCCTTCCAATGCAAAATGAAAGAAAATCTGTGTCCCAGTTAGTCGAGAATGGAGATAGCAAATAGGGACAAGAAAGGGACAGAGTGAGTTGCCTTCAGGATGAATCCAGAGGGGGTGTTATTAGTAATTAAGGGCTGGCTGGTAAATGTTCTGGCACATTAGTAAAACTTTGGCAGGTTCACTACATCAGCTAATATATTAAATACTGTGTTTTATAATGTGCATAAAGAGGAGAACCATTTAGACCTTGCCAGGATCTCTTCTGAGAAAGCTGTGAGTTCTCAGATGTTTGGAAAAGGATTCTTCCAAATTTCTAGGCAAAACAAATTAAAGAAGAAAACAGAGCTGCTCAGCTACTTGACCTTTTTCTCTATTCACACCTTCTGATTGTACAGGTTTGTGTAGAGGAGTCAGGAGTTAACATCTTAGATCAGTCCCTGGCCCATATTAGCACTGATTAAATGTTACATATTATTATTAAAATTATTTTCTCTAATGATTCTGAATTAGCTAAATAATTACTCCCTCCTTTCCAAAAGATCCTTCAGGAATGTTAGAAAATCAAAAAGAGACGCACAAAGGTCAAACTGGACTTTGCTTCTCTTTGGGAATTGCCTCCTGCTTCAAGAACAACTTTTTATATACGCATCTTGCATTAAAATGGGATTTTCTTTCCTTCTCTTGCCTGTGTGAGAACAAATAAATCTGTTGTCCTGTCAGAAATACTTAAATTGACCTCAGCCATGGATCACTCCTGACTCTTCCAAGTGATCTGCCTCGCCCACAGGCAAATCCATAGGACTTATTCCAACAAATATGATAGAAATCTGGATTTGCCCAAAAATCCTAGAGGGAAAGCTTAAGGAGAAATATTCTATGCTTGGTTGCATCCGGGATCAAGACTTATTGGGATATGTGAAAACCCAAGTAGTCTGGCCCCACACTTTGAACTTGACCTCTCGCCTAATGACGCTTTCCCATTTCTGGGCAGTGCACCCCCACTTCCTCCTTGTCCACATTATTTTAGGATCTTCCCTCTCTCTACACAGTCCCTTCCACTTCCCTGACTTTCCCACCTCCAACTCCACAGTAGGCCTCTCTCTGCCTTACCCATTCTCTTCTGAATGAAAAGAGTCTTGGAAAAAGGCAAAGTAAGTAGAGCTACAAACTTGGGATTCATTTTTGAAAACTGTACATACATTCATATGTATTAAATCAAGGCAGAGAATAGAGTCACAACAGATCACAAGAATGGTCTTCAAAGTAAATTGTAGCCTGTTGTATGGCTCAAATTTACTTATAAACTACACAGAAATAAATTAACTTGTGTTATCCATCCCTCCATTCTTCTGTGCTTGGGGAATCTCATATCCAGCAAATGTATAAAGTGGAATTTTAACATACACAGACCCTTCCGTGTTATTAAAGAACCTAAAATTTGGGAAGGAAAGATGGCAGAGGAGTAGGGGACCCTATTTCAACTGGTCCCTGGAATTGAGCTGGATATCTACCAGACCACTGTAAGCACCCACGAAACTAGCCTGAGATGTAAGAAGATCTGGATCTCTACGAACAGAATATCGCCAACTGGTGGGTGCCAAGGTACGAAGCAGGGACCCGTGATTCCGCGGGCAGATATTGCAGGATAAATGGCACTGGGAGGGTGCCTGGCCGTGGGGATTCTACACCGCCGGTGAGTGACAGCCTCGCGCGCTGGGGACGGGGCACAGACTCAGGGACCGGGCACAGACTCGCAGACCGGTAGCGGCGGGGAAAGGACTTTAGGGCAGCCCCCAGGGCGGAAACCCGGAGCGGCGGGGTGTGGGGGTGGGGGCGGCTGGTGGTTTTAGAAGCACAAAGGGCAGAGACGTGCTCCAAACTGGAGGCAGGACTGGGGGCGCAGCAGAGGGGCGCACAACCCAGGCCGCTGCAGTTTATAGCAGCACGGACAGAAACGGAGATGGTGTGGCCTGGAGAGCTCAATGAGGAACAGACTGCGGTCTCTCTGCTCTGAGGCAGAGGATTGGAACCGGTCTCTTCTGCTCTGACTCATGAAAGAGACGCGGAAAGCCACCAGGGAAAGCTGCCAGAGAACAAAAGCCCCAAAAAACTGGTTCCCACTGAGCCCATCCCCCGCCACAGGGGGGCAGGGCAACTCGGCCCAAACAGGGTTGCCTGAGTAACAGCGCGGCAGGCCCCTCCCCCAGAAGACAGGCTGGGAAAACGAGAGGCCAGCAACCCCAAGGTCCCAAGAAAACAGGTGCATCTTGCTTGGGTTCTGGTCAATAATTTGGACTCTGTACATTCCCTCAACCACCCATCAACAGAATGACTAGGAGGAGGAGCCCCCAAAATAGAAAAGACTCATAGATCATGACTTATGCGGCAGATTTACAAATGGATGCAGATATAACCAAGATGTCGGAGATGGAATTCAGGCTAGCAATTGTGAAGACAATGGCTAGAATGGAGAAATCAACTAATGGCAACACAGAGTCTCTAAGGGCAGAAATGAAAGCTGAGTTGGCAGAACTTAAAAATGCTATCAGTGAGATCCAATCCAATCTAGATCATCTAACAGCTAGCGTAAGTGAGGCAGAAGAATGAATAAGCGACCTGGAAGACAATATAATAGATAAAAAGGGAAGAGAGGAGGCCAGGGAAAAACAACTCAGAATCCATGAAAACAGAATCAGAGAAATAAGTGACACCATGAAGCGTTCCAATGTCAGAATGATTGGAATCCCGGAGGGAGTGGAGAGAGAGAGAGGACTAGAAGATGTATTTGAGCAAATCGTAGATGAGAACTTCCCTAATCTGGGGAATGAAACGAACATTCATGTCCTAGAGGCAGAGAGGACCCCTCCCAAGATCAAGGAAAACAGGCCAACACCCCAGCATGTAATAGTAAAACTTGCAAATCTTAGAACCAAGGAAACCATCTTAAGGGCAGTTAGGGGGAAGAGATTCCTTAGGTACAGAGAGAGGAACATCAGAATAACATCAGACCTATCCACAGAGACCTGGCAAGCCAGAAAGGCCTGACAAGACATATTCAGGGTACTAAATGAGAAGAACATGCAGCCAAGAATACTTTATCTGGTAAGGCTTTTGTTTAGAATATACGGAGAGATGCAGAGCTTCCACGACCAGCAGAAACTGAAAGAATATGTGACCACTGAGCCGGCCCTGCAAGAAATATTAAGGAGGGTTCTATAAAAGGAGAACGACCCCAAGAATGATATACAACAGAAATTTACAGGGACAATCTATAAAAACCAGGTCCTCACAGGCAACATGATGACAATTAATTCATATCTTTCAATAATCACTCTCAATGTGAATGGCCTAAATGCTCCCATAAAATGGCACAGGGTTGCAGGTTGGATAAAAAGATAGGACCTATCCATATGCTGCCTACAAGAGACTCATTTTGAACCTAAAGATACATCCAGACTGAAAGTGAAGGGATGGAGATCCATCTTCCATGCCAGCGGACCTCCAAAGAAAGCTGGGGTAGCAATTCTTGTATCAGACAAATTAGATTTTAAACTAAAGTCTGTAATTAGAGACACAGAAGGACACTATATCATTCTTAAAGGTCTACCCAACAAGAAGATCTAACAATTGTAAATATCTATGCTCCCAACATGGGAGCAGCCATCTACATAAGCCAACTGTTAACCAAACTAAAGAGTCATATTGATAACAATACGTTAATTGTAGGAGACCTCAATACTCCACTCTCAGCAATGGACAGATAATCTAAGCAGAAAATCAACAAGGAAACAAGAGCTTTGAATGATATATTGGACCAGATGGACCTCATAGATATTTACAGAACATTCCACCCTAAAACAACAGAATACTCACTCTTCTCGAGTGCACATGGAACTTTCTCCAGAAGAGACCACATACTGGGTCACAAATCAGGTCTCAACCGATACCAAAAGACTGAGATTATTCCCTGCATATTCTCAGACCACAATGCTTTAAAACTGGAACTCAATCACAAGAAAAAATTGGGCAGAAATTCAAACACTTGGAAGCTAAAGACCACTCTGCTCAAGAATGTTTGGGTCAACCCGGAAATCAAAGAAGAACTTAAACAATTCATAGAAATCAATGAAAACGAAAACACATCGGTCCAAAACCTATGGGATACTGCAAAGGTGGTCCTAAGGGGGAAATACATAGCCATCCCGGCCTCACTCAAAAAAATAGAAAAATCCCGAATTCACCAACTAACTCTACACCTTAAAGAACTAGAGAAAAAGCAACAAACGATGCCTAAGCCATGCATTAGAAGAGAAATAATTAAAATTAAAGCAGAGATCAATGAATTAGGAACCAGAAACACAGTAGATCAGATCAATGAAACTAAAAGTTGGTTCTCTGAAAGAATTAATAAGATCAATAAACCACTGGCCAGACTTATCCAAAAGAAAAGAGAAAGGACCCAAATTAATAAAATTATGAGTGAAAGGGGAGAGATCACGACCAACACCAAGGAAATAGAAATAATTATTAGAAGTTATTATCAACAACTATATGCCAATAAACTGAGCAATCTGGATGAAATGGAGGCCTTCCTGGAAACCTGTAAGCTGCCAAGACTGAAACAGGAAGAAATTGACAACCTGAAATAGGCCAATAAATAACCAGTAACAAGATTGAAGCAGTGATCAAAAACCTCCCCAAAAACAAGAGTCCAGGGCCTGATGGATTCCCTGGGGAATTCTACCAAACATTCAAAGAAAAAATAATACCTATTCTCCTGAAGCTGTTTCAAAAAATAGAAACAGAAGGAAAACTTCCAGACTCATTCTATGAGGCCAGCATTACCTTAATCCCCAAACCAGGCAAAGACCCCATCAAAAAGGAGAATTTCAGACCAATATCCCTGATGAATATGGATTCCAAAATCCTTAACAAAATCCTAGCCAATAGGATCCAAAAATACATTAAAAGGCTCATCCACCATGACCAAGTGGGATTTATCCCCGGGATGCAAGGGTGGTTCAACATTCACAAATCAATCAATGTGATACAACACATTAATAAGAGGAGGGAGAAGAACCATATGGTCTTCTCAATTGATGCAGAAAAAGCATTTGACAAAATACAGCATCCTTTCCTGATTAAAACTCTTCAGAGTATAGGGATAGAGGGAACATTCCTCAAGTTCTTAAAATCCATCTATGAGAAACCCACAGTGAATATCATCCTCAATGGGGAAAAGCTGAGAGCCTTTCCCTTAAGATCAGGAACACGTCAAGGATGCCCACTCTCGCCACTACTGTTCAACATAGTACTAGAAGTCTTAGCAAAAGCAATCAGACAACAAAAATAAATTAAAGGTATTCAAATTGGCAAAGAAGAAGTCAAACTCTCTCTTTTCGCAGACGACATGATACTTTATGTGGAAAACCCAAAAGACTCCACCCCCCAAATTACTAGAACTCATACAGCAATTCAGTAATGTGGCGGGATACAAAATCAATGCACAGAAATCAGTTGCTTTCTTATACACTAACAACGCAACTGTAGAAAGAGAAATTAGAGAAACGATTCCATTTACAATAGCACCAAAAACCGTACGATACCTCGGAATAAACCTAACCAAAGAGGTAAAGGATCTATACTCTAGGAACTACTGAACACTCATGAAAGAAATTGAAGAAGACACAAAAAGATGGAAAAATATTCCATGCTCATGGACCGGAAGAATAAACATTGTTAAAATGTCTATGCTACCCAGAGCAATCTATACCTTCAATGCCATCCTGATCAAAATTCCAATGACATTTTTCAAAGTGCTGGAACAAACCATCCTAAAATTTGTATGGAATCAGAAAAGACCCCGAATCGCCAAGGAAATGTTGAAAAAGAAAAACAAAGCTGGGGGCATCACGTTGCCCAATTTCAAGCTATATTACAAAGCTGTGATCACCAAGACAGCATGGTACTGGCACAAAAACAGACATATAGACCAATGGAACAGAATAGAGAACCCAGATATGAACCCTCAATTCTATGGTCAAATAATCTTTGACAAAGCAGGAAAAAACATACAATGGAAAAAAGTCTCTTCAATAAATGGTGCTGGGAAAATTGGACAGCCACATGCAGAAGAATGAAACTCGACCATTCTCTAACACCATACACAAAGATAAACTCAAAGTGGATGAAAGACCTCAATGTGAGACAGGACTCCATCAAAATCCTAGAGGAGAACATAGGCAGTAACCTCTTTGACATCGGCCACAGCAACTTCTTTCAAGATACATCTCCAAAAGCTAGTGAAACAAAAGCAACATGAACTTTTGGGACTTCATCAAGATAAAAAGCTTCTGCACAGCAAAGGAAACAGTCAACAAAACAAAGAGGCAATCCACAGAATGGGAGAAGATATTTGCAAATGACACTACAGATAAAGGGCTGGTATCCAAGATCTATAAAGAACTTCTTAAACTCAACACCCAAAAAACAAATAATCAAGTCAAAAAGTGGGCAGAAGATATGAAAAGACACTTCTCTGAAGAAGACATACAAATGGCTAACAGACACATGAAAAAATGTTCATCATCATTAGCCATCAGGGAAATTCAAATCAAAACCACATGGAGATACCACCTTACACCAGTTAGAATGGCAAAAATGGACAGGGAAAGAAACAACAAATGTTGCAGAGGTTGTGGAGAAAGGGGAACCCTCTTACACTATTGGTGGGAATGCAAGTTGGTACAGCCAGTTTGGAAAACGGTGTGGAGGTGCCTCAAAAATTTAAAAATAGAGCTACCCTATGACCCAGCAATTGCACTACTGGGTATTTACCCCAGAGACACAGATGTAGGGAAAAGAAGGGCCATATGGACCCCAATGTTCATAGCAGCAACGTCTGCAATAGCCAAACTGTGGAAAGAGCCGAGATGCCCTTCAACAGATGAATGGATAAAGAAGATGTGGTCCATATATACAACGGAATATTACTCAGCCATCAGAAAGGATGAATAGCCAGCTTTTACATCAACATGGATGGGACTGGAGGAGATTACGCTAAGTGAGATAAGTCAAGCAGAGAAAGTCAATTATCACATGGTTTTACTTATTTGTGGAACATAAGGAAGAGCATGGAGGACATTAGGAGAAGGAAGGGAAAAATGAAGGGGGGAGATCAGAGGGAGAGGTGAACCATGAGAGACTGTGGACTCTGAGAAACAAACAGGGTTTTAAAGGGGAGGGGGGAGGGGGGATGGGTTAGCCTGGTGATGGGTATTAAGGAGGGCACGTTCTGCGTGGAGCACTGGGTGTTATATGAAAACAATGGAGCGTGGATCACCACATCAAAAACTAATGATGTATTGTATGGTGACTAACATAACATAATAAAATTAAAAAAAAAAAAGAACCTAAAATTTATATACAAAGGTGATATTCTCAACGGTCAGCTCTTTCATAGCCTTATTCAACCTCAGCCTCCTTTTCCTCTGAGGCTGTGATAGAGGCTGGCTACTCCAGCCTGGAAATGTAAGGTCAGCTCATGATTTATCTTGGCAATTATCACTATACTTCCAGAGCACACCTGGTGGGAGCAATTACTTGTATTTCCAGAAACCATATTTGTCTGAGAAATCTTCACATCTCTTTTCTCTCCTAAAAACAATTAAAATAAATTCTAAATGGAGAAGTGACCACTATATATTTCAGTCTACATCACACACCTTATGTTGCTATGTACTTCACTCAAGCATGACTCCCACACTGCTGTTTCCAGTTTTGTGGAAAGCACAGCTATTCACTGGCCATAACTTTAATGAAGGAAAAATGATTCTGGATAGAAGATATAGAAACAAACTAATCATTGATCTGGCCATTTCACTACTTCAAGACAGGGCTATTTTTAAAACTTACTCTATAACTTGCTAATGCCGACTATTCGCAGTACTCCATACTCACCAAAATGTTAGAAGTCTACCAGTTTGAACTAACTCTCCCTGCCCCAGTATCTAAGTCTTTTTGCCAAATATATTACTTACCTATTAATAATGGCATAAGCTGAGTAAGCTTTCCTTAAGACTAATTTAAATAAATCAGAAGATAAATGAACTATGTCCTTGGATTTTATGCCACTTTGGAAAATAGCCATGTACAAACCTTCAGGAACACAGTTAAAAATAAGAATGAGTACACTTTCCCCAAAAGGCCTCATGGTTGTCCTTGACAATTGTCTCAAAAGATTAAGAGCACACATCTAATCCCAAGACTCTCCTGTCTTCAATAATTCAGCTCAGTAAACCTTTATCAATCATTTACCATGTACAAATGACCACGCTTGTCATTTTAGTGGGCATAAAGATAAATAAGACATGGTACCTGCCCAAAAAGAACTTATTCATTTCTCATCCATTAAGATATTGACACCGTTTTACTAGCCAATTTTATTTTCTGTTCCCAACAAGACTTGAATTAGACAAAATCAAAGCATGTCCTGCCCTTTGCGGCATGAGCTAAATCTACAGTCAAAACACTAATGTTAAAATAAAGGAGGAAGAAAATATTAACAATTTTCTTTCCAGGAAGTCAGTTTGTATTGTTTAGAATCTCTTTTCTCAGAGCAGTTTTTTTTTCCCCAAAAAATTCTTAGGTGAGTTCTCAACTATTTGTTCTCATTATAATTTTGCTTCTGGTTTACTCTAAGACCCACAGGTAAAATCTTATGCTTTATTACATGAGAGCACGGGAATCTAGCTTCCTCATAAGGAAAACAGAAAACTAGTGAGAAAAAGCTGTTGAAAGAATGAACCCCATCACGTCCTGTGAAACTTGAAGAGTTCCCCTTAAGATGAAATTTTGAACACAGACAAAATGCTGAAGAGTTAATGGTCAGAGACAGCCAATTTTCATGAGCTCTAAGGAGATCTGGTGTTTAAATTTGAATCAGAAGTGTGAAATAAAGAAAATGCTGCCCGTGTTAGGAGGGCTGAGGTTGGAACAAACAGCAACCTTTTCTTTGATACCCTGGAGTCCTTTGCCTGGCTCAGCCAACAGGTCAGCTTAAGGCACTGTCATGACAAAATGCTCTAATTTGAGTCTGGATTTGCTTAAAGGCTACATAAAACCTAGTAGAGTTGTTGAGGTGTAGGGGAGGAAAACAATTTTCTTTCTATCTTTCTTAGTTCTTGGCTGGGGCCCCTATAACTAACACGAGAAAAACTGTATAATGTATAATTCGTGTATATATAGGCGATGCCCAGAGAAAAGTGAGTATCTCTAAGAAGTGGCTTAGAATTTCAGCTTAAATACCATGGTCCGCTAAAGACAAAAGAAGTATGGTGGAGAGGAAGGTCAGTTATGGGGAGGTTAGGAGGTAAAGCATAACAAAAAGGTAAGGTTTGTTATTCACATTTAAATCAATGCTTTCTCTATTGACAAAAAAAGAAAAAAAGATTCTCTTGTATTTCAGAGCCATTCTTCTCTTCCTGATACAGTGATACAGAGAGGGAGACACCCCTAAAAATGTAGACTTCCTTTATAAATGTAAATTTCCCTTACAAAAGGGTAACTGCTACTGTGTTTTAAGTTAATTACCTAATAACCTTTATTCAGGAAGTAAAAGTAACCGAAACAGTGGTTCATAAGGTACATCACACAAGGCCTGTGTGCAAGGACGCTGCCCCAATTCCACACTCACTCCCCCTCAGGCGCCCTATTAAGACGTCATTCTGGATAGCCACAAAATGGTGGTAACATATCCAAAATAATACATTAGTGTCAATGCATTAAAACATTTAGGGGACTCGGTGGAGAAGACAAAGGGCAGAGAAGACAGCAATGTTGAAATGATCAAACTTCTAACAGCTAGCATCCTTCCAATTTTATATTAGGCTCTTTGATTTGGACACTCTTTTTCAATGTAAAAACAGTGCACATGAACCCTCTTCTGCTTTCTGCTCAGCTTCTCCCAATGTGCCATTCAACCCTATGCAATATTTCATAAAATAAATTATTTTAAGTATTTTTCAACAATGAGAACAGTAAAGAAAAGAGCCATGAAAGTAAGAACATCAATCGCTATAGTTGCATGTATGATCCATGATTCTTGATCAATAGGAATACATCCATAAATATTCAGAACTGGAAGTGACCTTGAAATTTTTATTGCAACCATTTCATTTTATCAGCTTCAAATACCAAAGCTCTGAGAGATTAAATTGCCCTCACTCATGTCTCCAGTATGCAGTAGAAACTGCAATAAAGATCAATTAACTAAAATGAAACCACTTTCCTAACATATATGCTACAACCTGTTTACAGCGAGAACAGCACCGCTAATATCACAGAGAACGTTGCACCATTATTCTTCTCTTCCTTGCTGCAGCCCCCTCTTAGTGCTCTGAAGGAGGAAGAGGTCATCAACAGAAACAGAAAAGGAATGACAGACATCATCTTCCTTCTCTCATCTCTCTCCAAGTATCACAGAGATAGTGGGAACTAAGTAAAAATATTATGCCTGTCAGGAACTGGGGGGGGTGTCTCCTTGTGTGAGTGCCCTGCGTTGGGTATGCAGCTGACACCACAGAACAGGACAGGAGGGGAGACCAGGCACCGGGAGCACACAGTGGCCCAGCAGCCCCTGTGCTACGCAGTCCCCAGGGGGACCAGGCATGATGGCTCCTGGAGGTAAGCAATGGGGGACAAATTTGTGCTTTCATGGGAAATGATGCATTGTCTAGACTCTAGAGGACTCGTCTGGATTATATGATTCCAAGGGAGCTATTTTACAACTGTGAATTTTATATGACGGATAGCGATGCAAAATAATGCTTTGCTATAAACATGCAAATTCAGTCCCATCCCTAGAAGTTTCATTGACTTCCCTTCTAATGTAAAAGCTAGGTTAGGGTGCTTCGGCACATTCATTTTTAACATTCTTGTACTCCATAGATTGGTACTTTTTTTTGACTTTTCCATTGAACTGGTTGTAACATCTCACCCGTTTCAGTCAAATAAAATCTTCAGCATGTGTTCATTTTCATATCTGTATGAGAATTGTGATTTTTATCCTTTTTAAAAAATATTCTTTAAGAATCCAGATGAAGAACCTACCTGGGTCCTTCCCTGTGATCCAGCCACAAGCACCCACAATTTGATAGAAGGGAAGCCATAACAGAACTATAGCTCACAACTGCTCATGGTACACTAGCATAACAATAGACACTTCACCCGAGAGGCTCAGGCTTTTTTCCTTTCTTCCCCCTGTGTTCCTTAGAGGTGAAAATCTATTACCACGGGGGAGGGTGTTTTAATTCACATCTAAGTGACTAGACCTCAAGCTGAGTTTGCATCCTCAATTCACCGGAACCTGGATTCATTTGCAAGTAAATAAAATTTAACTTTCCTTTCTGAACAGTCCTTAATGTCCGTGACAACAAAGAGCTCTGGCAAAATTTTCATAACTAAAGGGTAAGCTTTGGCTTTAAATGCTAAGTAAGCTCTTTAAAAAATAAAAATAAAAACCCTGGCCCCCTTCCTATAGTATGTAACTTCCCAACCTCTTCCCCCTGCCTGCTCCCTTATTGGAAGGCACAGTATTCTTTATATCCTTCACTAAAACGAATGTATTTGGTACCTAAACAGACCAAAGCTTATCAGGAATCTGTCTGTTGGAGGTAACTGGGGGCTCTTGGGTCTTTTGCTGAAACTCAGCCACTCAGAAGAGATGACACAGTAGATAAGAGAATGAACCAGGATGTAAAAATTAGTGGTTCCAAATTCATCCTTGGTTTTGCTACTATACCCTCAACTGAGGACAGCGGTTTCCAGAGGGAAGTGTGGGAAGCAATGAGTCAAACTGTTACTTATCTTTATTTTTAACTTAAGAATGATTTTGATTGTGTTTTGTTTTGCAAATATTTGTGTATATTTTGCAGTATAATATAGCAGTATTATAGTATATGTACATAATTTATAAGTGAATGAATAAATAAATATGTCAGGGGCGTATGCTCAAAAAATGTGTAAGGATGACCAGTCAAAACCATTTAGAGCCTCTTCTTTAGTGATACCAGTGAACGTTAACTAAGGCCTGTGTTCCCTAACAGCAGGGATGGTAGAGGGATTCTCTCACCATTTTGTGTTTCCAGGAAACACAAAGGACCACCAAGGTAAGAGCCACCTCTGTCTTTCTTCAGTGATTCAAGGGCTATAAATTAATGGTTAGGACCAACTAGAAAGAATTATAAAAATTAGAATAAGCAAAGGCAGGTTCTGAGATGCTCTGGGCTGATGGACCCTTAAAATTGAGTTGTTTTGGATTGAATTGTTTCCCCTAAAATCCATACATTAACACCCTAATCTCCACTCTGCTTTGTATTTGGAGATAGGGACTTTAGGGAAGTAATTAAGGTTAAATGAGATCTTAAGGGTGGGGCCCTAATCCTATAGGGCTGCTGTCCCTATAAGAAGAGATATCAGCTATCTCTCTTCCCACCCCCCCACCCCCCACAACATACAGGCACAGAGGAAAAGACCCTGTGAAGACAATGAAAAAGGTAGCCATCTGCAAGCCAGGAAGAGCATTTTCACCAGAAATCAACCCTGAAAGCACCTCGATCTTAGACTTCAAGCCTCCAGAACTGTGAGACAATATATTACAGTTGTTTAAGCCATCACACCCCGCCCCCCCCATGTATGGTATCTTATTATGGCAGCCTGAGCAGACTAAGATACTTGTCCACTTAACCTCCATTGATCAAAAATAACTGTTACAGGATAACCTTCCCAGGTCCCCTTCCTCCTTGGGAGGTTTATAGGATCGCTGAATAAACTTTGCTTTACTATCGCTCAAAAACCAAAACAAAACCCAAACAACTTACAGTGGAACTTACGGTCACAGTGGAAGACAGTAGGGTCTCTAGGAGAATGCGGAGCAATGGTTTTCCATAAAAGAAATCCCCTGTGAGAAGCCAGGTATAGGAAAGGGGGAAACATCTTTTCCTTCTGCCCATCTTAGCTGTATTGACCAGGGGTCCTGCAAATCAGACTGACAAAAGAAAAGCAGAAGTTCATCAACATGTGCATCATGCATACACTTGGAAGTACCCAGACGTGAGTAAATCAAAGGGGTGGCTAGAATGTGGGCTTATATAGCATCTTAACAAAAGAATAATACGTTTTTAAAGAAGTGACAAAGAAGGACTGTGAGTTTCTAGTGTGGCAGAAAGTGTGGAAAGGCAAATACCTGGGGAAACCAATGGAAGATCAGGGCTGGTTAGTCAAGTTTGCTGTGAGGATTCTTCTGGTGCCCTTTCCCACCTGATGAAGGTCTAAGGTTGTCTCTGGTGATTATCTTTTGTCCTTTCTGGCAAAGAGGGGAGGGAGGACACCTTTATAACCTTATGTCCTGCTTTTAGGCAAATAGGGGGAGGATGGAGAACTTTTCTTATATCTACTTCTTCTCAATTGCCTTCAGCTCAAAACAATCCTCCTGTCAAAGACGCATATTTTCAGCAGGGAGTCTGTTTCTCCCTCTGACCCTCTTCCCTCTCGTGCTTTCTATCTCTCATTCTCTCTCTCTCTCTCTCTCAAATAAATAAATAAAATCTTTTAAAAAAAAAGTGGCATATTTTGTGGTGGAATAGTCCACTACCCTCCATAGGGAAATCTTTCCGTCTCCAAAAAAACATACGAAAATTAATTTCAACCTCCCACCCTCAAGCCCACAGTGCAAAAACACTTGTGACCTTTCTTTCAGTAATTATAAAGCCACTCCATCCTGAATGATTTCTAACATCAAATTAGAAAGTAGGAGTCCTGAAAGTCAAAAGAGCAATCATTTTTTAAACTCTAGGAAGATACAAAGGAAGGGTAGGTGCAAGTGCACGTTTCTTTAAAAAATAACCAAGCTGACAGGTACCTGGCTGGCTCGGCTGATGGAATACGCTGCTCTTGATCTCAGGGCTGTGAGTTCAAGCCCCACATTGGGTGTGGAGATTACTTAAAGATAAAATCTTAAAAAAAATTATCTAGGCTGAGTACACCTAGACCGTCTTTCAACTTCTTTCTGCCATTTGGAGTCTACCTGTGCCTTTCCTGCAGCTACTCCATATTTCTCTGTAGCCTCCATGGCTTCTCTACTCCCAACACTCTCTGCATGTTCCTTTCTTGCTTGGAATTTCTTGATGCCTCAAAATCTTTACAGTGGGATTTAATACCATCTCCAACCACCTTGGCTCACTCTCCGAACTCAAATACCACCCCATCGAGCCTTCCCTGACCTTCCTCTCGATTCCTATAGCATACACCTGTACTAATTCTTAGTCCATTTGGGCTTCTATAACAAAATACCGCAGACTGGGCAGCTTATAAACAACAGAAGTTTACTTCTCACAGTTCTAGAGGCCGGGAAGTCTAAAGTCAGGGTGCCAGTGTAGTTATGCTCTTGTGAGAGCCCTCTTCCTGGTTCATAGCCAACACCTTGCTGTGTCCTCACACGGCGAAAGGGGTGAGTGATCTCTCAGGAGCCTCTTTTATAAGGGCACTCATCCCATTCATGAGGTTCCACCCTTATGACCTAAGCACCACCAAAGGCCCCACCTTCTGGTACCATCATCTTTGGGGTTTGGATTTCAACATATGAATTTTGAGGAGGCACAAAACCTTTTCATTGGCCTAGTGATTCCAGATAGAATCACTGCAAATTGGGGAGGACGTATCTCCAAATGGCCCGGAGAAGCATACTTAGGGAAACAACTGTATGGCCCTCAGTGAGGACAAGCACTGGGTTTCTGGATGACCAGATCTGTGAGGAGGTAGGTGTGTGGGAGAAAGAGGTTGACCCTCAGACACAGTCCATCCCTCAACCTAGTGTCTCTCATCTAGTGATTTCACTTTCAAGGATGGTTTGATGTCCATTTTAATAGCTCTCAGACCATTAGTTTGGGCCAATTTCTTGTAGCCCTTCTTGATCCGAACGTTCATAATGTCTCGCCCTTTGGATTAGGTTCTGTAGAGAGATGTTCTACCACTAGTATAAAATATCAGGCTAGAGGCAAGGGCCCATATCGTCGAAGTAGCTGCAGCTCTGAAGATGGTAGTACAGCAGCTAAAATTTAAAATGAGAACCAGACACCTCACCCAGGACCTCTCATGGAGAGAGCACATCCAAGTCACATGACCATGCTGGGCCTCAATCTTCTTATCCTGAAGAAGGGCACATTCTCTCTTAGCCTAGAAAGAATTTTATAGGCTTAGGTTTGCAAAGCCAATTTGAAAGCGCTATTAATTTCCCCCTGCCCACCCTGGTATCCAGGTATATGTTAAAGCTTGCCTATGGTTTTCAGTCTCAGGAGCCTGGCTTTTCAGAGCCCCTGTTAACTGGACTGAAAATATTACCTTGTAGGACCTATGACATTAATGTTGAATTTTGAGCTTCTGAAATGGAAGTTGATAAACTGGGGTGTGGAAAAATTACTTAAGATCTTCTCAAGAATTTCTACTCCCAGTTTGCAAGAATCCTGAAGGAGAGAACCTCCGCCTGGTTTATTCTGTCTCCCTTCAACCCCCTCCCTGGAGACAGATTGCAAACTAGCCTTTGCCAGAGCCAGGGTACCACATAATGTTGCTGCTGCAATGGCCATGACCTTAATTACTGTTGCCTATTATTCAAAAACACTAATTGAGTCGTGGTCCCATTGCAAATGTGACTTAACTTGCTGTTTTACTGCTTGCTCAGCCACTGCAAATAAAAAATAATGGCAGTTGTAATTAACTCAGAACCAGCCATATACCCTGCCCCTCCGCCCGTGACGGGTAAAAGTTCAATTAAAAAGTAAAGTTATTAACAGAGTAAGGTTTGGTCACACATCTGTCATACAGAGTGTGACAGGACACAAAAATTACCCCATGCCACTAGCGAGGAAATCCCTAGAGACCTGTGGTAACTTTACTTAGGGGCCTTCAAGATAAATAGCTCTCTCTATCAAGCAATTAAAATTACCTCATATATAGGGTCATATGATTAGTCACTTTCCCAAAAAAGTCTAAATAGAGGTGTTTATTTTACATGAATGATATAGCAGTAAACTAAACTAAAAGAAAAAAAAGGGATCATGAAGCAAGGCTAAGAAGAACCTTATAGAAATGTCTGCAAACTCCCCAAAAGGTTAGTTATTAGAAACCTTCAAAAAAATATGTGACAGGGGCACCTGGGTGGCTCAGTCGTTAAGCGTCTGCCTTCGGCTCAGGTCATGATCCCAGGGTCCTGGGATGGAGCCCCGCGTCGGGCTCCCTGCTCCGCGGGAAGCCTGCTTCTCCGTCTCCCACTCCCCCTGCTTGTGTTCCCTCTCTTACTGTCTCTCTCTCTCTCTCTCTGTCAAATAAATAAATAAATAAAATTGTAAAAAAAAAAACGATATGTGACACAGTGAGCTATTGCTCACATCCACAAGGATGGCTGTCACGAGAAAGAAGGACAATAACAAATGTTGATGAGGATGTGGAGAAATTAGAAAACCTCATGCACCACCAGTGAGAATGTGCAGTGGAACGGCCACTTGGAAAACAGTTTGGTGGGTCCAAAAAAGTGAAATGAGAAGTGTTCAAATGACCTTGCATCTCCACTTCCAGATATATACTCAAGATTAAATATGTCCACGCAAAAACTTGTACACAAATGCTCACAGTGGCACTATTGATAATAGCCAAAAAGTAAAAGCCACACAAATGTCCATTGATCGATGGATGGATGAACAAGATATGGTCCATCCATACAACGGACTGTTATTTAGCCAAAGAAAGGAACGAAGCACTGACCCATGCTACAACATGGATGAGTCTTGAAAATATGCTAAGTGAAAGAAGCCAGTCACAAAAGGTCACATATCAAGGATGCCTGGGTGGCTTACTCGGTTAAGCGTCTGCCTTCAGCTCAGGTCATGATCCTGGGGTCCTGGGATCGAGCCCCACATCGGGCTCCCTGCTCGGCGGGAAGCCTGCTTCTTCCTCTCCTGCTTCCCCTGCTTGTGTTCCCTCTCTGTCTCTCTCTGTCAAATAAATAAATAAAATCTTAAAACAAAACGAAACAAAAGGTCACATATCACATGATTCCATGTAGCTGAAAAGACCAGAATAGGTAAATCTGTAGAGACAGAAAGTAGAATAGTGGTTGCCAGGGCTGAGAGATGGGGCTGTAGTAGAGGGAAAACCTTTTTCATTGGCTGGGTCCACAGATCATACCCATAAAAGACAGATTAACCAGAAAAAAAATTAATTACGTATGTATACACAAGAGTTTCACCAAGAAATGAGATGCAAGGCAGCAGTCAGATTAGGTTTATATAGCATCTTAGGCTAAACAAAGGAAAAGGGGTTTAGGCTTCTGGAAAGGTAGGGGGAGAACAAGTTATGAGAAGGGGAGGAAATATATGGTAAATGAGGCTTGTCTTGTTAGGCACATGGAGTCTCTCAGGTGGTAAGGGTTGTCTTTGAGAGTAGGTCTGGAAGCACCTTTACAAAAGAGGAAATTTATACTTTATTTTTAGGCAGTTAGGAGTTGGCAGTATAGAACTTTTTTTGCTGGGTCTCAATTGTCTTTAGCACAAAATAATCTTTGTGCCAAAGGGCATGGTCATTACTCGGCCTCTTCTGTCAATCCAGTGGCCTCTTACCACATCCACTTTAGGCTAGACGGCTACTGCCTTCAGGAAGCAGGGGACGCTAGCAAAGCAAATAATTGAGACAAAGACGCAACTCAGAATGAAAACAGAAGAATCAATATAGGCACGGTCCTTTATGTTCTTGCCTAGGTATATATATTTTATTGGGATTGCAAACTTTAACCTGCAAGTAGGGAGATGTACACCTTCCTTCCGGTCACAAGTAATCTGGCCTCCCACAAATTTCATGATTCAAAAAATTTTAGCTACATGTCCAAACTGGTTTAAAACTAAATCCAGTCTGATAATATACACGAGGCTTTAGGAAGCATCCAGTATCATTTGGATAAAGGTGTTCAGCTCTCAGATAGCTTCAGTTTCCTCCAGTTGATCCGCTGTAGACAACTGGATGTTTAGGGGAAATGTGAAGGCTCTGCCAGCATTCTGTGACTCATGTAGATGATGATCTGCTCTTTTCTGGCTTGAGCACTGCTCTGGCGGTACTTTCAGGCTTACCAACGCCCAAATTCACTCAACGCTCGCAGCTGTAGACCTCTGGCCTTTCCTACAGCCAGTTTGCAATCCCCGCGGCCCCTGCTCCAGAGTCCCAGTCTCAGCGCTTGATGTCCTACCTGTGTGTGTGGCCCCGGGGAATGTCCACTGCTCTCAGCTCAGCATCTGAAGCCGGGATCCTGGGCAACCTAAGGTAGTTCCATCCAGAGCCTCCCTCCCTAGCGTAACCGACAGGACTGCCATTCAGGGTGAGCTGGGCAGGTCTGAGAATTGATCCAGAGAGATTTTCAGGGCGCTAATGAGCGTCTTGTTTTGACAGAGCGCTTCCTCTGCCTTTGGCTTTTTTCTCTCCTTACTTGAGCCAAAGCGAAATGAGGCAAAAATCTGGGCATATGCAACCCATTTTGGGTCTCCTACCTCCCTCTGCAGATCTCTTCTCTACATACCCTGGGGCCGGAAGAATCAGGCTTTGCCCCCTTCTATGAATCTCAGTTCTCACTATCATATCATGTGTGCCCTCCTTAGCAGAAGGAGCTCTGCACGGAGTTATCAGGATTGGGCTATGTGAAAGAGGAGAGGGGAGTGCAGGTGGTATGAGTTGGAAAAATATTTTCATTCTCATTTGCATGTCAGGGGCTGAATGCTATCTCATCTTTCCTGTGTTCACACTCTAATGTGCTGAATCTCCCTGTCCCATACACTCCCCCTCCCTTGAGCCAAGGCAAGTTGATACTTGGGGCTAACTAAGACAAAGCCTGGCATTCAGAAAGGCAAAAGAGAAATGCACATTAATACTTTTCAAAACCTTCCCCTTTGCCATATATGTACACACCATTTGATGGGAGTGTTCAGTAAAGAATATTAAGGAATCCTGGAATCGTTCTGAATACTCAAGTACTCAAAAAATGATACCATAATGTATCATTTTTCTAGATCAACAAATGCATTTTATTGGGCTAACAGCAGATGCCCTTGTACTACGATGAAATGTCGATGCATATAAACAGGAGACATGTAACGTAAGCGTCCATAAGAATGCTCTGGAACCAGACAGCCTGGATTCAAATCCCGACTGCCACTTCCTTTTGCCAAGTTGCCAATCCTATGCTTTTGTTTCCTCACTTATAAGATAGGGGTAATAATTTATTTATTTATTTTTAAAGATTTTATTTATTTCAGAGAGAGAGAGAGAGAGAGCATGCTCAAGCATGAGCCGGGGGGGGGGGGGCAAGGGGCAGAGGGAGAAGCAGACCAGGACCCTGGGATCATGACCCGAGTGAAAGGCAGACGCTTATCCGACCGAGCCACCCAGGCGCCCCAAAGGGGTAATAATTGAGAAGGTGTTTGTGACAAATATAGAAAATACACCTATAAAGGACTAGAACAGTTTCTAGCACATAGTAAAAAATGTAATAAATATTGTTATACGTGCATATATAATTATGATATGCATATAATTGTGATATGAATCTGACTCCCATATCTCCCAACAAATATGGGCCGAGTGCTGTGCTAAGCATTAAAGTTCCATGTCGAACAAGGCAGATATAGTCCTGCCCTGTGTGTGTACCAGAGCTCACGACAAGGACCCACACAAGCTCGTTGTAGCTACACAAGATCTAGGTGTGTTCTCTCAGGGAATTCTTCAGTTAGCTCTAGTTGTATGGCTTCCTGGAGGCCGGTCGGACCACACCACCCGAAATGTCGCCCCAGTGGGCATGTATGTTCTTTGCCAACACTATGCAGTCAACAGCCTTTCAGCTCAGTTCACAGCTCCGTGCATGCCAGGGTCTTTGGTTCTCCCCAGGTGTGTGGACAACCCTGGGACTGAGTTCTTCCACCGATGAAACACAAGGGGGCAGTAGCGGCACTTGGGTTGTAAGGTGGCGCGACTCTTAAAATCGAGCCCTGAAAAGAAAGGGAAATAAAGATGATGCAACGCAAGGTAGGAAGGGGGGGGAGGAAAGAGGAAGGAAGGAGGGAAGGAGAGAGAGGAAGGAAGGAAGGAGAGAGAGGAAGGAAGGGAGGAAGGGAGGAAGGGAGGAAGGGAGGAAGGGAGGGAGGGAAGTGCAGTGTAAGAGCTGAAGACAAACTGTAATGTTTTGGCTCCGGGCCTCGCTCCCTTCTGGACACGAGGCAAAGCGTGGGATTAATGCACCCACGTGCACAACGGGGAAGACGTCTGCTGTGGAGGGAGGAGTGAAAGGCCAGCAGACCAGCGGCGCTGGAGCCCCGCCAGGAGGGCCTGCCCCTAGGGAAGGCTTGCCCACTCTCGGGCCACTTAGCCACCTGCCCCCCGCACCCCCTCAGCAGCTTTAGCGCCCGGTTCGTTCCCCCCACTGGCAGCTGCCATCAGCCACTCCAGCCTGAGAGCTTTCCTTCTCCTCAGAGCCAGCTGCAGAGTGAGCCCGGTGTCCCAGCCACCACACCCTACGCAGCCCCAGCACACCCGCCCACAATCCATTTTCTTTCTAAGAGCTCTACTACCAGGAAACAGATAAGAGGTAACAAAAATAAGCAGAGAGCGAATTACCAAGATAAAGGCAATCTTTTATAGCCCCCGGAGTAGAACCTCTAGCTCTTATTTTCTTTTCAAAACTAGATTTTTCCAGAGAGAGCTAAGGTGGCCAAATGTCCAGGTTTGTCCACGTTGGCCTAGGACAGAGGGGAGTCCGGAGATGGGAAACCACCCCCCCACCCCCGCTGAGACTGGAAGGATCTTGCACAAACCAGGAAGAGTCGGCAGCCTCCAGGGGAACTCTTACCTGCCCCTCCTCTCCTTCTGACAGATTCCAGACTCAAAATTGCACAGTCACCCAGTCAGGGGCTGAACAAAAAGGTGGGTGTTCCGGCTTCTCCAGGCACCTATTGTCTCAAGTGGGCAGTTGACATTACTCAAGACCATTAGAAAGGAATAACTCAGTAGGTGATTCTGTCTCCTGGGACCCCTTCTGGTTCTGTGCAGCTTCCTCACCCAGATGGGAGGGAGGAGGAGGAGGGCGGGGTTCCTTCTGGGTGCTCACCTGGACATTTTTTAGGGAGGAGTTACATTCTCAAATGCAGGAAACCCTCCCATCCCTGACTGCCCAACAGCATTTTGCAAACTGCTATTTCCTGAAAGGCTATCTTAAAAACCATCTCCAAGTTAAACAGGATTCTTCGCAGCATGATTTCCAGAATGGTGATATGCTAACACCGTGCATTTCCTAGAGGGACTCAAGGATGCAGCCCCTCCCAAACCATGAAACCACAGACTTTCCTCCCTTGGCTTCTGGGAGTTACAAGAACAGCTTCCAGAACCTGTGTTCTAAGAGCATAGGACCCTGGAGGCTTTGATCCCACCTGAGCAACTCTGGGGCTCTCTCCTAGTGATAACCAGCACTCTTTTTCATGGAGAAATCACACAGAACGCTGGAGGAACTTCCCCGGGGGTGGACGTAGCGCCAGCGGAGCCATGCCAAGCAGTGGTCAGCCGTGTGTGCCTGTGTGTGCATGCATGTGTGCGCCTGTGTGCATGCATGTGTGTGCATTGCACACGCTTGTGGGCCGCCTGCCCTACTCGGTTCTTTGCATCTAGCCCAGTGGCATGTGGCATCTCTGCTGGCGTGGGGAGGGCAACGTAAAGTCTTCTAAAGGCCTCTGTGCCTGCCTGACTTCCTACACTTTTTTAAATTGTAGGGTCCAATTGGGTGCAAATTCCAGCCAATTTAGTTCTCGGGTCATCCCCTCGTGCGCCAGCCTATGTAGGATTTACTTCAGGTTACTGTAAACAAACAGTAGTTTTGTTCTACTCTTGCTTAAATATACTCTCACATATGCCCATTTTATGTTTTCTAGTAGCATTAGAGGCTGTTGCCTTGAGATTAGTTCAAAGCAACACATACGTAATAGGTTTCCTTTTTCAAATACTTTTCTTTTTTTCCCCTACATTTTGTTTTTGCCATTTTTTAAATGGCAAAAACTCCAACAAGTGCTGATTTATATACTGAAAACCAGCTCTCTAAAGTAAATTGGGAAATGCAGTTTGAATTCCTTAATTTATTTATTTTCCCCTCCCGCTAATGTTGCTTGTTTGTTATTCTGAATCTTGAGCGTTGATGCTAAGAAAGAAAAAGGGTGCCCTCCTGTGGGGCATTTATCACCTGTAAATTTCCATGAGAACTTGAGCCTCTAATCTCTGAATTTGTTTCCTCCAGAGCAAATTGACTTTCATCGAGGTGACTTTGGAGTCAAGTCGTTTTGTAGGTTCAGAGAAGTAGGCTCTGCAAGCCCGAGGCCTGAGCTTCCCGGTAGGCCGGGGAGCTGCCCTGCAGAGGTCCCTCTGTCATCCCCTCTCCTCAAAGCTGCCTCCATGGTGCAGTAGTTTCCCCCCCCCCCCAAAAAAACAATCCAAGTTGTTTAATTAAAAGATTACCAGCTCCTTATTTCCTAAGTGAAACAGAACAGTAAGTATCCCCGCTGTAGTGTAAATAATGGAGATCAGCCTTCCCTCACGCATCCTGGTGAGGGAAACTGCTCTTGGATGGGTTGTCAGCCATCCAGTACAGCACTTCGGGCTGAGACTCACACATATGTGCTATTAATGTTGATTTCTGGCAAGTGCTATTGGTGGTATTTATTTAAAAGAAGCCAACTATTTAAATGGAGTTAAAACAAACAGGTCTTTCACTCCCTGAGCCCCAACCTACAACCTTTGGCTCAGCCTTCCCTGAGTTTTGTTTGGATTTTTAAAAATTGACAACACCCTCTAATAAATTCCCTCCTTCTCTACCAACTGGTCTCAACTGGCACTGGAAAGCCTGAAATGCCAAAGAGAGTTGACGCTATCTGGGTGGCAGCTTGCTGAGAAAAATTAACCTCCCCTGGTTTCCTCCCCGGGTTTTAGACTGATTGAGGTCACCTTTTTAAAGAACAACCTGTCCACTCTGACCACCTGCAAACAGGGGTGGTTCCTACCAGCACTTCACATTACTAACTGTGGCCGCGATGTTCCGGGGCCTGGGTGTTCTGCTGGCCCAGGGAGAGTTGATGAAGGTAAGGGTGCACCGTGACTTTCAATGTCAGATAATGTGACAGCTCGAAGGGACCCTGGAGAAGATGGATTCCCGCTCTTTCCTGAAGAGGAAGCTGAGGCCCAAATCCACAGAGCTAGCTGATTGTGGGAAGGGGAGCCACGTGTCTGCTGCTTCTTGCCAACGCTTCTCTTGACCACAGAGACCGACCCACCCCATCGCCCCAGCTTGGATTTCTTTGCGGGCCTGAGGGGGGAGGGGGGCAAGGAAAGAGCCGATGGGAAGGAGGCCTGACGGTTAAGGAAGACAAACCAGTCTTCCAAACTGCAGCGAAAACCGTAGGGAAGAAGAAGGCAGGACCAGAAATGACGTGGGCCTAAAAATGGGTTTTCTCTGCCTTCCCTTTTCATTTTTCTTTTTGAATTTACTGTGCAAAGTTCTGAGTTAATTATGCACCTCAGTTCATGGCACATTATCATCTTTGTCCTCTCCATGGCCCTCTTGTTGCTTTGTTTATTTATTCTCTTTATCTCCAAACTCCATTCACTTCTGCTGATAGGCAACCATTCTCATCTGTTTATTGTGTATCTTTTTATTTGTATGTGTTCTTGCAAGATGGTATTATTTTGTGATATACATGAATATATGGATAGATAGATCTCTATATGACAAACATGAGCTTTTAATTTCGTTTTGTTTTAAAGATTTTATTTATTTATTTGACAGAGAGAGACACAGCGAGAGAGGGAACACAAGCAGGGGGAGTGGGAGAGGGAGAAGCAGGCTTCCCACAGAGCAGGGAGCCCTATGCGGGGCTCGATCCCAGGACCCTGGAACCATGACCTGAGCCGAAGGCAGACGTTTAACAACTGAGCCACCCAGGCGCCCCTTAATTTCATTTTGAAACAATTATAGACACATAAGATGTTGTAATAAGAAAAATAGTACAGGGCGCCTGGGTGGCTCAGTTGGTTAAGCGACTGCCTTCGGCTCAGGTCATGATCCTGGAGTCCCGGGATCGAGTCCTGCATCGGGCTCCCTGCTCGGCAGGGAGTCTGCTTCTCCCTCTGACCCTCTTCCCTCTCGTGCTTTCTATCTCTCATTTTCTCTCTCTCTCAAATAAATAAATAAAAATCTTAAAAAAAAAAAAAGAAAGAAAAGAAAAATAGTACAGAGGCACCTGGGTGCTCAGTCAGTTAAGTGTCCAACTCTTGGTTTTGTCTCAGGTCATGATGTCAGGGTAGTGAGAGTGAGCCCCATGACAGGCTCCAGCTCAGCATGGAGTCTGCCTGAGATTCTTTCCCCCTTCTTCTCCCTTCCCCTCTGGTCCTCTCCCCACCCCTCATGCTCTCTCTCTTTCTAAAACAAATAAACATATAAATAAATAAGATCGAAAAAAAATAGTACAGAGAGGCACATGAAAAGATGTTCAACATCATTGCTCATTAGAGAAATATCAAAATCACAAAGAGATACCATTTGACACCCAGCAGGATGGCTATTATTTAAAACGGACCAAAAACCAAACCAAACCTAAACAAACAAGTGTTGGTAAAGATGTAGAGGAATTGGAAAACTTCCATATTGCTGGTAGGGGAATAAAATGGTGCAGCCACACTGCTGGAAAATGGTTTGGTAGTTCCTCAAAAAGTCAAACATAAAATTACCATCTGATCAAGCAATGCCACTCCTAGGTATATACCCAAAAGAATTGGGAAAGCAGGGACTCAGATACTTGTATGCCAATGTTCATAGCATTATTCACAGTAGCCAAAAAGTGGAAACAACCGAAGTGTCCACCAACAGATGAATATGGATTTTTAAAAAATGTGGTTTATGCCTACAATGGAATAAGGAATGAAATTTTGATCCATTCTGTAACATGGGTGAGCTTTGAAGATGTTATGCTAAGTGAAGTAAACCAAACACCAAAGGACAAATATTATGTAATTCCACTTAAATGAGGTACTTTGAGTAGTCAAATTCAGAGAGACAGAAAGTAGAAGAGTGGTTAACAGGGGCTGGGGGGGGGGGAGGATGGAGAGTTACTATTTAATGGGTATAAAGTGTCAGCTTGAGAGGACGAAGCTGTTCTGAGAAGGATAGTGGTGATGGTTATACAACAATGTGAAAGTACTTAATACCACTGAACTGTGCTCTTAGAAATGATCAAAATAGCAAAATTTAGTTATGTACATTTTATCACACACACTAGATGATATCCAAAAAAAAAAAACAACATAGTGGAGATTGGTGCCTGGATGACTCAGTCAGTTAAGCATCCGACTGTCGATTTCAGCTCAGGTCATGGTCGTGGGATGGAGTCCCATGTTGGGCTCTGTGCTGGGCATGGAGCCTGCTTAAGATTCTCTGTCTCTCCCTGTGCCCCTCTCTTCCCCAAATTAAAAAACATAAATGAAAACAAAAAACAAATAGTAGAGAGGTCCCATGTAAGCTTCACCCAATGGTAACATCTCAGCTATCATGCATTCTCAAAACCCAGATGTTGACACTGACATCAAACAACTAACTAAACAACTGACCTTAGGCAGCTATTACCAGTTTTTGCCTGGAGTGTTTTTTCTTTTTTTTTATGTCTTGTTGTATGGTTTGACATTTCATCATAACTTTTTATAATTAACACACACAATCAAGAGGTATGTACATATTTTTATTTCTCTAAAAATTATGGTGTTTTGGGGCGCCTGGGTGGCTCAGTTGGTTAAGCGACTGCCTTCGGCTCAGGTCATGATCCTGGAGTCCCGCATCGGGCTCCCTGCTCAGCAGGGAGTCTGCTTCTCCCTCTGATCCTCCCCCACTCATGCTCGCTCTCTCTCTCTCATTCTCTCTCTCAAATAAATAAATCTTTAAAAAAAATAAAAATAAAAATTATGGTGTTTTATTTCTCATCGTGTTTCTATTTGTTGTTGTTAACTAACACTGCACTCTTAAGATCTGTCCGTGTTCTTATGTTCTTGGATCTGTAGCTGAGCCATTGCTTCTAATTTGAGTGATATCCTGTATTATGTATCTATCACACTTTACTCTCATTTCTCCTAGTAGATATCCATGTGGCCTCCAATTCTCCATCACCAAAGATTAGATTGCAATAAACATCTTTGGGTCTGTCCCATGATGGTGTTGTGTGGGAATTTCTCTGGGATATATTCCTAGAAGCCAAACTGTTGGGACATTTTTTTTTAAAGAGTCTCCACACTTATCATATAGGCATTTTATCATCTCACATCATCACAAGAAGAAGGGTATACAATAAGATATTTTGAGGGAGGGGGTGCCTGGGTGGCTCAGTTGGTTAAGTGTCCGCCTTCGGCTCAGGTCATGATCCCAGGGTCCTGAGATCGAGCCCCGCATCGGGCTCCTTGCTCAGCGGGAAGCCTGCTTCTCCCTCTCCCACTCCCTCTGCTCGCTGTGTTCCCTCTCTCGCTGTGTCTCTCTCTGTCAAATAAATAAATAAAATCTTTAAAAAAAAAGATATTTTGAGGGAGAGAGAGACCACATTCACATACCTCTTATTACAATATATTGTTATAATTATTGTATTTTATTAGTAGTTATTGTTAATCTTTCACTGTGCCTAATTTATAAATTAAATTTTATCATAGGTATGTATGTATGTATGGGAAAACATGGTATATATAAGGTTTGAGACTATCTGTGCTTTCAGGCATCTGCTGGGAGTCTTGGAAGGTCTTCCCAGTAGATAAGGGGGACTACTGGTATTCCTTTGTCCTCACTTTCCAGACAACACTTGGAATTACCAACTTTCTAGTATTTGCAAGTCTGACAAGAGGAAAGTGTTGTTTTAATTTGCATTTCTCTGATTTCTAATGGTTTTGATCATCTCTTCATAAGCTTATTAGCTTATTTTTTAAAAGATTTATTTATTTTAGGGAGAGAGAGAGAGCATGAAGGGGAAAGGCAAAGGGAGAGAGAGAGAGAGAGAGAGAGAGAGAGAGAATCCCAAGCAGATTCCCAGTTTTGCACAAGCCTGATGTGGGGCTTGATCTCAGGACTCCAAGATCATGACCTGAGCCGAAATCAAGAGTTGGACACTTAACCGAGCCACCCATGTGCCCCTTCATAAGCTTATTAGCCTTTTAAAACTGCTCCTCTGTGTCATGGACTGAATTGTCCTAAACCCCAGTACCTCAGATTATGACCTTACTTGGAGATAGGATCATTGCAGATATAATGAAGTTAAGATGAGGTCATGGGAGTGGGCTCTCCTCCAATATGACTGGTGTCCTTGCGGAAAGGGGAACTTTACACACAGACATGGATATGCACACAAGGTAGACTGTGGGAAAAGACACAGGGAAAATGCCATATGAAGATCGGAGCTGTGCTGCTACAAGCCAACCAATGTCTGGGGTGACCACAAGCTGGAAAAGGCAAGGAAGAACCCTTCCTCTGCAGGGGCCAGATGGAGTACGGCTTTGCTGATACCTTCCTTTCAGACTTTTGGCTTCCTGGACTGTGAGAAAATACATTGCTGTATTTTGCTGAAAATACATTCGAAGCCACCAGTTTGTGGCGTTTTGTTATAGTAGCTCTAGGAAACTAAATATGCTCTGTGAATTGCCTGTGCATAATATTTGCCTATTTTCCAGTGGGGATCCTGCTTTTCCTATGAATGTGCAGACTCTCCTGATGGGCTCCAGATTCCCCTTCATTGTTTGCTTTTCTCCTTGTCTCCATCAGCCCCACTGCTCCCCTGGGCTGCTTTGAGAACAACATTTCAAGAAGGGAAGAACAATCTAGACAATGAGAGGCAAAAGGGAATGAGGGAGCAGGGGTATTTTGAGACAGAGGAGGCTTTTGTGATGTCTCCAAACAAAAGTGGGAAGGGCAGTCCTGGATTGGAGGAAAATCAGCCTGAAGACAGTGAGAATTCCCTGTGATTCCCTAATTGCCTTGAACCCTTTATTTCCAAACCTCTCATGCCCACCTATAACTAAGATCAGTGAATGAGTGTCAGCTGCATCCCCACGCCATTTGGGAACTAGGCTCACAGGTACTTCAGGCCACCCAGTGCCCACCTCCAACGAAGCCAGCAGTTTGCCTCATGCCTGCACACAGGGGTCTAGCAGTATTGAGCCCCAGGGGACAATTCATGCAGCAAGCCACGTTAGGTCGTCGTCTTCTTCTTCTTCTTCCTCCTCCTCCTCCTCCTCCTCCTCCTCCTCCTCCTCTTCTTCTTCTTCTTCTTCTTCTTCTTCTTCTTCTTTTTTAAGATTTGAGAGAGAGAAAGAGAGCACATGCATGGAGGGGCAGAGGGAGGGAGAGAGAGAATCCCAACAGACTCCATGCTGAACACAGATCCCCACGCTGGGCTCAATCCCAGTACCACAAGATCACAACCTGAGCTGAAACCAAGAGTCGGAGGCTTAACTGACTACACCACCCAGGCGTCCCCATGTTAGGTCTTCTGTACCCCATCTTCTGACTTGGTTTCTTTGAACCCTTCAGAATACCCAAGAAGGAAGGCCACGAAATATCCAAAAGCTGTTTGCTTTTAAAAAAGATGCTTTTGTTGCCAAAGCTGAGTGATGTTGAACAGAAAGGCTGAGGCTGTTTGAAAGAAGGTAGCTCTGGCCAGTGTGGGTAGGACCAGGGCTGCAGAAGCAGGTGCTGCTGAGTTAGAGTCTGCCCAGGATATGGTTCTAAGATGGGCCAGTTTCATCCATCATTAATTTTTACTTCCCTAAACTGTGCTATCTCCTTGCTTTCTCATGATACCTTCCCCAGGAGGCCTCTTGAACTTCTCCACGAGTCCGCAAACACACGGCAGCTGGATTTCCAGTGTTTGAGAATACTCCCTAGACAGCACCTTATGCTGCACTGGACGCGGTGTGGGGAGATGACCAGATACAGGGTCCTACACACAATCAGTTCAAAATTTACTCCACACTGAAAAAAGCAAGAAGACTCCATCTATACACCTTTTGCACATTAAGATTTTAATTTTTTCTTTTCTTTTCCTTTTTTTTTCTTTTTTTTTGCATGCTCTCTCTTGAAAAAGATCCAATGACATAACTGGGAATACTTACAGAGCTCTTGCAAGTTTGGAGAACTCAATTTAGTGTAAGTGTTTTGGTAAAGAACTCCCCCTTTAAAGGATGCCATGCGTCAGTTTAACAAATGAGTATTGCTTACATTTCAAGGCACTTGGCGGCTGTATTTTTTAATAAAATATTACTGATTAACCAAACTGATTCGTCCCATTTATATGGAATTTCAGGTTCTGTATTAGGTTTTATAGTCTTGGGGTGGGGACTCCACCCCAAGACATAAAATTTAGAAGCCATAAAAGAAAATGTGCAGATGTGAATGTATAATAACAATTTTTTTTTAAAGATTCTGCTTGGCAACAACAAAAATGAGGCAAACAAAAGCAAATCAAAAGACAAGAGATAGACCAGGAGGAGATAGTGTATGTATCATGTATAAGATATCAGTGGCCATACTACTCAAAGAGCTTCTACAAACCTGAAAAAAAGACCAAAAAAAAGGGGGGCTGTGTGTGTGGGATAGGAACAGGGAATTTATGAAGGACATACAAATGGCAAAAGGATTTGTAAAAAGATATGCACATTACTAAAGAAATAAAAATCTAAAATATAACACTTTCCTCCTTATATTGAGAGAAAAAAGTTTCAGTACGTGGGGGAAACTGGAACTTTTATATACTGGTAATAGACATATAAATTGGTATTTTTTTGAAGGCATTTTTGTAGTACCTCTTAAACTTTAACATATAGGTACCTAGGAATTTGGAAGTCCATATTGAGATACGTATTCTACGATAATGCTTACACATATATACAGCAATATGTATACAAGGGGAATAATCAAATAAATTATGGTATATTCATTCAACAAATACCATGTACCCCTCAAGAAGAATGGAGTGTCACTACAAATAACGACCTGAGGGTTGCCTGTGTGGCTCAGTAGGTTAAGTGTCTGACTTCGGCTCAGGTCACAGTCTCAGGGTCCTGGGGTTGAGCCCCACACTGGGCTCCATGCTCAATGGGAACTCTGCTTGTCCCTCTCCCTCGGCCGCTCCCCCTGCTTGTGCTCTCTCTCTCTCTCCCCTTCTCTCTGTCTTTTTAAAATAAATAAATAAAATCTTTTAAAAAATAAATTCTGATCTGAAAGATGCCTGTGATATATTGTTACATGGAAGAATCAAATTGCAGAATTAGAGATACATAGGTAATGATTCCATTTATGTAAAAAAAAAAAACCATGAAGATAGGCAAATGGACAAATGGGTGATAGTAATCACATGGGAGTTTAGTAAAATGGAATGATACATACCAACATATTAAGTGGTGGAATTGTCAGTTTTTAAATCTTATTTTATGATATCAAACTTTACAGAAAATAACCTATTGTAGGCCTCACATAACCCACAGATAATGGAGCAAGCACTTCAAAGTCACGATCTGGGACATTCATCTCTGTATTCCCCAGATCCAGCTCGGGCTGACATCATGAGGGTGTTGGATAAATGCTTTGTTGAAGACGATGGCACTTCACAATCCCCCACTCCATGCAGCTGCAGAGGTTCATGTGGCTTTCTTATGATGCAAGTTCAGCTTGAGCCCCTACTCTCAGAACCAAGCTGCAAAATAGTTTGCAGAAAGCAAAAATATAAGGGGGCAGAAACTCCCCCCCAGGTCTGGTCCGGCTTCTCCTCACTACAGCTGCCACAGTGGTCACCAGCCTCTCTCAGGCTGCAGACTCTCACCTCCGTTCACAAGGAAGAGCCCAGAACTGAAAGATGGAAGGGTGAGGTTGGTGGGGGCCGAAGAGGGGGCACTAGAGGGGGCAGATATCAAGAGAGGTAAAGCATGTGATGTGAAAGCGTGAGGAATTTCCCAAAAGCCGTCAGGAAGAAACACCCAAGATGAGACATTCACACATAGAACAAGACCCACAAAGGCTGGATGACTTGGCCTTGCCTTGTAACTGCTCCTGCTCTAGTCATAAAGCCCTCTTTGAAGATGACCACGAATACACAAATCTTTCCTAAGGGAGAACGGCAAACAGTAATAAAATAAACTCCTTGAAAGAAATCTCCCAACTGGATTTGCCGGCTTTGGCTCACAAGCTTGCACCGCTCGCCGGCCTTCAGAGAGGGGTCTGACATCCTAGGGACTTGCCTCCCTCTTCAGTTTGGTGGCATATTATCAAAAGCTAACGTTTGTCCAGTTCTTACTACGTGCCATTATTCTAAGCTCTTTGTGTATGTTAACTCTCTTCATCTTCCCCCCAACACCAGTAAAGTAGGAGCCCCATTCTAGAGTTGTCGGTGTGGTTAAGTAATTAGTCTGGGATCACTCGGTTACACCGCCCCCAGACACACACACTGTTGCCTCCCCTGCTCAGAAGCCCCAAACCCCTTTCCCTTCTGCCTTTTTTTGATTTGATTTGCAGGCCCTAGACATTGCACCTGGGAAGGTAGAGTGAAAAAGGTTTGTTCCCTCCCCTACACATCTGAACTGGGACATGATGGGTACCTAGGAGCTAGCTCAGCTACCGTGGATGGGGAGCAGAGACATGAAGAAGGAGCACAAGAGAAGGCCCAGAAGGTATTAAAAGATATTAAAAGGTGTTAAAGGAAATTGTGGTCACCTACCTGCTGAGGAGAACACAGTGTGGGGGAGAGAGATGTGGTCAGGGCCTAGATCACCATGTATCTTAAAGGCCCAACTTTTGGACCACCCTCCCCCCTCCCCCCCAGCTTGGCTGGGGGAGTCTAAGGTGGTGTAAAGTCTGGAAGGAGTTTTAAGTGGAAATGGACAGGCTGGGACCTCAGTTTCGGGAGCAATAGTGTGTGGACTAGAATGGCAGGGGGTGGGGGGTGGGGTGCCAGGCAGGAGACAGGGTATCAGTTAGGAGGCTGTTGCAATTATCCTCATGAAAAATGTCAGTGAGCCAACCCGGGAGGCCAGCAGTGGGTTGCAGGGAAAGAGACAAATTAGAGGCATTTAAAAAGAGAGCGCTGAGTGCATGAAATGAAGAACGAGAAGCTGCAAGTGAGAAAAAGACGATGTTAAAAGACAATTTGGGAGAAAAAAAAAAGGTAAAATCATGACTCATAAGGATATAAAATGAACACATGTTAAAGATTTTATTTTACTCATAAAGAACGAACCAGGCAGATGTTATAAGTGGTTCCAGGGAGAAATTGAAAAATAGACACATTTATAGATGAGGAATGTTGAAATGAATGTCCAAATGGAGGCGAAACCAGCTTCTTCCACAGGGAAGAGAATTCAGCTGACCTCTACAGGACAGGACAGAATTATGCAACTACAGCTAAGGATTATTCTGCAATCTATTGGTTACGTACAACTTACAGAGTTGTACAGCAGGCTCCATGCCATTGGACTACTCAGAGCTGGGTCCTCTAGACAATGCACAGGTTTCCAGGGAAGCACAAATTCTTCCTTGCAGCAGGATGACTCCATGATATCTGACTTGGACACCCAGACGGGTGGCTGTGACAGGGAATCTATATCCCAGAGAGGAGGTTGTGGGAACAGAAGAGAGGATGACCAGTGGACGTGGGTCACCTTTCAGGGGCTAACACTCGCACCTGATGGCAAGCACCTAAGGATGTTAAGGAGACACGGTTCAAAGGAGGGGAGGGATTAACAGTGGACAGGCATAAAGGGCTACATGCCTAAGGCTAGTAGTGGTTGTCCTGTTTTGATTTCAAGGATAAAGTACCCGGGGCTCAGTGGCTTCAGATTTTGGGGGAGGCACTGGGCTGGAAGAGCCTCTCCCGCTCTCCACCACATTTGACCTTTATAAGCATCGTTTTACAGAAGGTTCTGGGTAAGCACTGTAGTATATTCCAAACAGATCTTGCCCAGAAGGAACGTCCAGTGTGGCTGTTTCAAATTTGGAACGCATTTTTCTACTGGAAAGAATGTCACCCGCACGACCACTTTCCAACCCAACAACTGTGCTCTGTTTGAAGACTCCTCAACCCAGGGCTGGCTTTCCAAACCAAAAGTGGAAAATGTGAAGTGCAGAGGATTGTCTTCAATTTGTCAGCTTATGGCAAAAGACATATAAAAATTACTTTTAAAAATTAAGTCGGTTTTGTGACTTCCACGTATTGAAAGCAATAAAATTGACTGCAGCTTGGGGCTACCCCAGACATTTTAGATCCTACGGTTAGATGCAGGATGCAGTTTTAATAGCATATATTGGATTTGTTTGTTTGTTGTTCACTAAGTAAAGCAATGTGGTATACTAGTAATAATTAAATATAACCAGAAAACAGGAAGCTGAAACGAGAGTAGCAGTTGTTTGTACAGCTTCTGGAAGGAATTCTATGTTTTTCGGCCTCGGCTCCTCTCCGTTCCTCGTAACAAGTGACATCAGACCCTTACGAATAGGCCCATCCCTCCCCCATCTAGGAAGCTCTTTAATACAGGTTGTCTGGGTGCTTCTAGCTGTCCATGGCAGGTTCTGGGTCCTGAACCCTGCTACATAGACCTGGCTTTGGGAGGGATTGGAGTTCAAGGTCTACAAACAAGATCTGCCTTGCTCCGGCCAGTCCCCTTCTCTGAGCCCTCACCCAGAGATCAGGACCCTGCTCCCTGCTGAAACTCTCCTCTGCGGTCAGCTGCCAATCTTGCTGGACTTTGAGCACTACCTCCACCACTCTCTGTGGCCATGTTCTGCTTGCTTATTGGAACATCCTGACCTCCGGGATCAGGCCTACCCACTCACCCCATGCTGAGAGCCACAGGACTCTGGCCTGCACTTGCATCCTTCAGATGCTCTGCCTTGGACTCTACACCAAACCTCAGCCCAACACCAGTTGTTGGGTGGCTGCCAGGCAGCAGCATGGCCATGGTGGCCAAGTCCCATGCCTGGCTCCGTGCAGCCTACTTCCCTGTCCACACATCGCTGGGTCACGTCTGTCTTCACTCTGAACATCCAGTTAATGCCGGATTGTAGCACCGTTTAAACTTATAGCAAAACTGAAATCTGTCCTTTCTTCATAGATTCACTTACTATGGAAAACATCAAAGGACATGGAGAGCCTTTGGCTCAAGTTGCCTTATTCTTTACTCAGTTGTCCCTTTGGACAAACTGAAATTTTAGGCTGCAGAAATTGTCTTGGACGATGTGCTCTCCCCCTCTGCTTTCACTCTGAAGATCCATGATGTCCAACATCAACAGCATTGCTGAACTTAACTTTCCACAGTTTGTGTCATCTAGAAGACATACTGTTTAGTTTTATAAAAATACTTTTAGATCAAATATCACCCTTCTTCTCCCCAATATTAGAAATCGCTATCCCCCACGCATGGATGTGTGTGTGCGCATGTGTGTGCTTACTGATAAACTTAGACTGGCAGTGGAGTCCAGCTCCCCTTGATCTTCCTTTCCATAATAATACCAGAGACACTTATTGATCACTTCCAACGTGCCAGATACTGTGCTAAGGGCCTTACATGCACTCTCATTCAGTCCTCCTCAATCCCATGAAATAGGTCCTCCGATTAGCCCTAACTGTTGCGTGCGAAATCGGAGGCTTAGGGAGATAATTTGCCAAGTGTCACAATTAGTGTGGGGGTGGGGGGCAGAGCAAGATGGGAATCAAAGTCAGGTGCCTGTGGTGTTTTAAATCTCAGCATCATCACAGCACCCCCAACCCTGGCATGGCACCAGGGGCAGAGAAGGCCCTTAACACATGCTTGTCAAGTGGATGAATGTGCAACTCCTCCTTCCTTAGGATTCAACACCAACTAGCACAGATTATGCATCTATTTTGTACCAGCCACTGTGTTTTGACATGAAGAAGCAGTAATGGTTTATCTAAGATAGTATCCATAATTACAAATTAGAAAACAATCATCATATGGCAGAACCAAGTCTAGAATAGACTTTTTTTTTTTTTTTCTTATAGAACTGCCATGATGACAAAAAGTTGTCCTTTTTGGCTTGGAAAGGGAATGATAAAGATGAAGTTGGAGAAAAGAGTTTGTTTATTAATGTAACAGAGGAAAACTGAAAAGGAAAAGAAAATCAAAGAGGATGTGTAGCAACCCACAGGATGTTAGACCTACAAGTCTAAATTAAATTCAAGCAGGGTGCCAAAGAGGAAGTCCCCGTTTCCTCTTCAGGTGGTTTAAAATATCCCTCCCCTTGCCAAAGCTCATGGGGCTCCTAAATCACACCTGAGAGTGGCCACTGCAGAGAACCTCAGGCAATGGCTAAGTACTCCGGCTCTGGAAACAGTCCCGCCTGGCTTCAGACTTCACCTCCACCCACTCACGGCCTATTTGACTTTGATGAAGGACAATGACACCCACCCTGCGAAATTAGGTTTAAAACTCAGCGCAGTTTCTTGGCATTCAGTACATAGTAGCTATTATACTTGTTATTAATTATGACGACTTACTAATAAAGTATACAATGAAATTTTAAAAAAGCATTTTGGAGAGAAACAAAGCCTCCTGTGGAGGTCAATTGACAAAGACCCATTATTCAAAGTGCACTTGACATATTTGCAGAAGCAGAGAAAGGAGTCACTCCTGAGAGTCCTAAAACCAAGAAATGAACATTCCTACCCAGATGTCCTGGGGCAAGCCAATATGGTGCAACCAAGCAAGTAGACAAAAATATCCCCAGACCGGGAGGAGAAGCAAATTCCAGGCCAGAACCATTTCCTTATTGACACTAATTAAGAGTTCAAGCCAGTTCCTCAGTGAAGAGGAATTGCTATTTGTAAGGGAACTCATTTTATATCTTTAACAGTTCCTCACATATAACGCCTGTGAAAGATCATTATTACAGAGTGTGGTTTCAGCCACTTCCAAATTATTTGTTTTTACCAGCTCTGGAGTTTAAAAAAAAAAAAAAAAAGACCTGGAGTTTAAATATCCCTATAGGTATTCATTCTGCCAGAGATACCTCCTGTGGAGTTGACTTGCCTCCCCCAGTCAAGTTCCTACAGCTGAAGGGAAAAACTAGCTCAGCTTATTTCTGAGTTGGAGTGAGACAAGTTGCATGGTGTAGGGGTGGAAACATTTTCCCTTCTTCCCTCCTTCTAGGTTCTTTGCCTGCTCGAACAATTAAAATGACATAAGACAGATTAACAGAAGAACAAATTTAATCATGTACAATCGGGACCCTGTAAAGATATGTAGACTCAAGAGGCAGCCAGGTAATTGAGGCTTACATAACATCTTGAACTGAGGGGAGGGATAGGGGTTGGGGATACAAAGAGGAGGGAGGCCATTCCCTGGAAGGGAGAGGAAAGGTTTGAAAAACAAAGATGGCCCTCTTATGTCTGTAAATTTCTTCAGTAGAGAGGAATCTCTGCTCATACTGTCTTCCTGGTACAGGCTCCCTTTCCAGTGTAAATATCGGCAGTTGAGGGGGAGGTAAACAATTTTTCCTGAACCTTCTGGATTTTTATTGCCCTTAGCTCAAAATAATTCTCGTGCTACGGTGGCATATTTTGAGGACCTTGTTCTGAACCCTTTCAATAGTCCTAGAAGAAAAGTCACCTAAGGTGAAATTCACTAAGCAGTCAGGGCAAAAATCAGGGGGAAAAAATGGTTTTTTTATACCTCCCTCTTTGTGATTCTCATATTCAATCTATCAGCAGTTCCTGTCAATTCTCCCATCAAGCTAGAACGTGAATCCCTCATCCTCCTTCCTCCCTGGTTCCATTTTTATGGCAAACACCTCTCCCCCTTGTTTCCTTCAAACCAATTCTCCATTCAGCAGCTAGAATGATCCTTTTAAACCTGAGCTCATCTCACTGCACTGCACCTGCTTTCACTCTTGGATCTGCAAAACCCTGGAGCCCTCGCATGGCCGTGTGGCTCCTGCTCACGCCTGTCCCTCACTCTGGACTTCTTGCAGTTAGGTCAAACAGACCACTCCCCGTGAGGGCCTCCATACAGCCTGTTCCCTCTCCCTGGAATTCCTTTTCCCTATTTTCTAGGTCCCACCTATTCTCAGGTCTTAGCTCCAAAGTCACTTCTTTAGGAAGCCTGTTCCCAACCACCCCAGTTTAAATGAGGTCTCTCATTTCTTTCCTTAATATCATTTATCACAATTTATAATTTGTGTGTGCGTGTGGTGTGCACACATGTGCATGTATGTGTATATACACAATATACACATGCATATACGTCTAGATCAACATTTTAAGTACATGTCTCTGTGTTAAGACTAAATTCTCCGGAGGCAGGAACCATGACCTGTGCTCACTACCATGCACCCAGCAACTCGCAGAATGTATGTGACACGAAGGGAGTCAATAAATATGTGCTAAACAACTGGATAAACTCCTTGAAAGGGAGAAAGGAAGAGGCAGGGATGAGCAGTTCCTAGCATTAACTACCAAGATAATGATTCTCCTAGGAGAGGAGGCAATATCTAACCAGCTGTCAACAGATGCAGGAAATTTGAAAACAAAGTATTTTTAACTAAAACAAATTCTACAGGCTTTCTTTAACCATTCAGTGTAGTGCACACAATCAAAGACTCAAAAGAACACCGAAATGAAGCAATGCCATCACAATTCCAGGGGTAAATCCCTTTTGTGCTCATTTCTTACGCTTATAAATGCAAAAGAGGAGGGGATTTGATGGCCAGAACAAAGAAACTGCTACTGAGAAACAGCTACATGCTGCTGATTTGTGTGTTTTCTGAGCTTTCTCATGAACAATAGGCTATTTTTGCCTGAACTTGTAAGTGCTAACCTAACACCCTAGATCTGTTTTTATTTTTATTTATTTTTTTAAAGATTTATTTATTTTAGAGAGACAGAGCACATGTACATGAGCCTGGTGGGGAGGGGCAGAGGGAGAGGGAGAGAGAGAATCTCAAGCAGACTCCCGCTGAGCATGGAGCCCAATGCAGCGCTCGATCCCACAACCCTGAGATCACGACCTGAGCCAAAACCAAGAATTGGATGCTTAACTTACTGAGCTACGCAGGTGCCCCAGATCTCACTGTTTTTAACAGTTGGCTTTGAAGCTGATTTACATTTTACCCCTTTCACTGATAGACTTGGAAGTCAGCAACGGTAAACAGGCTGTGTTTAGAATGCAGGATTCAGGCCCACGAAGGTGGTAACAATGATTCCCTTCCCAGAAGAACCTCAGAAAAAAAGAGAATTCTTTCTCAAATCCCTGCCCAATGGTTCTATATTCCAGAGGCTATTAATTTTCTATGCTCCCACCATGGGAAAATGTTTGGTTTCAAGGGAAACAAGCCAATTAAGCAGTTGCTTAAGGGGTGAAACCAAAATAAGTTAGGAAATTTTAATGGTACCACTAATTGTTCCTCCTGAAATCTAATGAGGAGGACACTCAGATGGAAATTTGGCAGATAGATACCATCAGCGGCCGCCATGGAATGCAATGACATACAGCCTGATGCAATTCAGCAGTCTGAGGCCGGGAAGGACTCTGCCCTCTGCTAATGCTTTGGGAAACATGAAGTAGAAAATGTGTTGAGCTGCAGAGAGCACGTTAGGTATTAGGTAAGCTGGGAACTCGTGGGCTGTTAGAGCCTGTTATCCAAGTCCATGGTCTGCCATCTCCTTTATGGTAATGGGATCTCACAAGGTAGAGGGCTTGGCCCACTTTTGCTTCATGGAACATCCTTCACCTGCTGGACCTCTCATTATTTTCATGGATTTCTTGGAAGTCCTACCCTGCCCAGGCTCTGCAGGGGTTAGGATCACAGTGGTAGGATATGTTCAGAATGCAGTGGAATGAAAAGCTGTGCAACTTTCTAAAACGTTCCGATGAAATGGAAAAGAAAATTAAAAATTTAAGCCTCTTACAGTGTAAATAGTGCCAAGCATGCCTTGCAATTTGGAGATGCTTGCCCATTAAAGAAGAAGGAGGAGGAGGAGGAGGAGGAGGAAGAAAGGAATCTAGAAAGCTGAGTGTGTATGAGACGAAGTACAAAGAATACTTAGAGTACTAAGGTGGAAGTTAAGGGAGACCATGATTCTGCTCCCAGCGTGGCATGATCAGCTCGAACTATGACCCGGGGCCTCACTGTCCTCACTGCATTTAATGTCACCCACCTTCCCTCTCCCATGAAGTTGCTCTGATCTCAAATCATGCTGATGACCCTAGAAGTCCCCTTGAAAAGTATGGAGTACTGGGCGCCTGGGTGGCTCAGTTGGTTAAGCGACTGCCTTCGGCTCAGGTCATGATCCCGGAGTCCTGGGATCGAGTCCCACATCAGGCTCCTGGCTCAGCGGGGAGCCTGCTTCTCCCTCTGACCTTCTCCCCGTCATGCTGTTTCTCTCTCTCTCTCAAATAAGTAGATAAAATCTTAAAAAAAAAAAAAAGAAAAGTATGAAGTACTTCTGTAAATGCCTGATATTAACCAATCAGCCCTACCTGAACTGGAAGGGTAAGAGAGAGCACAATGTTTCAGGATGCTCCCACCCGCCTCCTCTCACAGGGCCTAGTTTCTCACATAGTAGGAAGGAAAACCATGACTCCTGTCTGACCAGCCTATTGCAGCAATTCTTTCTTGCTGTAACCGATCTCTGATACCCATGCGGTCGGTGTCATGCTTTCATCTTAATAGAGTAGGTGCCCTCTCTCACCAGGGTACCTGCAGAAATCGTTGAAGGCAGAGCTCAGGGTCCTCACTTTTCTGTAGCCCATTTAGCATCAAACGCTTCTTCCGGGGCACCTGGGTGGCCCAGTCCGTTGAGTGTCCGACTCTAGATTTCTGCTTAGGTCATGATCTCGGGGTTCTGGGATCGAGCCCTGCATCGGGCTCCCTGTTGGGTGTGGAGCCTGCTTAGGATTCTCCTTCTCCCTCTCTAATAAAACAAATAAAATTTAAAAAATAAATGCTCTTCTGATACAGCTCCACATCCTGGGGCGGAACATCTATTGAGAATCTCATCTGTGCATTTGTGTGTCCTGCTAGGCTAGGGGAACCTGGTGACCCAAGGCAATGTCTTCTTTGACTCTGGTTCCCTGAGATTGGCCCACCCGGTGTCTGGCACGTAGTAGGAACTTGATCACACTTTCCCTTAATTGAGCATAATTGTCTTTTTTTTTTTTTACACAATTCTTTTGAGTTCTAGGTATAATAGCTAAAAACAATATTTTGCTGCTTCACAATTGGAAAACTGGAAATTTGCCACCGAGGTGAGCAGAAATTTCCACACTGTTATTTTTCTTCCTCGACATTAGGAAAGCAGTGTTTCCTGACAAATACTATTTTCCTCTGTGATGAAAGAATCGTAGAGCTGGAGCAGGAATGTGTGGGGGACAAACATTTGTTATTGTGACTTTACACAAATCAAAAGGACATTTTTGGCTTCTCTAACCCAGGCAGCTTTCCACCACTCACTTCTTTAATGCTTGTGCAACCAAAAAATGTAGTTCTCTTGTTGCTTAGCTTTTCCACATGCATTCAATGTTTATAGGATTTCAAAAATTCTTATTCATTTAAAAATAAGAAATTTTGATGAAAATTTTGGTAACAATGAAATTGTAGATGATGCGTAATATGATTGATTTGCTTATGAATGAATGATAAGGTTTGGAAACATACATAGCCAACTATCAGTTCAGTGGGAGGAGAAAAGGAAGACTATGGATAAATTTTGCTTTCTAATTTACTTATATATTTTTTTCTGCTTAATATGAAAAACTAAAATTAAAGACTTAATACACACTAGACATGGTTTTAAGTGTTGCACATATATTAACTCTGTCTTTTAGGTTTTATTATTATTCCCCCATTTTATGAAGGAGGAAACTGAGGCACAAACAGAGTGGGAAGTTGCCAAAGTTACACAGTAATAAATGGCAGAGCTGTAGCCTGGCCCTGTAGCCTGATTCCAGAATTCAAACTCTTAATCATGCTATATTGCTTCATATTCTGCACTAATCATAAAAGACTATGAAGAATTACTGAGTGCTAATAATTTAAATATTATAGCTGAGCCATGTGACCTCAGTTGAGTCATTCAACTCCTCAGGACAATGTAGTATAGAATTTAACCTTGACCCAAAAGAGACCTGGCCTTGGCCCTTGGGTTCTAGGAAGTAGTTGCTATAGGAATGTTTTTGTTTGGAGTGGCAGCTGGCCATGCCAGAAAGACCAACGATGTGATTTAGGGTAGGCGCTTTAGGTCATGCCCAGAAGGGCTGGAGACTAGAATGGAGATCTACCACCTAGGCAATCAATCAATCACGCCTGTGTAATGGAACCCCAGTAAAAACTCTGAAGCCCAAGGTTTGGATGAGCTTCCCTGGCTGGAAATACTCTATGTGTATCATCATCACCCATCAATGGCAGAAGACTGATGTGTCCTGACTCCATGGGAAAAGAACAACAGAGGTCTTGCCTTTGGAACCCTTCTGGGCTCCACCCTGTCTCTTCCTTTGACCATTATATGTTATCTTTATCCTTTCTCTGTAATAAGCTGTAACCATGAGTGTATAGCTTTCAGTGAGTTCTGCGAGTCTTTCTAGCAAACTGCTGAATCTGAGAGTGGTTTGGGGGCCCCCGACCCTGCAGTTGGTGTCAGAAGTGCAGGGTAGTCTTGTATGGAGACTGTCTTCTTTACCCGTGTCGTTGGCCCTAGCTCCTCACAGTGCCTCAGTAGAATTGTAAAGCCTGTTACTTCCCCAATCCCAGTTCACCGGGTCCAAGGGATTGGACCTCACTCAATATTGTTTTGACTACCTCCAAAATGAGGGCACCTGTTGTGCACTTTCGTCCTGGGTGGAGACCATCACCCTACAGACTCCAACCACCTTAGTTCATGACGACAGCTCCTGGCTCACGTCTTCACCAAAAGCAATAATATGAACAGCCACCTTTACCTACTTTTCCAGGCAACATATTCATCATATTCTTATTTGATCCTCACAATGGCTCAACAAGCTAGGTACCGTTATTTGCCCATTTTTAAGAAAGATTATTTCTTTGAGAGAGAGAGAGAACACACGAGTGGGAGGGGCAGAGGGAGAGGGAGAGGGAACCTCGAGCAGACTCCATGCTGAGCACAGAGCCCAGTGTGGGGCTTGATCCCATGATCCTGAGATCATGATCTGAGCTGAAATCAAGAGTTAGGCCCTTAACCAACTGCCCCACCCAGGCGCCCCTGCCCATTTTTCTTAGAGCAGGAAAGTACGCCTTAAGGCGGTTAAGTGACCCCTGAGAACATAGTGCGGTGGACAAAATAATAGTTCCCCAAAGATGTCCACGTCCTAATCCTCAGACCCTGTGCAGGTGTTACCTTTATGGCAAAAAGGCTGCCTATGTGATTAAGTTAAGGATCTTGAGATGGGGAGATCATCCCGGATTATTCAGGTGGGCCCGACGCAGTCAGAGGGGTTCTTAGAAGAGGGAAGCAGGAAGAGGGCCAGTGTGACCACAGAAGTAGAGGTTGCAGGGGTAGGGGGAAGGGGTGACAAGCCAGGGAATACAGGCAGCCTCTAGAAGCCCACAAAGGCAAGGAACAGATTCTCCCCTAGAGCCTCCAGGAAAGAATGCAGCCCTGCTAACACCGCAATTTTAGAACTCCAGGATTGTAAGATAACAAACTTGTGTTGTTTTGAACTACTAAGTGGGTGGCGATTTGTTTTTGTAGGAAGGAACCACTAATGTACATAGTTATTCAATGGCTGATCAGGGATTCGAACTCCAGCAGTCTGCCTCCAAGGATCAGCTTTCACCTCCATATCCCCATCCCCGGTCATCGGATCTAAAATGTCCTACTGACGTTTTCCACATCCAGTGGTTACAGTTCTTCTCTACAGTTTCCAGGGAGACCACAAAGTTGTGGAGTCTTGGGGCCAATATAGAGATGAGGAGGTTGGCCGTGTCAGGCTGGCCCTGTTGCTCAGGCTCACGGAACCCGTTTCCTCCCCTGTAAGACGGGACAATGATGGTGCCGGCCCTCTGGGGCTTTTGAAAGGATTTAATGAAACAGCCCGAGTAAATCACTGAATGCAATGCCTGGTCTAGAAAAACACACTAAAAATATATTATTCTCTTAAAACTTTATTGAGTGTTTAACATAATCTTCCAGCCTTTTGCTAAGGAGTTTTAACTTCAGAATTGGGGTTTGCAATAGACCATCACAGGGATTCGTAAATTTAAAAAATTAAAAAAAAAAAAGGATTTCTTCAGTTTTATATAATGCTTTAGATTTAGTGTCCGGTTATTAGCTGCCATATCAGAATAAATAACATAGTGGTTGAATAGGGTCTCTCAGAAACCCATGCCCATCCAAAACCTCAGAATTTGACCTCATTTGGAAATAGGATCTTTGTAGATGTAATCAAGGTATGGGTTGAAATAAGATCATACTGGATTCAGGTGAGAGCCCTAAATCCAACGACAGTATCCTTATAAGAGACAGAAAATTGCCCCCAGAGACACACAGGGAGAAGCCATGTGACAACGGGGCCGGAATTGGCCTGATGCCACCACAAACCAAGGAATGCCAAGGATTGTTGGCAACCGAAAGCTAGGAAGAGGCAAGGAAGGCTTCTGCTCCAGTTGCAGACACAATGATTTCAAACATGGAACCTCCTGAACCGTGACAGCGGAAGTCTGTTGTTTTAAGCCCCCCAGTTGGTGGTACTTTGTTACAGCCGCCCTGGGAAATGAATACAAATGGCGATTTGGGGTGCCCCTTGTGTCCCCTACTTGTGGGAGGGACCATTGCCTCTGGGCTCCCCCCCTGCCCCGCCACAGGGACTAGCTCTTCCTCATCACCACTTTGCAGCTTGTGAAGTGCAGCAAGAGAAGGAGCACAGTGATGCAAAATCAATAAGGATTTCTCCTCCAGCGCAGAATGCCCTGTACGTGGCAGAGGAGGAGCAGAAGGGTTACCCTGCTGCTAAAGCAGGGGGGTGACCTTGAAGGGTGAGGGGTAACCTTCTGAGGTTCCACTTCCTCAAAGGGAACTGGCTGAACAAAACATCATTAAGGTCCCTAAATAATAGGATTATTAAGCAAACAATGGCCTGGTAAGCCGCAAGGGAGCAAGGGAAGACACAAGAGAATTCGAAGAATGCTTGGAAGCTTGTGTCCATCCTTCCCAAGGGCAAAGAGCTATAAATGCTTAGAGCCCACGTGGTACCCAGGGCCTCGGTCAGAGTAGGATTTTTGTGTTGGCCACTGCCTACTTTGAGAGTGACACAGTAGATGGGTCCCGACAACAGATTGTCCTTTTTGAGGCAGACACTCCTTTTAACTTGGTAGATTGTAATTGTTCTGAGGGCTGCTCACATCGACATCAGCATCTCAGGAAAACGCTGGACGTCTTGCCCTCTCCGCGTGGGCCTACTACCCGATCTCGTAGCTCTTGCTTAAGTAACTCCTGCTGCAAATCATGATCCCAGAGGTCTCCCCTGGGCGGAACACATTGTCTCCCAGGCTTCCCGGGAATCCACTCCGCTCAGCAGGTTGCATCTTGCCTGCTCAACTTACAGGCACTCCATACAAGGTTAGAGGAGATTTAATTAGAGAGAAAATATAATCTTTCAATCTCGAGATTGCATATCAAGGATCAAAGTCTCCAAAAACTCTCCCTGGCTGTTTGCAATTTTGCATGAGCTCACTGGCAACAGGGAAGAAACCCAAGGTTAGGAAGAGTTAGTTGATTTCAGTTCTGGGCCACCTTAAAGTTGCTCTCCTGCTCAGTCGGAGATCCTTAGCCTGGGTTTACTGCTTCCACAGCCCCGTCATTACTCCCCTTTCCCCCAAATCCCTCATCCACAGCAACCAGCAAGCTGTGAGTTTTGTTTTGTTTACATTTTTTTTACAGCTTAACTATTTCATGTCCTTCTTTGTGTTCTAGCCAAAGGATCGGTTGAAGTCACCAGTGTATTACTTCCGTGTAGATCTTTAAAACTTGTTCTACTCTATTTTTCTGTTTAAGGAAAATGACCGATAGTGTGTCTGCTTACACAGAAGGAAAGAAAGTGAGAATATTGATGTTGACACATTGCTCCAGGTGGACCCAGGCTCTGGAAAAATCACATGAAGGAAGACTTTTAAAAAAGCGATTCACAGGTTATTACTAATTCCCTGAAGGTTTTTCTTTTTCTTTTTAAGATTTTTCATATATGTGACAGAGAGAGTACACAAGCAGGGGGAGCGGGAGAAGCAGACCCCCCGCTGAGCGGGGAGCCCGATGCGGGACTCGATCCTAGGACCCTGGGGATCATGACCTGAGCCGGAGGCAGACGCTTAACCGCCTGAGCCACCCAGGCGCCCCTTTCTTGAAGTTCTTAACCAACAGGTGAAAACTCAAGACAGGTTCAAGTAAAAGAAAAAAAATATAAAAGCAAAGGATCTAACAAAAGTGCTTCAGAAGAAAAACATACAGGGAGTGAAAATTCAACAACCCCTTGCAAGTGAGGATGGGATGGGGGAGGTGGGATTTTGGGGACAGAAAGCGCCAGCCACACACCGGGGAGGAAGACACTGCTGCGGAAGACATGGCGTCTCGCGCCTTGTTCTTCAAATGTTATTAATGAGACAGGGATAACTGCCAAGTGTAGTCTCCGGGAGCAGCACAAGCTCCACAGAGAGGCGGGGCCCCCAGCCAGCTCTCTCCTTCCTCTTGAGATCCCTCTCTTGGGTCGAAATCAGAACAGGCACACTCCCTGGGCTGCCCAGCCCCACTGCAGCTCAGAAGAAAGCCCAGGTCCCACAGAGGCTCCTGCAGTTCCCCAGTCTCGGTGCGCAAGTAGGCCAGGCGGCAGTTAGCGGTGCCTGACGGCTAATTTCTCAGTGCTCTGAGGATCGTTTTTGAAGATATAAATGAATGTCACTCTTTGAGCCCCACAGCTCCCCAAATATGAATCACTGGGCTAATCCAGCCCAGGACGCTGAGCGGTGTGGGCTGTATTATTTGTCCTGGGCCCAAGGGAGAAAGCAATGATATATTTAAAGCAGGGTGTTTTCAGGGAGAGCATTAACACAGTGAATTATACGGAGAATGCAAATGAAGGAACAGTGAAAGTGACCTTGAGTTCTGCATTTCAAACTAGTTCCCTGTTCGCTAATGGGGGAGCTGATTGAGAACATCAGGAGCAGAGGTTACGGATGTTCTGTTTATTAAACAGAAAACATTAACAACTTGTTTGTACATTGAAACACACTTAAGACATGAAAACAAGCACAGGGCACAGGGGAAAAGTTCAGTGAATTTCTCCTGAGCTTGCTTTTTTTTTTTTTTTCTTCTTCCTAATGCTATCCCAGCCCTGGCATTTTCCAATTGTAAGTCAATGAAGAAATTCATAAGAGGATTTTTTTTAAGAGGTGTTTTCAGCCCTACAAAGTTGCCAATGTTATTGCAGTCTGCTCTAGAAACTGCCCGTTGAGATACAAAGCTATAGGTCATGTCGGAGAAAGATGGTAGGAAGCGGCCATTCCTTTGGGGGAAGGGCAGGGACAGAGGCGATTAGAGCTGCAGGGACATTTCCATTTTAAGGGAAAGGAAAAGGAGAATGAATTCAAATGACTTGCCCATGATCGTGATGGAGTGAGGTCTAGCACTCAGACTCTTGTCTGTGCACAAGACATGAGTTGTCACTTACCACCTTTCTCAGGTTCCGGCGGGCTGTGGAGAAAGCGGAAGAAAGCCATCCCAACGTTGCCTCTGAGTCACTGTGAGCAAGCCGCAGCGATCAAATCCCACTCTGGCAAATATGGCTGACCGTCAAAGTCTTCACCTACAGGACTAAAGTGTTACCTACTACACCTGTGACCAAAACGCTTCACCTACTACCCAAAAATGTCTTCTGCTCACCCTGAAGTCTGCCCTTCCCACCCACCCCCTTCACCCAGGCCTCTGAATTGGATCTATGAAATTTCTTTCTGCTTCAAGAACAAGCTTAATTAAGTGCCAGGTGTTCGACATTGCTCCCAGAGTCTTCTGGGAGAGAGCCTCTTGGGAACCTCCTACTGTCGCTCAACACACTGAGCACCCAATGGGCGGCTGAGGCAATGGGGGCCACTTCGGGCCAGGGAGATTCAAAGTTGATTATAGTGTGATCTCGGCCCTCTAGGAGGTCACAGTTCTTTTGCCTTTCTGTGAGAGATACAAATCAGGCTGCTTGGCAGGCCTGGAGTTACAGACGGGTTCACCTTGATAGCTAGCTGGGAAAGCAAAAGCTTTTTTTTTTTTTTTTTTTTTTTCTTTTCCTTTCCTTCATGGTCATGGTTCCACTGAAGGGACCGAAGAGATTCAGAAGCACTGACATCATTTTGTGGAATGCAGCATTTGACTTAGGAAAGGCCAGAAGAGAAATCAGAGTTTGAGTCCACTTTTCCATCGAAACAAAACCCATTGCTGGAGTTGAGCCAAGGACAAAGTTCTAAAATTTACCCAGCACCTGCCCAGAGAAGGTGAACCGCCCCGAAACTGACTCCAGGGATTCGAAAATCTAGAAAGGGGCGGTCTCCAGAACAATAGGCATTAACTGCCCCTGAGAGGGTTTTTGGAGGGTTGTATGCCTCCCACCTACGCCCAGCCTGCACTCTGAGAATCCGAGCATGTCAGACCCTCGGTTGCCCTCAGAGAGCACCTAGGAGTATAGGGTGATGAGGTCCAGAGCAGGACAGGCCTGTGGCCTTGATTCATACTGGTTTCAAGCCATTGTGACTTTGTGGTCACAGACAAAAGGGACTTATTCCCAGTGCCTTTAGGGAAGGAAATTTTATAGCAGCTCATATTGGTGCTACTGGTTAATAATCTTCCCAAGTCAAAAGAAAGAGGAAAAAATGAGGAAGGGATCCACCAGTAGAGCTAAGTACATTGCCAGATCTCTGATAGGTGGAAACTAGGAACCAAGAGACTCGGATTACGCTCCCCGTTTCGCTTCTAAGGCGGTATATGAGCTTAGACAAGTCCCTTTGTCCCAGTTTCCTCATCTATGAAATGGGACTATTACTTTCCCCATTCTCCTCATGGGGCTAGTATGAGGCTTACAAGAAACCTTTATATATAAAGATATTAAAAAGTGGCCAGTAAACGAGAGAGACTATTAACAATAGACCTCTTCCCTCTCCTCCCATGGGTGATTCTGTGGCTCCATCTGGCACCCCAGAGTCAGCGTGACTTTATTCACCTCTCCAGGACGTGCCGGTTCCCAGCGGCTCAGAGATTCAGGTCAATCAAGCACCTGCTAAGCCAAGAACGATGGCTGCCGAATGGACATCTCCTTAGGATGTGACCACTCAGCAAGACCTGGGGCAGAAGTCCTCTCTCTGAGCTGGTGATGAACTGGGGAGCAGGCATGAATTTCTTTAATTAAAAAGGTAAAAAATCTTACTATGTCCTGAAAACCTTGCTACATCTCAAAGAGGACCCTGCTGCTTTCCTTTTGTACTTGCTGAGTCAGCCTCTGGTTTACGCATCGATCAGATGGGTCAGAATTTGGAAACAGAACTGTGGCTCATGCAGAAATCAGGTCAACAATTAGCAACCGTGGCCATTCATTAGGAGCTTCACCAAGCCTGCGTTCAGCTGTGTAATGAGATTGGGTAAAACCCGATGCTTACCTGGACTTAATCAGACTCACTCTACCCTCTTACAGGGAGCTAATTCACAGCTCTTGGTATTTCTGCCCCCACCCCCGCCGTCTACTCATTCTAATGCTGGCTTCTGTAGTGAGACCCTGGAGTATAACCTCAGGAGCTGGGTAATGGAGGGCTCCCCTTCCCAAGGAGCTACTCTGACTTGTTTGGTAAGGAAGGGACTAAAAGAGATTTGGAGAGGAAGAGTTCTTTTGAAAAAGGCGAGGCCTCCATGTTTGGACTGGCTGCAGCTGCTTAGTGGAGAACAAAAAGAAGAGGAGTCAGGATCTTTGCATCCTGCCCAGCTGTAGCCACAAGTTCCTGAAAGGTGTGTGCAGAGGTCACCTGCAAACAACCAACATACCATTGCTGGCCAAGCTTTGGGCCATCCATCCTCAGCTGGCTCTGGCCTGATGAGATGGTTGTGCCTATGCGTGAGCAAGGAGGTGCCTTCTGTGTAGATCAGATAAAGGCTTAAGCATCATTCATCCTGCATGCCTCCTTTGTGTGGACACCTCCCAGAGCATTTTTAGGGCAGAGGGCTCCCGTCAAGTAGAGGGAGACCCAGGCCCAACATAGCATCAAGAAAAAGAGGATAGAGATAGAGACAGAGATAGATGGAGATAGAGAGATAGAGATAAAATATATTGTGTTGGATTGTGTGTGTGTGTGTGTGTGTGTGTGTGTATGGGATATAGGATTAAGAAAAATAAGGGATATAGGGGCACCTGGGTGGCTCAGTCGGTTAAGCATCTGCCTTCGGCTCAGGTCATGATCCTGGGGTCCTGGGATCGAGCCCCACATGGGGCTCCCTGCTCCACGGGAAGCCTGCTTCTCCCTCTCCCTCTGCCTGCCCTCCCCCCGCTTGTGCATGCGCTCTCTCTCTCTGTATCAAATACATAAAATCTTAAAAAAAAGAAGAAGAAAAAGAAGGGAGATATATAAATATCTTCTGAACAACCTGATACACGAAATACAACATTCCACAATGAAGCAAGAGCCTTAGATTTTTGCTCCACTTCATTTATAAAATAAGGGGATGGCACTAAAGTAACTAAGCTTCCTATGTATGTAAATAGTCATATTTACATATTCCTAACTATGTAAATAGTCAACCTTCAGATAAATGGTTAAAGTAGCCACAGAGATCCTTCAAAAGATGCCATATTTGAATGCTCAAACAACTTTTTACAAAATTCATTGAGGCTCCTGCAGTCTGAAAAAAAAAAATCAAATTCAAAAAAGATGAAGGAGTTGTCTGTGCAGGATGGCAGATATCAGCTTGTTCAGACAATCCTTGGGAGGCTGTTCTCTAATGAATAGGCTCCGTATCAGTGAAAACATCAGGCCGGCAGCGGGAGCGTCTCTTGCAGCCCTGTGATTACAGCACACAATGATGCTGATTGCCAAGCCACTTCATACACAATAGCCCAAACAAGAGTAGCAGCGTCTTTCAACCTGAGAATAGATGAACATACACAATGCATGAACATGCACACTCAATATTTCTATTCTTAGAGAATCTCTCCTGCGGTAATACTTCTGAATTCCTTCAATAATGCTGTCAACTTTTAAAACATGTTGTTAAAATATTCTCCTTCTAAAAGGAAAATTACTACCCAGATGAGCTCATACACACCTAGAAGGTTAATCCTACCCAATATCTATGGCCACAAGTAAATTGTTTTTTCCAAAGTGGTGATAAGTATGTTTGATATAGACTTGTTTTCAGTTCCTTTTTGTCACAAAAGGCACAGCTGCAAATGATCACTCTGGGATCAGGGTTGTTTGGGGGCCATTGGACAATGGTTTCATACGAAACAATGGGTCTGTGTGATGATTGGACCCATAATTCTGATACCAAGTCTGATTATACTACTTGAGGCTAAAGGCCATTTGACCAACACTCCTTGGACTTCGTTAGTACGTGCTGTAGTCATCAGAATTTGCCAACTGAAACCACAGAGTCAGGTATTACAGGATGATAATGTGGATGATTTAAAGCACATTTTCCTTGATCAGCAATCTGAATGGACACACTTCCTGGAAGCATTCAACACATGCAATAGCACTTCCTCCTTGGTGAATACCCAGGCCATGGTTTGGCAACCTCTGGTTTTGAGCTGAATGTAACCTGTGTCTTAATTTTAGGTTTGAAGGGCAAGTGCCAGAAAGGGACAACACCATGTGGGACCTATAGCTATGAGAATGGAACATCAACTTCAGAATCTTTGGAAGTAACATTCTAAAGTTAATACAGAGACGTTTCTCAGAAAACTTGAATGACAGTGTCTTCTCTGGGCTTGTTTGGCTGGTCAGTTTATGTCTATAAGTATTGTCTCCTTCACCTCTTTCTCTATCACCACAATCCTCATTTTTTTCCACCATTGTACTGTGAGAATTTTCCAACACACAGGAAAGTTGAAAGAATTTTAGCGAGGGTGCCTGGGTGGCTCAGTTGGTTGAGCGACTGCCTTCGGCTCAGGTCATGATCCTGGAGTCCCGGGATCGAGTCCCGCATCGGGCTCCCTGCTCAGCGGGGAGTCTGCTTCTCCCTCTGACCCTCTTCCCTCTCATGCTCTCTCTCATTCTCTCTCAAATAAATAAATAAAATCTTTAAAAAAAAAAAAAAAAAAGAAAGAATTTTAGTGAATGCTCATGTACTCCCCACCTGGATTATACTATTTTACTCTACTGACTTCATCAGAATTCTATCCATCTAGTCATTCCTCTATGCATTCTTCTTTAAAAATATATTTTAGGGGCACCTGGGTGGCTCAGTGGGTTAAGTGTCCAACTCCTGATTTCAGCTCAGATCATGATCTCAGGGTCTTGAGATTGAGCCCCAAGTCAGGCTCGCTGAGTGTGGAGCCTGCTTAAGATTCTCTCTCTCCCTCTGCCTCTGCCCCCACCCCTGCTTACACATGTGCATGCTCTCCCTCTCTCTAAGTGTATATGTATAAGTAAACTGCAGACATCAATCATAATCCTATTTAAGTCTCCTTTTTCTCTTCTCTGTCCAGTGTCTGTCAGTTTCCACTGAAGTTTTCTCCCTTCTAGGAAGAATTTAAGAAATGCACAGAATTCCAGAGGTAGAAAGTTCTGTTCAAACCAATCCAGATGCCCCAGTTCTGAGTAGGTGTTTCTTACCACATATTTACTCCTATTTTTCCCTTATCCAAATGAGCTAGTTTTCCCCTTACATGGACACTTCATTACTTATGTTTTCTAAAAACTAGAAAGCTGAAGAAGCTTCAACAGGAAAAAAAAAAAAAAGTCCCCTATCTGTCCTGGGTATTAAAGATCTATTTATATATCTGAGAACATTCCTTGTCAAACAATAGCATTCTGCTTCTCCGTTTATCATTCCCTGCCCCCCAACTTTTGGATACTCTCCACTTCATTGCCAGCATCAATTCTGACATAGAATTAGAGTATTAGAAAGACTTTAGAAGGTTAGTTGAGGAATCTGTTTAAATATGGTAGACTGAAAAAAATGTATCTCTGTCTCCTCCTGAAACACCATCAATATATAAGTAAAGGAATAAAAAAAGAAGACATAAAGTCAGAAGGACAAAGAGAGCAGGAGCAGGGATAAAAGCTGACAACAGATGTCACCAAGTTGGGGAAGATTAAAAATGGATAGAGGCGTGAAACTCATCTAGCCAGACAGGGAAAGCATAAATCCACTTGCCCTCAGGGGAGGCGTTGATAAGAAACAAATCAGTTTGCTCTGCAAAACTCAGGAAAGACTCAGGGCTTGGGTGTATGGGGCATCACGAAAGTCTGAGGCATGCCTTGGGGCTGAAGACCCAAGGGTTAGCCAAAAGACTACATTTGGGTACCCTCAAGCCTGTCCCCTCCCTGCCCCCCAGGAGATGACAGACTTATCTGGAGAAAAGGAATCAGAGCATCACCTCTGAAGTAGGGAACACCAAGCACAGTGGAGAGAAGGTATGAGGCATGATTTTGAAAATAGGGACATTCAATGAAAGTTCACATACGGAATAGTAAAATACCATTCCTCTCTCTCTTTGCCTGCTCTCACCATGCTTGTCGCTAGGAATATTTTAGGATTTGGTCTCTGGAGAAATCAAGGTGCTAGAGGGAAAAGAATTATGGATACTGACATTTGGGTTTTCCCCAAAGAAAAGAGCGAGTCTCTATCTTTTATTTAGATTTTATTTTATTGTATTATTGTTGTAGATTTTATTTTAATGTATATAAGCATTTATATACAGCTCACGAGTCGACAACAAGCATACACACACACACCCTCTAATCAGCTTTTTATTACTCTTCAATATAAACTCTTCAAGAGTCAAGGATCGGCAGATATTTGAAGAAAGTCTATAACAGAAAAGGCAAAAATCAAAAGGAACCAAGAACACAGAGAAAAAAATAGAGGGAACAGAGAATATTTCCCCAAAAATCTATCATTAATATAGTCAGAAAGATAACAGAAAACAGTACACCCATAGTAAAAGAACAGGAGGCTACAAAAAAGAAATAATTAGATTAAGAGGGACTCTTGGTCATTTTAAATATTATAGCTAACGTAATAAATTGAATAGAAACATTGGAAAATAAAGCCAGAGAAAAATCACAGAAAGTAGAAGAGAAACAAGCCAGTAGGCAATAAAAATAAAAAATAGTACAATTGGAGGATAATCTAGAAAGTCCAATATCCAAGTAAGAGTTCCATAAAGAGAAACTATGGAAAATAAAAAGAAAATTATTAAACAGTAACATAGGAAATTATCTCTATTTTCAAGTACAGAAGGCTCCAGATTGAAAGAGCTTATTAACTGAACAAGGCAATAAGTAAAGATAACTTTAAAAAATATTTAAGTAAATAAATATAAAAAATTTAAAAATCCAATCTAGTCATAAAATTTCACTCACTGGTGATAAAGAGATGCTAGTAAGAGCTTCCAGAGAGAAAAAGATTGAGCCACATAGAACAGAAAGGGAACCAAAATGGCACTAGACTTGCCAATAGTAACACTAGACAGGAAGAGAGTGGAATGCTGACAGCAAAATCACGAGGGAAAATTAGCTTAGCTTGGATTTCCATTTCTAGCCAACAGGACCAGCTATGTAATTTGTGGGGCCCAGTGAAAAATAAAAATGTGGGCCTCTTGTTCAAAAATTAAGAGTTTTAAGATGATAACAACAGCATTAAACCATGTGTGGGCTCCTATAAGTGGAGAGCCTGGTGTAACTCTGCTCAGATCAGACACCTGCGAAACTTGCCCTGCTGATTAGTTTCCAATCACACTAAGGGTAGTTCAGTGGTGAAGAGGTAAGAAACAGAGGCGTAGTATTGTAAATGGAGGGGCCAAGGGCAGGTCCCCTCCAAATATGCCGCTATGGCATAAAGATTATTGCGAGCTAAAAAGCAATCAAAAACCTAGTTGATTCAGGAAAAGCTCTGTACCTTCCCCACAACTACCTAAAAAGAACGTAGATGGAGGACCTGCTCCAGGAAGACAGCGATCACCACAGATCACCACATTATTCTGTGACCTAGGTTTGGTACACAGGGAGGAACCTAGCAAGGCCTGTTTGGTCAAATCCTCTGGGTCCCAATGTTTCTGAGAGGCCCAGCAAACATGTGTTTACCAAACATTTGCTCTTTTTCATCTCCCTGTGAATGGCAGTCCTTCCCTTGGAAGTCCCAGTGCCCTACCCCTTTCTCCTTAGTTCCGAGTAACAGGTACTCCTCGCTGTGCCGGACTGTCTTTGGAATTTCCATGTCTGTGAGAATTACCCGTATGCACGCTACTAAACTTGATTTTCTCCCATTAATCTGTCTCATGTCGATTTGATTCTTAGTCTGGCTAGCAGGACCTTGAAGGTGACAGGACATTCTTGCTTGCTGACTTAAGTTTCTTAGACCAAGTGGTATAATAGCACTTGAAGATAGACAGTGGTAACTTAAACATGTACACGACAGACCCTAAAGTAACCACTAAAACAACAAAACAAAGAGGGGCGCCTGGGTGGCTCAGTCAGTTTAGCGTCTGCCTTCGGCTCAGGTCATGATCCCGGGGTCCTGGGATCAAGCCCCACATCGGGCTCCCAGCTCAGCGGGGAGCCTGCTTCTCCCTCTGACCCTCTCCCCTCTCGTGCTGTTTCTCTCTCTCTCTCTCTCTCTCTCTCTCAAATAAATAAATAAATAAATAAATAAATAAAATCTTAAAAAAAACCAAAAGAGTTACAGCTAATAAAACAGAATTGTAGAAAAAAGTTCAACTAATCTAAAAGAAGACAGAAAAAGAGAAAAAAAAAAAGGGATTAAAAAAACCCCAGAAGGCACAAACAGAAAACACACAATAAGAAGACAGAGTTCAAAACCATACCAATAATCACATTAGAACTAAAATGTGGAAATATCCCACTAAAGGCAGGGATTTTCAGGTTGGATTAAAAAAAAAAAAAGACTCGAATATACACTGTCTATAAGAAACATACCTCAACTATAAGGTAAAAGGATGGAAAAAAAACATACACAGTGCTAACACTAATCAAAAGGATTTGGCTATATTTTTGTCAGACAAAGGAGATTTCAGAGCAAGATATGACCAGGCACAAGGAAGTTCTTTTCAAAACAGTCAAGGGCTAAATTCATCAATAGAACATAGCAATCCTAAATATTTATGTACTTAATAAATGAGTTTCAAAATATATGAAGCAAGACTGATAGAGCTGCAGGGAGAAACAGACAAATCCACATTATAGTTGGAGATTTCAAGACGGAAATGACGACTGGTTCGGGGACTCTTGCTAATCTGGATAGTCGGCTCTTCCACGTTAATATCCTGCACAGATCAAGAAATTGATGGACTTCTCAAGAAGTGAAGGAGATCTGAAAGAGAAAAACCTCCAGAAGGGCTGGACTAAGCACACTCTGTTTTCCCTAAAGTCACCCATCAGAGAACTCTCCCGCCTGCCAAGGAGAGAAGCAGAAGTCCATCTCCATGGAACCACATGGCCCAGGAAATGAAGGTTCTCCCTTAACACATACGTTGGAGATATTTCCGGGCAATGTTTTAAAATCTGTATGTAAATAAAACCAGTTGGAAATTACGTTTTTTTGTAACTAGTACACACATTTATTGAACATCTGCTGTGTGCAAAGGAACATGCTCACCACTATAGGGCATAAGGATAACTTACTACCCAGACGAGCGTATAATGTTCTACCAAAGCTTCCCCGGTATCCGGCATGAATTTTCAAACACTCACTCCAAGGTAAAGAAGTGATTAAAATATCACGTGGTACTTTTACACATTTGTCATTTGGATTGAATAGCAGGTTTTCCTGTTTCCATTTCAGGGTGGAGTTTTTGCCTGTAATTCTCTGGAGACCTGTCCTGTTTACATCTGAGACCACTGGGCTTAACAAAGGCAATAAGGTTGGGGGAAAAGAAAACAACAGCTCTGAACACGGTCTGCGCTAACTTGATTCTACCTTTTTATTTAGTCATGGCTCTGGATTAACTTTTAAAAAGTAAAAAACATAATACCAACCTAGCAAACGTCTATCTCAGGTTCCCATTGTTTTCTCTCCTTTGTTCTGCATTCAGCTTTAGATTGCCGGGTGAAGCTTACCCTAAAATGTGTTGAAAATAACAATGATGTTCCATTGGGAGAAACAAAGGAAAGAAATAAAAGTGGCATTTAAGGGATATAGAAAGAAATGACTTCTCTTTTCTGCTTCAAATTGAAAAAAAAAAAAAAAGTGTTGAGACTTGAAATAGTGTTTCTATTTCAAGCCCTAGTGGCTTATTTAACTTGGGTGGATTAATTTACTGGGGGTAGGATCCTGGTTTATCATCAATGGAGAGGTCATTTTAAAAATCTTTGACCTTGTCAGCTCAGGGGTCACTTCAGATTGCAAGTGTTGTATCTGCTATGGCATCTCCAGTTTTCAGGAATCTTTCTTGCCTCGAGATGTTGACCTTGCAGATTCCCTGTATTTATTGCCGGGAGTTTTCTTCCTATTACAGTTCTTCTATCCATTTTTTTACTTGTGAAATACATCGTATTTTTCAATAAAGGGACTTTACTTTTAAGAGAATAGTATGGAGAGACGAGGAAGAGAACTAACATTTGTTATAGTTAGTGTGTGTTCAACGGCTCCCTAGGTATTTCATATATAATCTCATTTAACACTTAAAACAACCAGATGCGTGGTCTTATTCCTTCTTACAAATTAGCTCAGTTAAGCAACACACAACCCAAGATGCACAGAACGAGTATCAGCCCATGTCCAAAATCAAATACTTTTCATTAGAAAAGATTAAAAAAAAACTATGCACATTTGATATGAATATTTCTTAAAGTCCTCATGAAAAATATATAGCTGTCCTGAAAATACTTTACACTCACAACAAAGTATTTTCCCTTTATAGATTATTTTTCCAACAAGCTCCCAAGAAACTGCCTTGGGTGACGAGCACCAAACCATTTATTTACCTTCTTGGGAATTTAGATCTTAGTTCCCTTCCCGTCCCTTCAAACCGGAATATCCACATCAGGGTTTACTGTGGACTGAACTGTGTCCCCCAGATTCATATGTTGAAGCCTAACCACCAGTGTGATTGTATTTGGAGATGGGGCCTTTGGGAGGTAATTGGGTTTAGGTGAGGTCGTGAGGGTGGAGCCCTCATAATGGGATTAGTGTCCTTACACGGAGAGACACCGGAAAGCTTGAAAGTGTCTGCGTCTGGGCATGCTCCCTCTCCGTCTCTCGTTTTCTCCTGCTCTCTCTGCCATGTGAGCACACAGTGATAAGGTGGCCATCTGCAAGCCAAGAGGGGAGTCTTCCCCAGAACCCGACCATGCTGGCTGGCATCTTGATCTAGGATTTCCAGCCTCCAGAAAACAGTACAAAAACCAGAAAACAGTACAAAACTAAATCCTGTTAAGCCATTCAGGCTATGGTGTTTTATGGCAGCCCGAGCTGACGAATACAAGGTGCTTCAGAATTCAGTCCAGGGGATTGTACTCTGTGGACATTATTTGATTTGCTTAAATCCCTCAACCTACTGATTCTTAATGATCCCCTTGACGGGCCAAAGCTGAACCAAAAATGCAACAACGTTCTTTCGGGTGTTTATGAGCAGTTATGAGCTAGCACTAGTGAACTGCTGAAAGAAAGTTACTGGGATTTGGTATTCCTGAATTAAATTACCATGTTAGGGTTTCCTAGGTCTATACAGTAATGTCAATGGATTTTTAAACAGCAAAGCTTTTAGTATGCATATCTATGCACATACGTAGAGTAGAAGATAATTTCAGAAATTACACTTCATTGTAAGTTTTGAATCAGCTATGGTTTTGTTATTTTTGCTTTAAAAATTTTTTGGAATAATTATAGATTCACAAATGGTTGCAAAGATAGTACAGAGAGGATCTATGTACCCTTCATCTAGTTCCCCCCTTGGTTACCTCTTATGTAACTACAGCACAATAGCAAAGCCAGGAAATTGACATCGGCACACTTCCCATGTAGAGTTCTGTAACATTTTATCACCAGTGTAGTTGTGTGTAACCACCACCATGATCAAGACACAGAACAATGCCATCAGCACAAAGATCGCCCTCAACCTCCCCTTCGTAGGTCCATCTACCCGCAGCTTCCCATCATTCCTTACCCCCAGTGACCTCTAATTTACTCTCCATCTTTAAGATTTTGCCACTTTAAGAATGCTATGTAAATGGAATCATACAGTATGTGACCTTTTGAGATTGGCTTTTTTCACTCAGCATAATGCCCTCGAGATCCATTCCAGCTGCTAAGAATCCGTTTCCTACTGCCCTGGAACAAATCACCACAACCTTGTGATGTAAAGCCCCACAAATCTATTATAGTATGGAAGTTTATTCCATCTCTTACAGTTCTGAAGTTCAGAAATCCAAAATCAGTTTCACTGGGTTAGAATCAAGGTGTCAGCAGGGCTTCACACCATGCCCTCTAGAGGCTTTAAGGAAGAATCTGTTTCCTTGACTTTTTCGAGGGACTAGAGCTACCAGCATTTCTTGGCTCTTGGACCCACATCACTCTAAACTCTGTTTCCGTCATTACTTCTCCTCCTCTGACACTCTGACCTCTCTCTTTTAAGGGCCCTTGTGATTACATTGGACCAACAGGATAATCCAGAATAATCTCCCCATCTCTAGATCCTTAATTTAATCATATCTGTAAAATCCCTTTTGCCATGTAAAATAACATATTCACAGTTTGGGGATTTAAAACATAAACATCTTTGGAAGGGACATTATTCTGCCTACCACAGTGAATCTAACAATAGTGGTTCCTTTTTATTTTATTTTTTCAAGACTTTAAGAATTCTCTATACCCAACATAGGGCTCAAACTCACAACCCTGGGATCAAGAGTTGCATGTTCTACCGACTGAGCCAGCCAGGTGCCCCAGTTTGATCCTTTTTATTTCTTAGTATTCCATGGTATGGTAGCACAGTCAAACCCTTCACCTATTATAGGTCTCCAGTTTGGGCTATTATAAATAAAACTGCCAAAGAACTGTGTACAGATTTTTGTGTGGACATGAGCTTTCATTTCTCTGGGATAAATGTTCAAGTATGCAAACTGTAGGTTAGATTTTTTTTTTTTTAAACTGCCAAACTATTTTCCAGAGTGGCTGTCCTGTTTTACATTTCCACCAACAATGTATAAGAGATTCAATTTCTCTGCAAACTACCCAGCGTTTGGTATTGTCATTATTTTTTTATTTTAACTCTCTGAATAGATATCTAGTGATATCTTATCGTTTTCTTAATTTGCATTTTTCTAGTGAGTGGCCTGTGAGATAAAACATCTTTTCATGTGTGTACTTGCCATCTGTGTAACTTCTTAGGTGAAATACCTCTTCATGTCTTTTGCCTATTTTCTAGTTGGATTATTTGTTTTACTATTGAATTTTTCAAGTACTTTATGTATTTTAGACAGGAATCCTTTGTCAGATATGTGGCTTGCAAATATTTTCTTCCAGTCTTTTCATCCTTTTAATAGTGTCTCTCCCAAAGCAAAAGTTCTTAATTTTGATATAGTCAAATTTATCCATTTTTAAAAAAAAGATCTGAGAGAGAGCATGTGTGCACATGTGTGTGTGAGCACAGGGCGTGGGGAGGGTGGGCAGAGGGAGCCCACAGGGCTCTATCCTAGGAGCCTGAGATCATTACCTGAGCCAAAATCAAGAGCTGGGTGCTCAACCCATTGAAACACCCAGGTGCCCCAAATTTATCCATTTTTTTTTTAATGGATCACATGTTTAGTGTTGTCTATGAACCTTCCACAAAGCTCTAGATTCTCAAAATTTTCTGTTTTCTTTTGCAAGTTTTATAATTTATGCCTTATTTTTAAATCTATAATTTATTTTGAGTTGCTTTTTGTATAAGGTTTGAGGTTTAGGGTTGTTTTTTGCTTTGTTTTTTTTTTTTAATTTTTTATTGTTATGTTAATCACCATATATTACATCATTAGTTTTTGATGCAGTGTTCCATGATTCATTGTTTGTTCATAACACCCAGTGCTCCATGCAGAACGTGCCCTCCTCAATACCCATCACCAGGCTAACCCATCCCCCCACCCTTTTGCTTTGTTTTTGTCATCCAGATCAAATTTTCTAGCACCATTTGTGAAGAAGCTATCCTTCCTCCCATGAAGTGGCTTTTGCACCTTCGTCAAAAATCAGTTGGTTGTGGGACACCTGGGTGGCTCAGCTGGTTAAGAATCCAACTTTTTTTTTTAAGATTTTATTTATTTATTTGACAGAGAGAGATCACAAGCAGGCAGGCAGGCAGAGGGAGAGGGAGAAGCAGGTCCCCTGCCAAGCATGGAGCCCCATGCAGGGCTCGATCCCAGGACGCCGGGATCACTACCCGAGCCAAAGGCAGACACCCAACAGACTGAGCCACCCAGGTGCCCCAAGAATCCGACTCTTGATTGCAGCTCAGGTCATGATCTCAGAATTGTGAGATCGAGCCCCCACAAATTCAGCCTGTAGAAAATTTCAGTGGGGAGTCATTCAAAAACATCCACATTTCTACTTTCTTTGGAAAAACGGGGAAGTCTGGGAACACTGGGCTTCACATTTCTACTTGGCAACATTTAGCGAGAGCCATGTAACATTCACCCCTTAGAAGAAGCATACTCTCTAGGTACCCCCCACCCAATACCGCCGGGTGAATAAGTATGCACTTATGCCTGGCCTAATGTCCTTATTTATTGCTGTACTGGCCCTGGTAAGTTACTGAGTTTCCATTTCTGCCTTAAATTACCTGGTGATGCATATTGGCATCAACCATATTTTTGGCTTCTTAATTAGGCTTTCATAGATCACCCAAAGGGCATATGGTACATGTTAATCGTCCGTACCCTATGTATTTACTATGTGTATTATATTTTCCCCCACTCCAAACTGTCCTTGTTCCATGACATTTCATCATCACCAACTATTTCTCCCAAATGGAGAAAGCAGAGTTAAGTGCGGTCTCAGACGAGACTGAAGATGGAAGAACCAGCCTTCTATACGGGAGCTCTTCAACATGGGTTGATATTTTGTCACAGAGATTCACTGGGAAGAAGTAAACCTCTGGTAAACAAACAAAGGCCATTTTTCTTAAAGTGTTGTTTCAGCTCTGAACTTGCACTTGTGAAGGTACTTTCCCAAGAATTTATCTTGGGATAAGGGGGGGTGGGGTGGGGTGGTCACACTTCAAAGCTTCACCAATAAGACTCAGTCTTTCTCTCAGGAGTGAGAACGGTGGGTTCCCTTGGGTTGACTGAGTTTATTCTGCTTATCTCTACGGTTCATTCGAGCGTAGGACAGAGTTAACCTGGTCCCTGGAGAACCTCTTAGCACTGCCTCTCTATGGCCAGGCAGGAGAGTTCATTTTTAATATCTCCAAATCCATTATCCATGATAATCCACTGTGTCCCCCGGGTACTTAATCATCAAAGCAACCATAAACCTCTTTTTGAAGATCAAATGGTTCTTTAATCCATTTACTTACAGCATCCTAAGTTACAGAAAATTAATCTGAAGCGGAAGTGGGCCACTATTCCAAGTTTCTCATGGAGCCTGTTAATAAGGTAACAAATCGGTAATGGCTTATGTGCCAGGTGGGTCAAAATGTGGAACAAATCACCTTGGTTGGTTGCTCTTCCCTGCACTCTTCATTCTAACTTAGCTCTTCCTGCCTGCTTGGCCTGCCCGCCTTCCCAGAATCCCATGGATGAATTAACAAAACTCAGCCAGCCTGAAAGCTAATTGGACTTTGAACTTTCCAATGAGGGTGCCATTAATTCTCATCTTTCCTTCTGCATCAGGTTAGCTAAAACCATTTGGGGAAATCACCCTCGGTCTTTGAACTCTCAAAGAAGTAAGAAAGCAGTGATTTTAATTAAGCAAAAGCACCATGTTCCAGGCTAAGTTTCCCTTTGCCCTTATTCACGTCCTCTTCCCTCATTACTGAGGGATGGTATCACAGTACCCCAAAACGACCATAGACATAGGTGGTGGCCACTGGGAAGCCTCTTTGCCTCAAGAAAACCCCAAGGTCATTACTGTAGTTCCCTCTACGTTTTTCATTTACCCAGTTAAGAGAAAGGATAATCATTTCTGAACCACTCAATAAAAGAAATTGAGGTTCCATATTAACTAGAAATGCTATATTGGTATTATCCTTTATAAGGATTTTCCTTTGCCAGAGAAGCTGGATTAACTTGAATATAGAAAACTCCTGACTCTGATCACGAGAGGAGGCTTTTTAATTATTCATTATGCAGTAACTAAGTGTTCTTCGGTTAAGAAAAAAAAAATGCCTCTTCTAAATAAAAATCCATTCACAGGATGGATGAAAAGCCTTGCATTTTCTATGCCTTTCCTGAGTGTCTACTCAATGTAGGTTTTCTTCATGTGAATTATATGTAGGTGTAAGCACATTAATGATGGTTGGGAAACATTGGTCCGGAGACTGGGAAAAAAGACAAAGAATAATAAAATGAACCCAGGGGCCCAAGGAGGAAGACGAGTAACAAGGGAAAAGCAGCCCAGGGGAGGAATGCTGCTGTGGACTGAAGAATGGGTGGGGGGCTCATCAGGAGGAACTGGTTTCTGTGGATTGGAATCAGGACCGTTACCATTCAGCACTTCTGCTGCCTGCCGGGGGTGGGCTCAGTCCAGCTCAGAACGCAAGCAAGACATAAAGAATGTTGCTTCCCAATGTCCAAATAGCCAAACTGTGGAAAGAGCCAAGATGTCCACCGACAGATGAATGGATAAAGAAGATGTGGTATATATACACAATGGAATATTATGCAGCCATCAAAAGGAATGAGATCTTGCCATTTGCAACGACATGAATGGAACTGGAGGGTGTTATGCTGAGTGAAATAAGTCAATCAGAGAAAGACATGTATCATATGACCTCACCGGTATGAGGAATTCTTTTTTTTTAAAGATTTTATTTATTTATTTGAGAGAGAGAATGAGAGATAGAGAGCACGAGAGGGAAGAGGGTCAGAGGGAGAAGAAGGCTCCCTGCCGAGCAGGGAGCCCGATGTGGGACTCGATCCCGGGACTCCAGGATCATGACCTGAGCCGAAGGCAGTCGCTTAACCAACTGAGCCGCCCAGGCGCCCCGATATGAGGAATTCTTGATCTCAGGAAACAAACTGAGGGTTGCTGGAGCGGTGGGGGGTGGGAGGGAGGGGGTGGCTGGGTGAGAGGCATTGGGGAGGGCATGTGCTATGGTGAGCGCTGTGAATTGTGCAAGACTGTTGAATCACAGATCTGTACCTCTGAAACAAATAATGCAATATATGTTAAGGAAAAAAAAAAAAGAAGATAGCAGGAGGGGAAGAAGAAGGGGGGTAAATCGGAGGGGGAGACGAACCATGAGAGACGATGGACTCTGAAAAACAAACTGAGGGTTCTAGAGGGGAGGGGAGTGGGGGGATGGGTTAGCCTGGTGATGGGTATTAAGGAGGGCACGTTCTGCGTGGAGCACTGGGTATTATGCACAAACAATGAATCATGGAACACTACATCAAAAACTAATGATGTAATGTATGGTGATTAACATAACAATAAAAATTTAAAGAGATAAAAAAAACAATGTTGCTTCCTCGGCAAGAAGGACATTTGTAGGACTCTCCTTGGGGCTTAGCAGAGAACCAGGAGAAATCAGATGCCCAGAGAAGGACCTAAGATAGGAAGAGGCTGTTATGAACTGAATGTTTGTGTCCCTCTAAAATTCCCATGTTGACATCTTTTCCCCCAACGTGATGGTATCAGGAGGTGGGACCTTTGGGAGGTGATAGGTCACCAGGGTGACTTCCTCATGCCCGGGGTTAGTGCCCTTATAAAAGACACTCGAGTAAGTTCTCTCACTCTTTCCATATTGTGAGGACACAGCAAGACAATGGCCATCTGTGAACCAAAACATGGGTCCTTACCAGACACTGAATCTGGCACCGGCACCTTGATCTTGGACTTTCTAGCCTCCAGAACTGTGAGGAATGAACTTTTGTTGTTTAAGCCACCTGAGCTCTGCTGTTCTTGTTAGAGCAGCTGGAACTGACGAAGGCAGCTGCGTGTGAGGATCTGGAAGAAGTAGGCAGCCCTTGAGAAGGTCTATGTCAGATTCCTCTTCCCTGAAGCTGGGATGTGCCCCAATCTTGCAGAACTGGGCTGGCCTCCTGATAGCCACGCTGTACTCACGGGGGCTTCTTACACTGGATGAGGGATTTTGTTGTGCCCTAAGCATCAGGCCTGAAAGACATTGTTGAGGATGGTTAAGAACTGAATATTTATGTACCCCCAAAATTTAAAGGTTGAAGCCCCAGTCCCCAGTGTAATAGTACTTGGAGATGGGACCTTTGGGAGGTCATTAGGGTTAGTTGAGGTCATGAGGCTAGAGCCCCCATGATAGGATTATAAGAAGAGACACCAGAGAACTTGCTCCCTTTCTCCGCCATGTGAGGACATAGCAAGAAGGGGGCCTTCTGCAAGCCAGGAAGAGCTCTTGCCAGAAATCAAAGCTTGCCAGAATTTTGATCTTGGATTTTCCAGCTTCCAGAACTCTGAGAAAATAAATTCCCATTGTTTAAGCCACTCACTCTGTAGCATTTTGTTATGGCAGCCCGAGGTAATACAATGGCTCATTACTGAGAAGGGGTCGTGATATAGGGGGCACTTGTCAGCATGGCCAAGGAAGTGATCTGGGAAAACAGGTATAATAAATCATATTTTCCCTGGTACACATTCTGGCTGAAAAGCAAACCTTTGTATAGAGTTTATTCTTCTCACGTTAAAACTCTACTCCAGGGAGCAAGACTCCGTGAAAACTTCCATCAGGGTAAAAACCGAAGAGATAATGATAAGCCTTCAGGAAGAGGAGTACAAGTGTAAGTTTATTTCATGACATTGATCAGTGCTCTCTGTACATGAGCGCCCAGCCAGTCTGTGGTCACATGGCCATCCGTCACGTGAACCCCTCTTCACCTTCAGATGCCCTTGCTAGGGGATTCTAGCACCCTTGCTCTTCTTGCTTCGCTCCTGCTACTACAACACTGCTCAAGAGCATTTCTCTATCATTCTGTGACCCTCAAGGATCTGATTTGGACTCCAGTTTCCACCATTTACTGGCAGTATAACTTTGAGTGAGATACTTATGGACATCAATTTATAAAATGAGCGTAGTAGCTTCTTAGGTTTGTAGTGAGAAGAAAATAAGTGCGGAAGACATCTTTGTACAATGCTTGGCCAAATTCTCATTTGGTATCCTAAAAAGGAAGAGGAGAAGGAATCCAAGTGTGTAACCGAGAGCTGGGGCTTCCTCACTGGGAACGGAAGCTCTGGAAGAGAGTATTGAAGAATAACATGGTACCTCCTTCCTTTAGGAGTAAGATTTTGGCCTTGTCATCATGGTTATTCCTTGCGGACCTCTGCAGCATCTCCAGCTGCCTGGAGCATGTCTGCTTCTATTCTTGATTAAGCAAGCAAGAGAGGATATTCACAATAAGCATTTTCTAGTTGTTGCCTAAAAGCAACAATTTTTTATTATTGCTACTTCCCTTCCAACTGCTAGTGCTTTTAATGGAATTGCAATAGTAATGTTGTCCCAGGGTGATGGGCCACTTCGACTCAATAATACCCCTGGATTCTAGGTCTTTTATTAAAAAAAAAAACAAGTGGGACACAGGCCCATCTCATGAATGTTAATGTGATCAAGACCGTTGCCCACTGGAAGAAAATGTGTTTTAATTGAGTCGTGAGAAAGCGTGCCTTGCCACATCAAACAAAAGGAAATCAATAGCCTTTAAAGGATTAGAGTTCCCAGAGGCTGGGTGGGACAAGACAAGTAATATTTTGTCTAAATAGTGTTTTTGAATTTTTTTTTCCCAAATTCACCTCAATTTATAGGACTGGTTCAGTTAAGCATTTTACTTTTCTTGTCAATGAAGTGTCAAAGCAGTTTGACCAAATGTTGAGTGAACACTTGGTTTCAGTCTCATTACACATGCTCTACAAGCTTGCTTAATGACCAGATAGGTATTCTCCTCAAAGACTTGGTATCTTCCTAAATGGGAATCAGGCCAGAGTATCTAATCTTTACAGACGTAGCTCTCTCCCCCAACTAACCTCCCTCCCTCCTATCACCGCCACCATTGCCAAGTGACTGACTCGTCACCTGCCCCTCCCAAAGGAAAAAATCAGATTCCTGCCTCTTTTCTCTGTCCTCCCATCTCAGCAACCAGAAGAGCTCCCTGCAATTTACCTTCATTGTGCAAAATGAGCACTGCCATGGTCAAAGTGAGTTAGCAAATGCTCCCCGTGTAAGGCAGACAACATGGTGATGCAGACACCTAAGAAGGCACTTTACCAGGATGGGAAGCGAAGGGCTTACACTGGGTTTATTGATGAGCACATCTCGCCTTCTAATGGAAACCAAGCAGTAGCATTGCAGAATCTTAATGTTAGATGCCAAGCAGGTTGCTTTACTAGCCTTGGTCTTCGTGACCCTGGGAAAGAAGAAAATCAGAGAGCAGAACCAATCACAGATTGGTTGAGCACTGCCATGTGCCAGCTAGAAGCTTCCATTATGTGGACAGGCCCTTATGGGCAACAAAATATTTATGTTCATTCCTCTTGGCCGCTAGGCAGGAAGGCACAAATTACTAAAGGTTGTACTGTTCAAATGATTGCATCCAGGGTTAGAAGTAAGAAATCTTTTGTGGACATTGAGATGGGTGTGGCCAGATATGAAATTTTTTATTACATGTTTCAGCTGATTATTAGCATCAAATTACCCACTTCTCTGATACCCATAAAAACATTTCAACTGGCTCCCTGCTCATAGAAAAAGGAAGTCTTTTGAAAACCCAGCCAGCGATATGCAAACAAGAGTGACAAGGGATACCCAGAGTTCCAGATATTACTATGGCAGCTCTGTGGATTGGAAGTCCAAAATCCATTCACAACCATTCTCCCCTTGCCTTCCTTTACCAAAGAGGCTGGAAAGAAAAGATTTCAGAGGCTTGCTTGTGGCTAACAGTGGCTCTGTCCCACTAGCAGATGGGTCAAATAAAAGTTACTGAGTAGAGCTTTCAGGGGAGATTTTTTTTTTTAAAAGATTTTATTTATTTATTTGAGAGAGCAAGCATGAGCGAGAGCATGAGAGGGAAAAGGGTCAGAGGGAGAAGCAGACTCCCTGCCGAGCAGGGAGCCCGATGTGGGACTCGATCCCGGGACTCCAGGATCATGACCTGAGCCCAAGGCAGTCGCTTAACCAACTGAGCCACCCAGGCGCCCAGGGGAGATTTTTTTTTAAAAGGAGAGACTCCACTAGCAGAGCTCCTTAGGCCATTCATTGTCCTTCCTTTTCTTCTCTAAAACAGGTATGATATCAGGGCATCTGGGTGGCTCAGTTGGTTGAGTGTTTGGTTTTTGATTTTGGTTCAGGTCATGATCTCGGGTTCATGAGACTGAGCCCTGCATTGTGCCCTGTGCTGGGCATGGAGCCTGCTTAAGATTCTCTCTCTCTCTCTTCTTCCTTCTGCCCCTCAATCCCCAGAGTACTCTCTAATAATAATAATAATAATAATAATAGTAATAGTAAATAATAATAATAATACAGAAACAGGTATGATACCTGGGGTGCAGTAGCCAGCCCTTTTGGAGATCATGAAAAATGAAAGCCATTTGCTAAGGATAGAAGAGGAAGATAAACAGAAGTCGGTCCTTGAAGATACTTACAGTTGCTTTCCTTGTCCACGATGGTCTACCTCCATACCTTTCATTGCATGTAACAAATGTGGCAAATACACCCCTTACTTGTTTAAGTCCTATCAGTTAGGTGGTCTGCTACTTGCAGCTCAGTGCAATCTGAATGGACACACTTCCTGGGAGCATCCAACACGTGCTGGCTCAGCTCTGTCGCTCTGTCACTGACTCTCGTGCTAGCTGTTTGCATCTGTCTTGGCTGACCCCTCTTGGGCCCACACTGCCGCTGTGGTATTAGACAGAATCTGTCCTCTGCCACACTTCCTGAAATTAAGGGATTGCAATGGTCATTCCCACTTCGTTTGAGCTTTAAATGATGAAATCTTCCTTTTTACCATATTTCTTGACTTGATGAGATAGAGTTTGTGATTTTTCTGGGTTTATTCTAAACCTCCTTTCCTTCCTGATGACCCACACCACTTTTGTAAACGAAGTTCTTACAATTTCCACCTGCAGACTGCCATAGGGGCCGTCAGTCTACTCTTTCAGTCACAAAGCTGAAGTCTTTAAAGATCATTTTCTACACAGAGCCCCTTTCAAAGGCAATAGTCTTCCTCCAGGACTTTAATAATGGATTCCACAAACTAGTTTAAGGGCAACAGCCCCTGCAAAAGGCCCATAAATATTTGATGGGCCGATCTTAACTCCTCCTAAAGATGAAACCACTTTGTAGAGCGTCAAATTGTCCCCAGAGACTCTTCTGTCTGAATAGTTGGTTGTAGCCACTTTACTTATCATTTGTGGCAACCCACCTTCCCCTTGGGGCACCCTACATCAATCAATAGGAAGTAATTTGTCAGATGTAAAACATGCAGCTTATTCGTAATTATCTTAAAACCCCTGTGTGCTTATCCTGTGCGTGTAGAAATGACTGAGAAGCACCACTGCTTAAGACCATAACGTCATCTCAGAGAGAAGGTAGAGCTCACCATTGTGTTGCCCCCACCTTTCCCGAAAGAACATCAGCAAAGAGAAAAGAGTGACAATAGCTAGCCATTACATGGCGCTACTGTATGCCAGGCTGGTCTGAGAACCTTAAGTATAATAACTCATTTAATCCTCACAACAACTCGGTAAGGTAGGTACTGTTAATGTCCTTATTCTAACACTGAGGAAGCCAAGGCACAGACACTCAATGGTGGTGCTGAAATTTGAAAGCAGACAACTCCATAGTCCAGGTCTTTACCACTGTGTTTTACTGCCTGTGGTGGGCAGATTCTAAGACACGCCCCACCCCGGGAACTTGGCCTCCTGATAGTCATGTCTGTGTGTCATCCCTTTCCCTTGAATAAGGGACTGGACCTGTGCCTTGCTTTAACCAACAGAATATGGCAAAACATAAGGAACAGAGAATAATCTCTGGTCAACTACCAGCCAGGAACTGAGGCCCTCAGTCCAACAACGCTCCAGGAACTGAATTCTGCCAACACCACATGAGCTTGGATGCAGATTCTTCCCCAAGCAAGTTTTCAGATGAGACTGAAGCCCTAGCCCACATACCTTGTGAGAGTTCCTGAAGCAGAGGATCCAATTAATCCAGACCCTGATTCCGGCCCCACAGAAACTGTGGGATAATAAGTGTGTGTTGTCTTAAGTTGCTAAATTTGTGGTAAATTTTTATTTAGCAGTAGATAACATATATTGCCTCTTGCTGTAGGTAACCCTTGGGAATATAAATCTGGCTCTTCAGAGGCTGTCACCAATTGAGAAAACAAGATCACCATTGTTTCTGGTTAAAAGCCTGGGTGCAAAACTACGGTTGAAGGGAATCTAGGTGGAGATGTGGAACGAAATCAATGCTATTGTGTTTGTGAGAAGCAGTGTGCTGACTGCTCTCAATCACAGCACACACCCTCTGCACCCTCTGACTTTGTTAATGCCTGACCTTGAGTCTATAGAGATTAGGGGAACAGACCAGCAAAGAGATGTACCTCGTATACTTTTGCAACAATTTGCTACATCTCAAATAGTTTCTAAAGTCCTTAAGAATTACATGATTTTTGGTGTCATGTTGTATTATGTATAATGAGTGAGCATCTGGGACCTAAAAGCTACAAAAACAGCTGACAACTCAGAATGAGGGAGAAAGCACAGGAGTAAGTAATCCTGGCCAGGGAGGTATCAGCTGGGGTGGAAACAGGACTCTAAATTAGGACATCCGGGCAGATATGCGCGATCTGGGTTAGGCTCAGTGAGTCAGGCAGGTATGAAAAGTTGGATTAAGTCACCGGTTCAGAATCCAGGGAGAAAGTCATTGAGTAGGGGGCAGGAGGATCAAGAAAACATGCAGTAAAGGCACGAATTGAGAGGACACTCTGAATTATAAGCCCAGTGTACCAACAAAAGGGAAGTCCCTGATGACTAAAAGTACCTTGGCCTTAGCCCAGCCACTGGTAACCACCTGAGACCGTATCAGGAAATGGCCCTTGTTAGAACAGATAGTATTCTCCAGAGAAGGCACTTCAAGACCAAAAAACAAAGCAAGCCATCCCATAGTGTTGACAGTTACTTACTGACAGGGGAATGGAGACCGTGTCGACAAACAATACTGACACCACGCAGTTACTCTCCACCAAGCCCAGACCTGAATCCCCAGCTTTTACAGAGTGAGGGGCCTGGTGGTGCAGCCACACGGTTGTTATCCTAAAGTGGCGCCATCTGTGTGCCAGTTCTCTGTGCTGATTATCTGAAGAGGTGCCTTCTGTGAACCACTTCAAGGAAGATGAGAACAAGCCTTCCCTCATTCCGGTCTGGGGGTTCAGTCCCATCTAGGCCATGAGGAATGAGGAGGAGCAGTGAGTTTTCTAAGCAAGTCCAAATTTATTTTTTATTTTTTTATAATCTTTTTTTTTAGATTTTATTTATTTATTTGTGAGAGAGAGAGAGAGAGAGAGAGAGAGAGAGAGCATGAGAGGGGGGAAGGTCAGAGGGAGAAGCAGACTCCCTGCCGAGCAGGGAGCCCGATGCGGGACTCGATCCCAGGACTCCAGGATCATGGCCTGAGCCGAAGGCAGTCACTTAACCAACTGAGCCACCCAGGCGCCCCAGCAAGTCCAAATTTAATAAGCATCCCTAACCTCCTCCTCATCAAGACAAGGATCTTCAACACTGTAACGTCTCTCCAAACTTCCCCCACTTCCCATCTTCCAAACGTTTGTCTAATATATTATGTGCAAGGGTGTTAAAATACAGAGAAGAATTTGCTTACTATTTTCGACAATCCATCCAACACGTTTTAACAATCTATTCACCATTGTTGCCCGATTCCATACCTCTGGCTTCATTTTCTTCTCTCTGAAGCACGTGGTGTTCAGTGGTTCTCTCAGCAAAGGCTCTGAGTCAACAATCCCAGCCCTGTGTTCCTGCCAATGTCTATTTTGCCCTCAGTCCTGAGCAACACTTTACCTGGGGAAGGACTCCTCCTAGTATTTACCCTTAGTGCTGACGAGGCTGTTGTCCACGTGATGGCTGTTCATTTGTGGGTTACCAGTGGGTCTTTTCTCACTGCTTGCTTTCCTATAGTAAGTGGGGTTTTTTGTTTCTGTTTTGGTTTTCACTTTCACGTTTCTTCACTTTCACAGAATCCTGTTTGGATGATAAATTACCACCTAGTCACCTAGTTAGAAGCTCAAGAGTGTGAGCTTCTTGAGGGTGGAGCCTGTGATCTCTTTGCCTACGGGCCTCAAGCACACAGTGCCTGACACATAACAAACATTTCAGTGTGTGTTGAAAAAATTAATGACTCAAACACAGGAATTGGAACATTTATGAAGGTTGCAAGAGATTGAAGATAATGCAATTTTTATGAAACCAGAGCTTCAAGGAGGAGGCTGCGGGTAACAGAATCTAGTGTTCCAGGGAAAACAAGACTAGAAGAAATAAAATGAACGTGGGCTTCTTGGAGACATGGCTAATTCTACGTCCGGGGCCACAAAAATACAAGACCAGCATGGGCTATTTTGAGTCAGAAAGCAAGAAAGTGTTAAAGGATTAAGTGAGTCTATGTCAAAAGAACGCAGGGACTGGTATAAAAGGGCTCCCCACTGGCCACATTTGTGTGAATTTGAGCATTAAAAAGAATAATGAAGGCTATGGGTTAGAAAACAGAAGAAAGGAAAAGAAATCTTGGGTCTGTACCAGTATTGAACAAAAAAGGAGCAGGGAAAGCTTTCTTTTACATGAGAACACCAGCCAATAAATGTAGAAGGAACTAGAAAATGGCCATGTTGCAGCCTTCAAGGTAATAACTGGTCGAGGCAAGCATAATCAAAGCATAATAAAACCACTGAGTGAAAAGGTGTGGGGAACAGCATATTTGCATAGTCTCAAAATAATACTTGTTAATTACGAGTGGGAAAAAGACACTTCTATGAGGGAGAAATTTGGCAGACAACAACATAGTTACCACGTGAATAATGGGATAAAATTGACTTGTGCCTCCTGGTGTGATGCAACTAAAAGAACACAACATTATATGGTAGTCTTGCCAAAACAAAACAACGTTTAACCTGAATCTAAACTTGAGGAACCAATCAGATAAGTCCAGAATGAGAAACAATCTATAAGACAATTAGTCTGAACTCTTGGAAAATGTCAGCAATAATGAAATTCCACAAAAGATGATGGAACATTCTAGAATATAGATTAATGGAGATTGGAAAACAAAATAATCAAAGACAATGCATGAAATGTATTTGGATTCTGGATTTAAAAACCATGACAACAACCAAATTTCAAAGGCATTTTGGGGGACAATTTAGGGTTTTGAATATGAACTGTTTATTAAACGATCTTATTAAATTCCTTGGGAACATTAATGTATTGTAGTGAATGACCTTTTTTTAGGAGATACCTGCTTAAGTATTTAGAGTGAAGCATTTAGGTGAAATGTCGTGATAAATACAAGCTTCTGTCAAATTGCTCTGGCAACACACACACACACACACACACACACACACACACACACACAGAGGGACCGAATGTGGCAAAATGTTAGTAATTTGGTGAAGGGTATATGGATGTATATGATTCACTGTATTATTCTTTCAGGTTTTTTAAAAAAGATTTTATTTATTTATTCCTGAGAGAGAGAGAGAGGGAGGGAGGGAGAAGCAAGCTCCCCACAGAGCTGGAAGCCCAATGTGGGACTCAATCCCAGGACCCCAGGATCACAACCTGAGATGAAGGCAGATACTTAACTGAGCCACCCAGGTGTCCTCTTCCAGTTTTACTATGGATTTGAAAACCCAAAATAAAAAGAAGGAAAGAAAGAAAAGAAGGAAGGAAGGAAGGAAGGAAGGAAGGAAGGAAGGAAGGAAGGAAGGAAGGAAGGAAGGAAGGAAGGGAGGGAGGAAGGAATGAATCCTGGAGGAAAAGCCAAGTGGTGACAATGAAGCTTGGTATCTGCCAAGCTTCGAGGGGCAGTTGATTTAATGGTAGAGAGAAATCAGTTGCCACAAGTCAATGAGAGAACAGAGAAAAAAGAAGTAAAAGTAATAGCTGTCAATAAAAATGAAGTTGGAGAAACAAGACAAGAACCAAAGGAAAATCAGGAGCATGTAGAAGATTTTGGTAATTTTTTTATAGGACAGTTGTGTAATGGTTTGAAGGTAGAGGCGCCGAGTGGAAATGAAGTGGCTGATGGACAGCGAGAAGACAGGATGTGCCATGTTGCGAGAACATCATCTTGGACATGTGTGCAGAAGTCCTTGAGACCCTCTTCCATAGGGACTGATGGAAGCCCGTTGCCTCTCCCCAACTGCCTACCCCTACAACTCCACACTGGTATTTCCTCTGTAGATTTGGAGAGGTCATTGCTCACGTCCCTGCGGCCACCATATGCATAGTAACCACCACCCCCATCTTCTGCAGACTTCTTCTGGGCTTCACCTAATGCTTGTTTAATAATTCCCTGAAGAGGTTGCTTATACTAGAGATTCACAGAGGGGCACCTGACACTGTCTCCTAGATCCCCTTTCAGCTTCCCGGTTCTTCATTTTCCCAAGGCAGCCATGAGTCCCAGCAGAGGGTTCCCAGCACCAAATCCTTCATGCCCTTCTTCCATTTCTACAATTGTGAGGTGCGATGGAAAGCTGGAAGCAGAGGGCATGAAGGCAGGTTGAAAATGGAGGCAAACCTGCCTCAAGGGGGCTTTATGATTTAAGGCCTCTTGTCATCTTCCAGGATGCATTCTAGAGGCTTCCAATGACACAATAGGTTATGTGGAGAGATTTACTTGAGGAAACAATAAAGACAGGACCAGGAGATTTTTAAGTTAAAATCTTAATACTTACCCAAAGTAATATATGTAATGATATATGTACATTGTTTAAAAAGTCAACTATTATTAATAAACTTGTGATTTAAAAAACCAATATTCTCCTCCCCTTTCCTTTCCACTTCTGATTTCCGTCATTTATCAGCTGCTTCTGGTATTTAGTTGTATTTCTAAATAATATGCTTATATTAATACTTCTTGCTTAATTTTACTTATTTTCTGTTCGTTTCCTTCCATTGAAGATAAGCATTTAATGATTAGATTATCACCACCCCCACCCTATCCACATGAACAAACACACACCAAATCCACTGTTCCTCTTCTTATCTTCCCCCAAATGGCTACATCACAACTTCTGGTTAAATCAGTAGTCATTGTCTACTTTTTTCTTTATTGCATTACTTTAATAAGCACTTATATAATGCTTACTATGTGCCAGGTTCTCAGTACTCTATAAATATTAATTTTAAATACTTAGTAGAAATAGAAGTATTATTAGCAACTAAACCATAAGGTTTACTATGATGACATTTCATTTCCTGTATGATGTTTTGCTTCATAATTTTTTCAAGAAAATCTTTTCTCTTCCTTATTAGAATTCTTTATCTTTCTACTCCATTTTGCAGGGGACTTTCTCAGCTTTACCTCTCTTCTTTCTATGAATTATTTTAAACCAATCCTATCATAATTTTGATTTCCATGTTGTTCTCTTTCTTTTTTACAGCATTCTGATCTTATTTGATTAATTCAATATCTTCTCATATGTCTCTGAGGATATTAAGGCTTTGCTAGGACTTGCAAAGTTCTCTTTGCTCCCTGCCTTATACCTGGTGTGTGTGCGTTTCTTGTTTGATTGTTTTGGGCCTTTTATGTTAAAAGATCTCATCAAATGTCTAGTGGTCTTTGGCCGTTAAGATTCAGGAGTAGAGTACCAAAATGTTGATTTGAAGTCCTCTGTGTATGGGAAGGGCTTGACTAACAGTGGGCCTCAACCAGTCATTTTCTTGTTCCCCTTTCCAATATTCGTATCTAGATATTTCTTCTGGGGCCAGTTACATTCCCTGAAGATGATCCCTCAGACTCCTGCCGGGGGACCACTGTGTGTGGAGATTTTCATTAAATCCCCCCTGGTCCCTCCTGTGTTCTGTCAATGTGTGTTTGTGGGGAGGGGGATGGTAACCTGCTGGGTGGGGTGGGGCGTCAGGATGCCCAACTATATGTGGGAAGGGGTCTCAATATACCTTATAAAAATTTGCAGCCAAGGCTCCTGTTCCCAGCTCCACCCTGCCCCTCTGCTTTCAGAGGAACCTGGTGCTTTTCTACCTACACTGAGTTTCTGTAGGTATAATCACCCTGCTTCCTGTGGCCTGCACTAGTTCAGTCTTCAGAGAAGACGTTGATGTGTGGCCTTTAACTCCATGAGAGTTGTTTTCAAATTGATCAGATTCTGAAAGTAAGCAAGCACAGGGTTTGATGAATTAGTTCATTTGGAAATAAACTCATGATGACTTAAAACTCACCCTAGGAAATCTTCTAGTACCTTTCTCCCACATACCATGAGGCCCTACTGAGGAGCAGGTTAAACACAGCTGGAGTTTAATTCAGTCCTGAGCCTCAGGACAGCTTTCCCGAGGAAAATCCAAGCAGGGGTTTCCTTACAGAATATAGAAAATATATCCCCTCCCCCGCCACATTCTTCCATGGAACTCGAGACGTTGGAGGTTTCCCTCAAGCAGGTTTTTAGAAATTGCAATCATATTATCACCTCAGAAATCTGTACTAAGATGAGGTGTTCACTCTTTTCTCAGCTGGGACCCAACTACAAAGCTCCGCTGGTTCAGAACCATGGCCTCACCCATTGTCTGGCTACTCTTCTCTCCCTCACAATCTCCTTTTCCTATATAAATTGGTGAAGGGGGCTAATTTTCATTTATTCAAGGTCAGCAGGTACTAAGGTAAAGATCAAAAGTGGCCTATTCGAGCGGCACCTGGGGAGTTCAGTCCGTTGAGCATCTGACATCTTGATCTCAGCTCAGGTCTTGATCCTACTTAAAAAATAAATAAATAGAATAAAAAGTGGCCTATTTGAATATTCAAAGGATGTTTACTATGGAGGTTTTGTAATGGCAAAACAAGAACACCAAAAATAGAGCCCAAACATCCATCCACCGGGCACAGACTAAACAAATTACTGTATAGTGGCAAACTGGATAGCCATATACAGTGAAATAAAGTGCAAAAATCAAAGCCCAAAACAGAATTCAGGAGAATACACATGCATGCACATATACACACACCCTTGTATATGCACAGAAAAGTCCTAAAAGCACACAACCGGAAAGGTACCGATATTACCTCTGGGATAGGGGGTGGGTGAGGAGGGCATGGCTAATCAGAAGATCTACCTTTTACTTTATATACTTTGAAATTTTTTGTTTCCAAAAATGCACACTATTTTTTATTTATTATTTATTTTTTTTTTAAGATTTTATTTATTCATTCATGAGAGACAGAGGGAGAGAGAGAGAGAGAGAGAAGCAGAGGGAGAAGCAGGCTTCCCAAGGAGCAGGGAGCCTGATGCGGGACTCGATCCCAGGACCCTGGGATCATGACCTGAGCCGAAGGCAGACGCTTAACCATCTGAGCCACCCAGGCGCCCTGCACACTATTTTTTAATCATTTAAAATTTTTTATTTTGGGAGCCTGGGTGGCTCAGATGGTTAAGCGTTTGCCTTTGGCTCAGGTCATGATCCCAGGGTCTTGGGATAGAGTCCCGCATCGGGCTCCCTGCTCCTTGGGAGACTGCTTCTCCCTCTGCTTCTCTCTCTCTCTCTCTCTCCCTCTCTCTCTCTGTCTCTCATGAATAAATAAAATCTTTAAAAAAGTTTATCTTTAAAAATTGCAATAAAATACACATAACATAACATTTTTACCTAACCTTTTTTTTTTTTTTTTAAGTAGGCACCACACCCAGCATGGAGCCCAACACGGGGCTTGAACTCACAACCCCAAGACAAAGACCAGAGCCAAGATCAAGAGTTGGATGGTTAACCGGCTGAGCCACCCAGGCGCCCGTTCTTAGCCATTCTTAGGTGTACAGTTCAGTAGTGTTGAATATAGTTGTTGTGTGGTTGTGTGACCATCACCACCATCCATCTCCTGAACCTTTTCATCTTCCCCAACTGAAACTCTGCCCCATTAAACAACAACTCTGTTCTCCCTTCCCAAAGCCCCTGGCCACCACCATTCTGCCTTCTGTTTCTACGAATTTGACTACTTTAGGTATCTTATAGAAGTGGAACCAAAGAAGAAGAAGAAGGAGGAGGAAGAGAAGGAGAGGAATCAGACAGTACTTGTCGTTTCAGGATTGATTTATTTCCCTTCGTATGTGTCCTCAAGGTCATCCATGTTATGGCATGTGTCAGAATTTTCCTCCATTTTAAGATTGAATAATATTTCCTTGTGTATCGTCCACATTTTGTTTATCCATTCATCTGTCAATGGAAAAAGTACTTTTTTTTTAAAGATATCAGAACCCAGCACAGAGCACAGCATGTCCTGGCCTGGAATCTGGCATGGAACCCCGCACGGAACCCGGTGTGGAGCACAGATGGAACCCGGCATGGAACAGAGCATGGAGCACAGCATGAAACCCAGCATGGAACATGGCATGGAACCCAGCAGGGAACCTGGCATGGAACCCAGTATGGAACCAGGCATCAAGCACAGCATGGAACCCAGTATGGAACCCAGCATGGGAGCCAGCATGGAACCCAGCATGCCAAGGTACTGGCCAGTTATTGGCACAGTCTATAGCATTTGATTGTTCAGGGGATGGGAGAGTGTGAATTCAAATTTCATTCTTGTAAGGTAGCCTGGGTTTAGATGGCTGCTTTGTTGCTGGGTGGCCCAGGGCAGGGTACTCAACTTCTCAGGGCTTCCATTTCCTTGCCTGTCATGGGAATAAAGGTAATACAAGTTGCATGGGCTGTTAAAAGGATGGAAAGGATTCATATATACAATGGACTTAGAGCAGCACTGGTGCATAGCAAGCTCCGTATAGCTATCAGGGGTTGTCTTCATCATCATTAGAGTGATCACCATGATTATTATTACATGCTTCCTGTTTTAAAAAAAATCTCTACTTTGGACAACATTATGCACTCAAATGGGTAACATCAGATTTCAACACCCCAATTTGCACTACCAGGTTTGTTCGTTTTAAGATAGACACACAAAAAAAGCTTATTCTACCAAGAAATCTGATTAAGACAAATTTAAGAGAATAAATTACTTTTCATTTTACATTAGCAGGTAAATGGGTTTTCTAAAGTTTTTACTAATATAATTATTCAAGATACAATGACCCTAAAGAGTGAAGATTGGATAAGGAAAGAGCATTATGGTTTCTATAAATCCAGAACACTATGGTCGAGATGCACAGTGAAAAAAAAAAAATGTGGACCTGTACCTGAACTGTAAACAGCTTCTGCAGGCATTGGTTTATTAACATATCATTACTTCCGTCCATTTATCATGGAGTAGTGCCATAGTTTGCTTACTGTTTTATTACATCAAAGTCCACGCTACCTGAGTATCTCCCGTGTACCCTGTGTTCTCTGAAAATGTCTTCCCTTTTCCCCTGCCCACATTCTCCAGACTTTTACCATGTCTACTTTCTGTGTAAAGTTCATTCCATTACACGATAGTTATATTTAAAAAAATTATAAAAAGCTTCCCCTAGCTATTTAACAACGATACGGCAGTATTTCAATATGTTAGCAACTTGTACAACTGTCCAATGCATTCCAGTGGTGTACTGGTTCCACAACTCTTTCTTCTCAGCCACCTATCAAGACTTCTTTTACTATTTGTCTAGAAGGAAATATCTTGTCTGTCCTTTAGATAACTTTTTAACCTTGTTACATGAAAACACAAAACCATGGCTTACAATCATCTTTCTTAGATCCCATCACAGGGTCTGCCACCCTGGGGCAGGTGAGGAGATGGTCTTTGAGTGTGTTATGTTCTGATGCCTTTATGGATTTTAGTACATGATGGGAAGGCATCGTAATGTCTAACTGTTCCAGAGAAATCCACTGGAAAATGTTCACAGGATATTAACACACCAGCTGACCCTGACCCTGACTTGCTTCTTCCTCAGGTAGTATCTTGGTGGGAATGCAACTAGCTCATGGCAATCTATTATTCAATATTAAGGGAGGCACACAAATCATCTGCCCCACCTTTGGGGAACACCAAATCCTCCTGTTAGTGCTGCAGTATACCCAGAAGCTACAAACTGACTGTAATGGGTTGAATAGTGTTCCCCAAAACTCATTTTCACCTGGAACCTGGGAATGTGACTTATTTGGAAATAGTCTTGCAGATGCAATCAAGTCAGGATGAGGTCACACTGGATTAGGGTGAACCCTAGATCCAATGTGACTGGTGTTCTTATAAGAAGAGGCAAATTCAGTTACAGATACATATACACAGTGGGGGAAGGCCGTGTGAAGATGGAGGCAGAAATTGGAGTGATGCATCTACAAGTCAAGGAACACGAAGGATTGCCAGCAAATACTGGAAGATTCTTCCCTAGAGCCTTCAGAGGGACTCCATCCCTACTGACACCTTGATTTTGGACTTCTAGACTCCAGAACTATGAGAGAACAAATTTCATTTGTTTTAAACCACCTGGTTTTGGGACTTTGTTCCAGCAGCATCAGCAAACCAACCCACCAACCAAGTAACAGTCCATTGCCAACACAATTCCATACCACTTGTCAGCTTCCTGAGGGCAGGAACCATGTCTATCCTGATCACGATTATATCTCCACCACTTTCAACAGTGCCTGGTACCTACAGTGAACTTGAGAGAGTTTGGTTGGAGACAAGAGGAATGAGTTCATCTGATCCTCAGAAGAGCCCCAAATGACATTTGAGTCAGCATCAGCCCCAAGGCTCACAGCAAGAAGAGGGCACATCCAGGCCCCCAATCCAGCCTGTGTTCCCAGTGAAGAGCTGTCTGATGTTCTGGGCCCACAGTGTGCAGCACCATGCCCAAAGGTTTCTTAGATTCCCCGTGTGAGGTCAGCCTGCTTGGGGAACATTTCTGGCCTGTGGGAACTTGACCTGAGGTAGCAGAACCTTCTTATGTTGAATCACTGGCCTTTGGCACACCTGTCTTGGTTTGGTGGCCACAACCGGAGCTCCAAGTTACCAAAGGAGCAAAAATTATTGGGAAACCAAGTAAATGCAGTTCCTTATCCCTTCCTAAACCAAGAATCCAGCATTTATATGACTTCATGCAGCTCCAAGTAAATGATAGAAGAAAAACAGGAACCAGGTGACAAACTGAGCAGACCTTACCTATAGCTCAAGAATGTGTAGTGAAGGGGCACCTGGGTGGCTCAGTCGTTAAGCATCTGCCTTCGGCTCAGTTCATGATCCCCAGGTCCTGGGATCGAGCCCCACATTGGGCTCCCTGCTCCACGGAAGCCTTCTCTCTCTCCCACTCCCCCTGCTTGTGTTCCCTCTCTCACTGTGTCTCTCTCTGTCAAATAAATAAATAAAATCTTAAAAAAAAAAAAAAGAATGTGTAGTGAAGGTCACATTATTATCCACAGCACTGGTCAAGATGCCTTAAATGTCACCAGAAACACAGGTAAATTGCCATTTCAGATAGTAAGTGCCAACAATCTGGAATTATTGTCCAGATTCTTGGCAACAGTTGACAATTTCAAATGTTTCAGATTGCTATGGAAACAGAACCAAAATACCAGTAATTGTCCATAATTTCTTACCCTGAAACTCAAATCCAGCTCTGATTTCCATAATTACCTAGACATAGTTCTAAAAAGTGCTCACAAAACCCAAGGATCTTGTTCTGCCCAAGGCAAAGTCAAATCTGAATGATCCCTCTGGATACCTGCCTGCCAATGGTGCCTCAGCTTGTTCTCAGGACTCCCGTCCAGGAGAGGAAAATGCCCTCATTGTGCAGCACATGATGCTGGAACGAGGAGGAAGGATTGCATCATGAGTCAGAGCCAGGGGAGCCTCACACTCCCAGACAGACCTTGCATTGTGTCTGAGCTGGTTCTTAAAGGGCATGAGTGACAAGCCAGCAAGTCTGTGCCTTTCAGACCAAGGGTCCTACATCACCCAACCCTGTGCTCCGTCATTGAGCAATGGCCTGAATGACAGAAGGAAGACATGCTCTCAAGGCTCTCCTTTCCTCCAGAGCCATCAGTGTCCCCTCCAGGGTTCACCATCTCCCTTGATTCCTATGATAAGGCAAATTCCATATTGTTCTGTCAGACACTAAGTAAAAGTCTAGGCCTGAAATGTTCCTTGGTCAGAGCATTCAGTGTCACCCCTCTGCTACCTATTAAGGCACCTACTGTAGCTCTTTCCATCTACTGACCTATGTCCTCGGATCTTTGCCCTGAAGTAAAACCACCCTCCTCTGACCCCACTCTCTCCCTTTCCTGTCTTCCCAACCAAGTGTCTGGAAGTGGTTGGTGGTCAGTACTTGCTCTGAGCCTCCTCACCTCCATTCCACTCCTAGACTGCAGGATTATCATTCCCCAGGGCTGCGCTAAAATTACCCGTGATAATGACGGTGACTTAATAAGGCTTGGGAAGAACCCGTTGTACTTCTTGCTGATTACTCTTTTTTCACCTTTATGTAATAATTCAGATTGTTAATGACTCCTTGCTTTGAAAGTCTCTTTCCATTTAGTTTTTGCACTGCTGTTTCTCCTTCTCTCTCTGGCCACTGGTTCTGTTTCATCTGCTGATTCTTTTTCTTCCATTTATCTCCCACATGTTAGTGTTCCCTTAGGTTCCATGCTTGGTCTTCCTCTCCAGGTCCTCCATGTATATCCTGGGTAATATCATCCATGCCCAAGGTTTTCTCTACCACAAGACAGCTTTGCCAATGACAGACAATCTCTATCTATGATCTTTCCTGGCTCTACACTCACTAGTCACCTGCCTATAGGAGGTTTCCACTTAGATATTGTACATACTCAACAAAAGCAACAACATGTTCAAGGCTAAATGTTCTCTTTCCCACGATGCTCTTCTTTGAATGTCCCCTTTCCTTGTTTATAGTAATACTAATCAAGCCACAACTCTGGAAGTCCTTTTTGACTCCTCCACCAACTTTATCTATGTCTTGCCTACCCCAAATTGATCACCAATTCAACTTCCTAAAGCAGTGAACTCATCCCTCCATAACTGCCTCAGTTCCGGTCTTCCCAATTTCTCACCAATGACTGCAATTGCCTCCTGGAGGCTTTCTCCACATACCATCTGGCTTCTTCTAGTCTATATTGCCAATAGAATTTTATTTCTAAGAATGCACATTGGTTTAATACAGGCTTTAAATCACTCATTTGCTCACTTCTATCTTTAGTAAATATTTCAAAATTCTTAGCATGGCTATCAAGACCTTCATTTATTTGGTCCTTACTACTTTTCTCATCTCATGCCTCAACATCCCCAAATGCATCTGCATTCCATCCAAACAAGATCTACGGTCCATGTCTTTGTGGCTTTCAACATGCCCTCTAGCTGGTGTCTGTGACCAGTTCCTCTTGGCTAATGACTCAGCTTAAGCATCACCTCCTTGAGGAAGACTTTCTTTTGACCCACCTCCAAGATCAGGTAGCGGTCCTTTTTCTTTTTCTTTTCCAGTTTTATTGGGATATACTTGACAGATAACATTGTGTAAGTTGAAGGTGGACATGTTGATTTGATATACTCATATATCACAAAATGATTACCAGCATAGCATTAGCTAAAACCTTCCTCATGTCTCCTAATTACCATTTCTTTTTTGTGGTGAGAACATTTAAGATCTACTCTCTTAGCAACTTTCAAGTATATAATACAGTATTATTAACTATAATTACCATCCTATACATTAGATCCCCAGAACTTACTTATCTTATAACTGGATGTTTTTATTCTTTGACCAACCCGTCCCCATTTTCCCCACCCTCAGCCCCTGGTAACCACCATCCTAGTCTCTGTTTCTGTGAGTTCGGTTTTTTTTAGATTCCACATTAAGTGAGATTATACAGTGACTGACTTATCTCACCAGTAGCCACATTTCTTATGAGATGCTAGACACCCTGTCCTCACCTATGTTATGGGATATTCATCCTACATTGTGATCATGGTTTGTCTTGACTTTCTTCCTCTACTAGATTATGAGCAACTTGAGGACAGGAATAGTATTTTGTCTGTCCAGGTGTCTACCACTGCCTAGCCCAGAGCTTGGCACAGAGTGGTGCTGAGTAAACCTTTATTGAATACACGAGCAAAGCAAACAAAGTAAATATGGAAAAGTATCAATGACTGAGAACACAAAGGATGGCAGTCCTAGACACTATAAGAAAAAACAAATAGAAGATTCTAGAGAAGGTGGTGTTTAGAGAGTGTAAAGTTCAAGCTATTAGACATGGTGATGGAGTTCATTACATAAACAGACTATATATCAGATTACGATGATAACTACATGCATTGGCTCTCATTCCATACATAGTTAAACCTTAGCGTAAAAACCAGGCTGGGACTGTGGTAGCACAGTGAACAAAACAAACAATTCTGCCCTCTCCACCTCTGCCTTATTCATGCAGTTTACCCTTGATTATTTCAATGCCTCCTCACTATATTCCAGGCATTATCCTAAGTGCTTCATAAGCATATGCATTTAATCCTCGTAGAAGTCCTGTATGACTGATGTTATTCCCATTGTACAGAGAAAACTAAGATTCATGGAGGTTTGGTAATTTGCTAAAGATCATACAGTATGTGGTAGGACAAGGATTTAATCCAAGTGTCTCCGATGATATATTTCTCCTGCTCTTAATCATTATATTCTAACAACAACACAAATTTAGCTTGAAAATCACTTGTATTCCATTCAGATATTTGGTTATGGGGGCCCCCATATAATTCTAAAAGTATGTAGGAAGTTTATTTCAACTCTCCTTTTATAGGTAGTACTATTAGCATGGGGAGAGGATTTGTAATAAAAATTGATCCAAGAAAATATAGAAGTTTTGCAAGTGAGCATTTATGTTCCAAAGCCGTGAAAGTATGGCTATTAGTATGATTTATCACCCTCTTCTGGTCTTTGGAGCCTAGAGAATGGGGGAATGGAATGGTTTTGAAAGGTAAGAATTTTACCTTGAGCAAATGCTATGCTTTGGGTGAGCCCTGCCTCTTCATTTTCACGAAGGCGATGACACTCAGAAATGGTAGCCTGAATATGATGGGTATTCAAGACGCCACTTGCTACTTGGGGCAGCCAGGTTATTCAAGGTGTTCAGAAAAATAAATCTGTATCCCATCGAAGTGTTCTTTAACACATGCATTCTGCAGGGGGAATGGTGTTTTTAATGCAGTGTTGTTCACTTTGAGAGTAGAGATAGAGCCTGAGAGATTAAAAGAAAAAGAAAAGGCAGCTGCTTTCCAGTGTGGTTCCAGGAAGCCTTTCCAGAACCCCCAGGTAGGGAAAACTTTGTACTGCCCTGGAAAACTAGACATTGTCTCTAGCAACGCTGCCCCAAGATCAGCTTCTGATTCTATGGGAACTATTTGACAGCTGTGCAGCATGTAGGTCACTGAACACAACGCAAGACAGTTCTTGTCCAGAGACATACAAATGAATTGTCTGGGGGGAGGACGCCCCCTCCCTTGTGGAAAAACCAGTTTGCCCCCATTCACACATTCATTTCAATATTCCTTTACTCTTTTTATTTTTTTCTTTATCTTATCCCTTCCTGGCTCTAATAGCCTGGTTTTCCCATTATGAGTAAAATAAGATCCTTGACAGTTCATGTTTATATCCTTTTGAGGATATCTCCTTTTTATATCCTTTTGAATTTATCTTTATGACTGATAATTCCAGGGAGGCCATGCCTCTGGTTCTGCCCCTCCCCCTTGACCCAGTTCCGAACTGAGCTCCGAAGTGGGGAAGTTCCCAAGTGCCAAGTCTCAGGTTATGAGTCTTGTGCTTGGGAGCAGATACTACTCACCTTCCGCCAGCTTGAGAATGCCACAGGTTGACAAATGGCTCCCCTTTGACGTCCTATTCAAAAGGTGAGGTATAAAGCGGTGCTCAGAAAGGCGTAACATTTTCATCAGCTTTATTAAAGTATAATTTATACACAATAAAATTCATCACTAAAATGACTTAAAAGCGTGCTATTTGATGAGTTTTTTGACAAATATGTAGTTGCCGACCATCACCACAATCAAGATATAGAACATTCCTATCCCCTCGAAAAGTTCCCTCCCTCGTGCCCCTTTGCATTCCATCCCTCCTCCTGCCTGTGTGGGGCCCCTGGCAGCCATTGATTTGCTTTCTTTCACCATTAGGTTTGACTTTTCTAGAACGTCATATAAATAGGATCATACGACATTTAGTCCTTTGTGTCTGGCATCTTTCACTTAGCATGATACTCTTGAGAACCATCCATCTTGCATTCGTAGTTCATTCCTTTTTATTACTGAGTGACATTCTATTGTATGGCTTCATCACGATGAGCTTATCCATTCACCAGCTGATGGACATTTGGATTGTTTCTAGTTTGGGGTTTTTATGACTAATAAGTGGGACCACTGAGTCATATATACACTGGGTAAGTGTATGGTTTAACTTGAAAGGAAACTTCCAAACTTTTCCAAAGTGGTTATATATACCATTTTACATTCCCACCAACAGTACAGGAGAGTTCCAGTCGCTCCACACCCTCATCAACACCTGGTATTGTCAATCTTTTTAATTTTAGCCTTTCTAGTGGATGTGTTATCTCATTATAGTTGTAATTGGCATTTCCTTGATGATTAACAGTGCTGAGTGTCTTTTTGTGTATTTATTTGGTATCTGTACATCTTCTAGGGTGAGATTTCTATTTAGATTTTCTGCCCGTGTTTTAATCAAGTTGTTTATCTTCTTATTGCTGAGTTTTTAATGTGCTTTATGTATTCTGAATACAAGTCCCTTATGAGATGTATGTCTTGCAAATATTTTCTCCCAGTCTGCAGCACGAGAAAGCCATTACATTTTGACAAATAAGAATTTTCTAATTCAAAACCCCTGCACATGCAAACCAGCATATCATGTCTAGTCCACTGATGTCTGTAGAACAGGAGCTGGTCTAACAGGGGAGGGACGTAAACCACGTGAAGTTCCAGACTTTAGCCTCAAAAGAAGCTGCTCTCTGCTTTCACCCCACCCCCCATCTCTTGACTTTCCTGCATTTTATTTATTCCAGTTAGTTTCTTTCTTGTGTTACTTGCTTTCTGTAGTTATTGTGATTTTAGGCAGAAACATGTATACGGAACATTCCTCTGTTTCTTTCCCGACGCAAATGAATATCTTAGCTTCTGTGTTTCCTACTGAGCCCAAAGTATAGTCTCACAAGCCACAAAATTAAATTCACGTGGGAATTGTTCCTAATTGCTCCCAGTGCAACCTCTGGATGTTATACATTTATTCTTCTAGGGACCACCTTCTTGTTCTCTCCTGGTGCCTTTTTGGACAAGATTGGGAGGATATAAGGGTAAAGACACAGACACCCTGGAAATAGCATGAGTTGTTGCTGTGAGAAACCCCATCGGACCCCCATAAATGGAAAGCAAAAAGCCTTTCTCTTGGGAGCTACTGTCTCCCCTGAGCCGTTGCTTCGTTAGGCGATGCTTAAGCTTAGTGTGTGTTTTCATGCATAATGCAACCTTTTCTGCACCTCTAACATGCTATCAGCACCTTCTGGAACTGTTCATGTGGGTCAGATTTGCATTAGTCACTGTTTGTGGGACTTGGGGAACAGCTGTACTGCTCAGGAAGAGAGCCCGGGAGACTTGTTTTGAGTCTCTGCTTAGCCTGTCCCTATGATACTAAAAAGGACTGGAAGTTTTTGTTCCTAGGAGTTTTCTGATATTAATAGCCTGTTTATTTTTCTGATATTAATAGCTTATTTATTTTTAATTATCATATTAAACATTCCAGCAGAAAAATATAAGATCAAAACCCCCAAAGTTTGAATGCCTGCTTCCCAGCTAGAGTTTCAGGACTGCTTAGAAGCTCATAGCCACCAAATCTCATGGCATCAATATCCTAGGAAAGCGTGGAGGACGCTGGTCCCTGGGGGGTCCCTTCTTGGATTTGAAGGCATTTTGTACTCTATCAGGCGAAAGGGAACACACGTTAGCCAAATATAGGAAGACTGCTCAGATGCTATAAAAGTTTCCTAGTAGAGCTCCTTAAAGCTTTTCTGACTGATCTTCGACTTCAAGGTTCTGCCCAAGCAGATGGCCGCTGGAAGCCGAAGTGTTCGAACGGGGCTGACAGCTAGCCAGAATCAAACCAGCCAGACCTTTGAAAGGTCTCTTCCACAGGCTAAGATGAGTCAGGGAGCTCGGGCTCCAAGTGTCTAAGCCCAGGGTTTCCTGGGACTCCCAGCCAGGTTGGAGCATCAGGGATGGGCGGCCGGAATCAAGGGGACTCATTTTCCCTCTGCTGACTATCACACTGCCGTTCCTGATACTATCTAAACATTTAAGCCAATATTTAAGTAAAACTCAGCATTAAACTCAAAGAGTGGGATTTTGCTAATGTGCCTAGAAAGGTCATTACCAAAGAAGACACAATGACCTGACCCTCTGGCTCATCTCTGTGTCTATCGGGTCCTGATGCACATACTCCTGCTTCCTAAACCCCTTAATGTCCGTCGAATGGGCTCTGGGCTCACAATCAATGGGATCTAGGTCTGCTGAGAAAGAGGACCTGGGAACAGACCCTCAGAGGGCATACACGGGTCTGCCTTCTGCCTTCCACACCAGCTGAAGATGAAGAGGTGTCAGCAGTCTTGAACACCTCTGCCCTCAGGGACTTCAGACGGGAACAGAAAATGTAAGGGACTTTGGAGGATTGTTACCAGCAGAAGTCTGGGGAATGACTTGGTCAGGTGTTTGCTAAGCTATTCAATGAGGCTGCATAAGCAATAAGAAGAGGTTCAGAGGGTTTTAGTGTCACTGAGGTTTCCAGGGTAAATTAAAGAAAGCAGTGAAGTAAGAGGAGACTGGATTTAAAAATTAACCTGTGTGTGAATGTACTGTGTTCGGAACAGGAATTAAAAAGCAAACAAGGATTAATTGATTCCCCTCCTTCGCCAGAAGCAGGCTGCTGGCATTTCAGGAGCAAAACTGATTGGCTGAGAATACACTCTGCCGGCTAATTAAACAAGGAGGCTGGTCAATACTCAGTAGCTGGGATTTAGATACCCATTGACAAGCTAACAGAGGAATCCAGAAGGAAACAGAATTGCTATTTGGCTCAGGCAAGGCTGGATCTTAAGGTTTCTGAGTTAAAAAAAAAAAAAAAAAAGTGCCTCCCTCCCTCTAAAAAAGTGCCTTGCTTTAAAAACTCCTTTGATTTAGTATGAACCCAAGCAAAACTAAGGATCCCCATTCCGAGCATTTCTCTTAGTGGCAGGTGACAGATGTAAAGGGCCCAATTTGTGATTACATGGTTCACTTATGCAACTGCAATTAAGCTGCCTGTTATGTTCACGCAGCTAAATAAAAATTACAACCAAGTTACTTATTAGCTACCCTGAACCTGCCTCCCTAAGAGCTAGAGGGTTAGTGAGAGAGCGAGCTGGAATAATCTGCCTTGCTATCTGTTGTAGTTTTAAATCAGCTGGGGCATGGGCATCCTCTGTGTGTTTGAACAACCAGAGCTGCCCAGAGCTGCCTCAAGACTAATCAGATGAGTGGGCCCACCAGCCACCTGCCAAGATGCTCAGCTCCTAATTGGAGAAGCCCAATCTAACTCTCCTACAAATAAGTGATGGGCCCTGGACCCTTCAACATCCACCCATGAAGGTGGAAGTTGTCAGGCAAAGGACAAGAGCAGAAGCAGAAGGAGCTTTTCTTCGAAGCACTTGGAACCTGTTACGGGGGAGGGTTTCAAGCATAGACATGACCAAGGCTGTTGCATTTGTTACTGTTGTTTGTTGACCTTGGGGTCCTCTAAGGAAGAGGGGGGGAGGGGGAGGAAAATCTAGGGGTAACAGCTCACAGTTGGCCCAGTCAGCTTCAACCAGTAGGTCGAAAGCTACCTCTCAGGCATTCATCGGGATTTCATTCTCTCTCTCTCTCTCTCGCTTTTTTTGTTTTCTAGATTTCAGAAAAGGATCTCATACAGTCATTCACACTGAGGTATAAAGGTCTAAGAAGATCTATACAGCCTATTCAGGGATATTTACGTCTTATCTGGAAGGTAAGCTTCAAACAAGAAGAATTAAAATATAGAAATGGGAACAGACCTCTCCAATTCTTCCCCCTCCCCCCCAATCTGTGGTTTTTCATGCCTCAAAAGCAGATGAGGATTCTAATCAGATTCTGCCTGCACCTCGCACATATCCTTAGAAATTTCTTTTCCAAAGTATCTTCCTCTGGTCAGTTTCTTCTTCATTACGACTTGCAAAAGCCCAGACCATACTGTCACCTATTAGGTGGCCAAGAGTGGCCAGAAGCCCCATGCCAAGTTAAGTTCACTGGGCACAGAAATGTCTCCAAGGCACCTTCTAAATCTGTCAAGGCCAATTTGGAAACTGAAGTCTGAGGCCAAATGGGAAAGCTGAGGGAAGGACTCACAGAGAACAGACTGAGCCTAGGCCTGAAGGCAGTTTATTACTAATCCAGTGACTGGCTCCAAACAAATGAGACCACATGGATGTTAGCCAAGAGCATAAGGAAAGTTCTCTCTACTCAAGTCTGTAGCCTGTCCTAGAACAAAGGAGCAAAGGTTCCTCAAAACAAAAACATAGCTGACTCTCTGGAGGGAAAGAGTCCCTCTTTTTTGTCTGTAAAACCAAACCCTGTGGGGACCAGGCCCAGGAATCTGTATTTGTAGAAGGCGCCTCAGGAGAGCTGATGGTCTAAATTAAAGTGATGACAAACAAAAAGCCAAAGTAGGGCACTTTGTGTTTTGTGTTAGCTTTCGTCCTATGGTGTTGTGAACATCAACAATAAGGAATGTGATATTTATCTAATTTATTGACTTATGTTTTAAAACAGCAGAAAGATGCTGAGATAGGAGACCATGCTCAACAAGGCAGCTTTAAATGCCCATAAAAGACCTGTTGTTTCATACTCAAAGGGTCACCAACTGTCAACAGTGACAAGTCCAGTGAAAATATGGCCATGGCTTTGGTTCACCTTGTCTTTCCCTCGATGCATAAAAAAACCCTTTTAAGCAAGTTAAATTACAGGGCAGAAGGCCCTTTTTGTTTCTGAATGGGGGCTGCTCTGGGGGTGAAGCAGAAGGTCCCAAGCAGAAGGGAGGATCTGAGGAAGTCTGCGAGCTGGAGTGTGAACTTCGGGGACACCTGCAGGCCCCACACCGAGCTGCCCTCGGATGCAGGGAGAGGCTGACGCTGGTGGACAGAGAAGTTGTGTCTCGCTCACCACGGAGCTGACGTCTGCACACATCCTATCCCTCAGTGATGCTCTAACAGAATACCACCAACTGGAGGGGGGGGCGGGGCTCCACTGAAAGTTACTACTCACAGTTCTGGAAGCTAGAAGTCTGAGCTCAGGGTGCCAGTGCGGTTGGCTGGAGGCCCTCTTGTGGATCCCGAACTTCTTGTGTCCTTAGTGATGGAAGGGATGAGAGAACTCTCTGGAGTCTCTTTGGCAAGGGCACTAATCCTTTTCCCAGGGGCTCTACCCTCAGGACCTGATTGCTTCCCAAAGGCCCTACCTCATATCATCCCCTTCCGGTGGGGGTGGGGGGGTGATTTCAACATACAAATGGGGGTGGGGGACAAACCTTCAGGCCATAGCAGCAGCCATCGCTGGGTGACGGCCAGTCCGCCCTCTATCTGAGGGCGGCCACTCCACCGGCTTCTTCCGCCTGCTCCTCTTTCTCTTTACTTCAACCCTGTCCACTTTCTCAGCCAACCTGCTAACCTCCTAGTTGTCCAGCCTATGAGTCCATGAAATACAATGAAAAGAGAAATCAACTTGGGGTCTGAAAACCTGGGTCTGGATCCTGACCCTGTGACTTCTTGACCATGTGACTCTGGGCAAGTCTCTGTGCCTCTGTTTCTAAGAACTGCCCAATCTACCCTCCGGGCTATTGTGGGGATCCAACGAGCTGTATGATGTACTTTGCACATCTCCATGGACCTGCTCTTGTTTTGGACACCCCCCCACTCCCACCTGCCACCCCACATTCCATCAGACACCAAATCTTGCTGATTCCGATCTCCTTTGGGTCCCTCCCAGACATTCTTGCTTTTTCTCTTTTCATTGCTGCCACTGCCCTCCTAACCTCCTTGTTCAAGCTGACCCGAACCAGTGGTTCACTGGCTCACTGCGACAGTATTCTGTTCCTAGCCTTCGGGCAGTCTTTGGTGGTTAGAGGGAGTGAGGGCCGTAAGCCTCCTCTCCCACCACCCTGTGCGACCAGGTGGCCGGTTACAATGAAAGCAAGTCTCAGACCGAATCCTGACAGGCAGAGGTGCTTACCAGGCAGCAGGAACAAACATCAGACCCCCTGGTTTGTAAGCTCGGGAGGGCCCCAGCTCTCCATCTTTCAACTCGGAGCAGATGTGACAATAAGCTAGCAGTAAGATACAGTTAATTGGTCCGATGACAGGATGCTCCTTAAGCAGCTGGACACAGGATTTAGTGGAATTTTAAGACCTGGAGGCCATTCCAAAGGATATGAGCTGCTTAGACCTCGGCTCACGTGAAGGCAAAGCTGCCTGTATGCTTGTCTGACCGATCCAACAAACATCGCTCATTCCACCAATGAAAACAGACAGTCTAACACCCAGGATGCTAAATAATACACCTTCTGATGTTCACTAGAAATAAATATAATAAAGTGGTAGCATCAGCCTCTGGAATATAATTTAACTACCCCTAAATAACCCGAGATACCTAGGAAACTTCAAATATTAAAAATACTAAATAACTACGCCTAGGGTAGCAATTAAACACACTTAAATACACATCATCACCAGATCGTTTAAACAGAGTTCTTTTTAAAAAATTACAGATAATATAACAGTGCCACACACAGACTTTCACTTCTTATCAAATTGTCCTTCCTTCCTTTTGAACGTATCCCACAAGCATTAGTGCATTTCTCCCCTTCCTCTGACCTCAAGTGAGGCCTGACTCTCTGTAACCGTCCTTTATCCCGTAAATGATGCGATATTACTTTCCCATTCATTTATTCAGCAAACACTTGAACCCCTAACACAATAAAAATTCGGGTAAGCCAGGAGGGGAGGGACCAGGTAAAACCATGCCCTGACCTTCAGCGGCTCCCATTCTGTCCAAGGGGCCCGCATCGGAGCTGACAATGATAATACGGGACAGCAGATCCGCAGACAGTGCCATGCACAGGGTACCATGGAAGCACAAAGGAGGCATTCATGGGAGGGAAGGTGTCCGAGGAAACTTCCTTCCAGAGGAGTATTGTAATTACTGGACGGAACCTTGGAGAATAAATGAAGGGCAAGGCTGTGCCTTTCCAGGCTGAGAAGACACACACACACACACACACACACACACACACACACACACACACACTCTCACTCACTCACACACTCACTCCAATAATAATAGTTAAACCCAATTATATTCCTCCCTACCTTCCATGCAGCCTTCTGGGCCTATCACCTACTCATTTCACTTACTCCCCAAACAATATTCAGAGGTAGATCCAGTTATTATCTCCATTTTACAGATGAAAGAGTGAGGCTTTGGGCATTTAAATTGCCTGCATCAGGTCATACAGCTAGGAAGGGGTAGAGTCAGGATTTGAACCCAGAGCTTTCTGACTCCGAAGACATTACATTATTCTCTATTCAGGAACTACCTACAAGCACTTGAGTGGGTGTGAAACTGAAGTCAAAGACGGATGGTGCGATCAAGCTGGAGAGGCAAGTGAGCCAGCGCATTACACTTGCCCAGAGTGTAACCACCCGAGTCAGCTCCATTTCTCTGTTTCTACCACAGAGTCAAACACAGAGAAGAGACTCCACAGAATTGAGTGACTGGATTCAGGGAGAAAGAATTTCTGGAATAGATCCTTGCACCAACCACTGGGTAGATTCACTCCTTCTTTGCAAACCAGCTGGTTTGCCTTTAAAAATTGAGTTTTTAGCATGCCCAACATCAACAGATATTTGAGTGTCTTCCATGAAATGTGCACTGAGACGAACAGTGGGAATGTGGCAGGGAATAAGAGAGACAAGGTCCCTTCTGTTAGAGAGCTTAAAACCACCTTCTCCTAATTCCTGAAAAATGCCAGGGAAATGCCAACCACCAGCCACCGTGGCTCTCAGAGCGGGCACCCCCAGAGAGACGTCCTACATTGCCTGGTCGCAGCACCCCGTCCCTGTGCCTGGGTGCACCTGATCACCACCAGCCCCTCAGCCCGCCCCACCACTGACCTTCTAAGGTGGCTTGCAGCCAGGAAGCTCCTGCTGATTGGGCCCAGTCGCCCAGAGTGCTGGGGGCTTTGGCCTAAGAGCTCAGCCTTGGGCAAGGCAGCAGGATTTTCCCCTAAGAAGAATGCACCTCTATTCAAACTCTACTCTGCAGGAATGCCGACTGTGCCAAAAAGGAACAGGAAAAAAAAAAAAAAATGAATTTAAAGCGGAGTGTTTTGACGTGAACTCTCGTTGTCAGACCTCATTGTCTTTCTGACGCTGAAGCCCAGACATGCTGAATGTGAAGATTGACAAAACCCTCCCGATTGTGTGTGAACCAAGGTGGGCAGGGGGGAAGGAAGGCGCCTAGAGGCTGGGTGTTCTTTCTTCCCCACAGCATGGCTGGGCGAGGTGAGGAGAGAACTATGACCTAAGCCCTCAGACAGAAGGCAGAGCAGAGGCCCCTTGAGAGGGCCTTCTGTGGTTGTTGTAGGACCGTACTGGCCCAAAGCTCAGGTGTCTGTGGGAAGTGGCCTGTCTCCTCAGCCCACTGTCTCCTCAGCCTGAGCTGGCTGAGGCCTCAGACCCCACAATGGGCTCTCGTTGGAGTGCTCTCCCATCTCCTGGCCTCCCTTACAGATGTGACCTTGTCCCCAGGTGCCTCACTCCTGCTCCTGCCGCAGGCTGAGCCAACTGTCGCTGTAGAGGCTCCCTCCCAGGGCTCCTGGGGCAGACGAGGTTGTATGTCTGGGGCACCAGCGTCTCCCAGCCTCAGCTCTGAGACTGGAGCTCCTTTATGCTCCCTGGGCCCTGCTCTGTGGGGCCGTGGTGGGGATGACTTGATTCTGAGCTGTTCGCTTCGACGAGACACATTGCCAGCCTTGGAGCACAAGGTGTATTCCCGGGCTCGGAGCTGCTGGGTGCTTGTGACGCCTTCCCCAGGGCCTATTCCCTCTTCCCCTACTGTGGGGTCCAACGGCCACCACGGCCCAAGCCAGGGCACAGCACACTTTCTGTAAAGGGTCAGAGAGTAATATTCCAGGCTTTGTTGCTCTCATCCAATCCTCGTCACATATCCCTTTTACTTTTTAATCCTTTAAAAATACATAAAGCGGGCACCTGGGTGGCTCAGATGGTTGAGCGTCTGCCTTCGGCTCAGGTCATGATCCCAGGGTCCTGGGATCGAGTCCCGCATCAAGGTCCCTGCTCCTTGGGAGCCTGCTTCTCCCTCTGCCTCTCTCTCTCTCTGTCTCTCATGAATAAATAAATAAAAAGTTAAAAAAAAATAAAAATACATAAAGCATTCTTAGCAGGGCCATAGTCCAGATTTGGCCTGTGGTTTGCCAACACCTTTGTGATACTATATTGGCCTTCCTCCAGGATGATGATGATCTCCTTGAATGTCTCTGACATTCAAACAAGCTGCTCCTAGGTGGTGGCCCTGCCTGGGTTCTGACGATGTCATGATCCAACAAGCAAACGTCTATGATCATAATTAACGAAGAGAGACATTTAGCCAACAGGGAACAAGATCTTCCACCAAACGCTTCTTAAGAGAGAATTCCTTATCAAAATAGATAGGCTTAGCAACTTTTAAAATAACAGTCTTCAATAGCAACCACCACACTAGTCAGAGTTACTAATGGTTGAGGACCTACTAAGTGCCAAATTCCATGTGCTGTGATTCACATGTGTTTTCTATTTGATTCCTAGAGCTACACTCTGCTGTAGAAACCAAAGCAGTCCGGGGTTGGCTGAGGTCATTGTGTCGTTTGAGATTTGAAATAAAATTGGCTTAATGCCCTGTCTTAAATTCTGGGGGGAGGCCAAGATTCTGACAAATTCTCAGGCAAGTTCCAGCTTGTTATGAAGGCATTACCAGCTCCCGTTTCCGCTGTCTGTCCCCTCCCACAGCTCTCCGCTGTGGCCCAGGACCTGGGACATGGCTCTTTCTGTGATTTCATTCCAAACACATTCATCCAGTAGCTTTGTGTTGAAGCCGACTTCACTGAAGGTTTAACATAATGGAAAGACTTGGTCTCAAAGCAGCATGATGTCAAAACTACCTGTATCCATAAAACCCAGCAGGAGTCACCTTGTTTTCAAGTCTTTTGGCCACCTCATCAAATATCAGTGGTTTCCTGTTGGCCATATTTCTCCAGTTCTGCTCCCTCTCAAGACATTCTACACTTTGGTTTTCCTACTAGAATAAATCCAATTCTCCAGGTTTTCATACAATCATATGAATCTGTTTTTCTGCCTAACTTCCACTCTTTAGAGTGGCTGCTTGGTTGTCATTTAGGCACGCTGGACATCATTATTGACCCCGGAATGACGCTAATAAGTGTTGATGTACCGTTTCCTCAGTGAGAAGTTACCCTGACTAGATACAAGTGCGGGAAGCAGCCCTTTTAACTTCCTTAGGGAGTTCTTGTACAAACTGAAATCGAATATGACCATCCCTTTGGCGATTCAAAACCTCTAATACAGAGCCTGGAGTCAGAAACAATTTCCTCAAAGCACCTGTATCTCTTCCTGGATAAAAAGTTTAACCCATGATTGCAAACACGGACACACACAAATAATCAACGTCTCTTCATAGATATTTAGAGGGACTTTCAGACACTTCATACCACAGAATTTCAAAAACCAAATGACAAGACTTTCTAGGAAGCTAAGGACAGCTGCAGGAAATATTCGGAGTTTATGCTCTTCTAGCTCCTACTCAAGAAAACCTGTCTACCAATATGTCTCCTCACTCAAGAGTACGCTGGGATCCACCTCAAGTCAGAAAGCTTCTTTGGCCTTGGGGGCAGATTATCTCATGGTCATTATCTAGGGCCACCGAAAAACCGGTATGGCAGCAAAACCCTGACAATAATCAGTCATTTTTTTTCTGAAGAGAGGATAAATTTCTTTGCCTAAGTACTAATTTTCTAGCTTCTGTGTGTAAGTCTTCCATTGGGAGAATTGCCACAGCTTTGGCACCACAGAAAGGGAGAACCATCTGGCCCCTCTTATGCTCCTTGGCTTGAATTCCTGAGGTCATTGTTACTCTCCTTTGGGAGGCCAACCACAAAGGCATTCCCTAGTGAAGGAGAACAATAGGAGGTAGGTAATAAGTTGGAGCTTGTAATGGGAGGAAACATGTGAGCATTTAAAATCCTCCTTTTGAAGAACCAACCCCACAGCTGTACAACCCCAGCGCCAGGATTGTAGATGCCTGGACCATAGGAAATCTGGTCATTGTCTGGCAGTGGGGACTGAAGTGTTTACATAAAGATTTCTGTATCGTATGCTCTCTTAGCGGATGGTTCTTGGCCCATAGGGAAGTTCTATGACCTATATTTAAAGGGGCAACTGTTTTCCCAGTAGGGGAAGAGAAGAATAGATTCCTGCGAGGAAGCAAGGGGCGGAGCTTTGGAGTAAATGCTTTGGAGAAGCTAGACCCTCAGGGGTGGGGTGTCTACAAATAATTGGTTTAGTACCTCGGTAATTAGCCATGTCAGAGAAAGCCGCCACAGAGGATGGCCTTTCACACCACGCACGTGCAGTATGATTTTTAGGTGGCAGTTCTATTTTCCTTGAACCCTGTGAACCTGCCATATTTCTTGACAGCCAGGGTCCCTGCAATGCAGGGATGAAGCGTCTCCTCCCAGTAGCCAGTGTGGACTTGTCGTTTTCTTTGATGAGGTTTGCCTGTGTGCTTTGCAGAGGAAGCCGGGGTTCGCTCTGGAGTGGACTCACGGCTCCAGGCAAGAGTGGTAACAAGCTGATCCCCTCTGCGGGGGTGTGGGAGGATCCCCCTGATTCAAACCCCACCCAGGATTTCAGGCACCAATAGGAGGTGCCGCCCCCGCCACCAGGGGGGCCACTTTCTCAAAAAGAAATTGGCAAAGGGAAAACTCATTCTTCTGGAACACAGTTCTAGAACATGGACCCCCAATTCAACGCTTCTTTGCTTTGGCGATTTTGGGGCTACTTCTACTTGTGAGATTAAATTATGTGCATTTCCTTCCTCCCCGCTCACTGACTGTGTGTGTGAACAACGTCCTTAGGGAGTCATTATGGTGGTGGGGCAGGGGCAGGAAGCTGCGCCACAGCTTATAGTACTAGTTCAGGCTGGTAAACAGGCTGGAAGAGCAAAGAATGGGAGCATAACTCTGTGGAGCATTCCAGAATGTGCCAGCCTGGCACTTTATGAACATGATGTCATGAGTCCTCCGCACAACCTACCAGACCCAGGTACAAGTTTAAGAACACCCAGGAATAAAGACTGAGGATACAGAATTCCAGTCCCCTTTTTGGACACATAAAAAAGATGCACCTTTACCAGATTTACTGTAAAAGCAATTACCAGTCCCTCCATTCTCAGAAAGGTTATGAAGGAGCAGAAGGTACTCAAGAGGACGAACAAATATTTTGCAGACATTCACAGAAAGAATTTCCTTAATTGGTGTTCTGTGCGTTTAGAAAGGGGGAGCTGAGGATCAAACGGCAGTTTGTTACTCTGACGATGACTTCTGCTACTTGCTGATAGTGGCTTCACAGGCAGGACTAGGTGGCAAATACGTGTCAAGCATGAACTGAAATAAGCCCGACTCACTTGTAAGTGCTTATGATGGGTTCTGCTCGGCTCTGCGCCCTTGACATTAACTCATTTAACTTTCACAAAAACCCTGTGAGATAAGTACCATGAGCAGTCTTATTTTATTTTATTATTTTTAAAGATTGTATTTATTTATTTGAGAGAGAAAGAATGAGACAGAGAGAGCATGAGAGGGGGGAGGGTCAGAGGGAGAAGCAGATGCCTCGCCGAGTGGGGAGCCCGATGCGGGGCTCGATCGCAGGACTCCAGGATCATGACCTGAGCCGAAGGCAGACGCTTAACCTAACCGACTGAGCCACCCAGGCGCCCATGAGCAGTCCTATTTTAACGAGGAAACTGAGGTACGGAGAGTTAGCCAGCTCCCAAAGGTCATAGGCCAGTGAGCCGCATGCCCAGGATTCAAACCCAAGCTGGCAGTAGGGTCCGTGCTCTTGATAACCACACGATTCTGCCCCTCGTCATCACTGGCATTCTTTACACCATAAAGAAGTACAAAGCTCACTCAACAGGCCAAACCAAACAAGAAAAGGCAGCTTCTGCCTTACCTTCCCATGTCATGGCCAAGAAAAACCTAGAGTGACTGTTGTCGGCACCAGGGGACACGTGACGCACATGTCTAACTTAAAATATATCGTTTAAACCCAGCACACGATTCTCTTCGCCGGGTTGTGTTCAATTAATTAAACAAAGAGGCCATTTACTAAAGTGGCCCTAATGCTTCGGTGGCCCCCATAAGCAAACCAAAACTAAGCCTGGACATGCCTCGGGTTATGAAATCAAAACCTAAGGACAACCAATCACGAACCACAAGCCAACAAGACTCTAAGCTGTAGCCAATCAAATCATTTCCTCTCTTTGCTTCCGCACCTTCTCTATAAAACTCTTTCCCCGAGCTTCTGTTCGTAAAGCACTCCTCCCCACTTCCGGTTCAGTGTTGTCCCATTCTCACCGAGTCTGCTCGAATAACTCAAAATTTTCAATGTGCCTCAGTTTACCTTGTAACAGTTCTAAATATGGCAGAGCAAGGGTTCAGAGGTTAGTTGGAAATGGCCCGAGGGGATGCAACAGTCACTTTAATGGGGCCCGTGTTCTGCTCTACGTTTCATCGGATTTCCTTTTTAAAAAGGAATATAGGAGGCACTCCGGAGGTCAAATATTTGAATAAACTTGATGATGTTTGCTCAGCCTCCCTTGTCGAGGGGATGATGCCTACATGAATCATAGCATATCCTTAGCAGTACCCCACGTCCCCAGCAACGTCTGATGGCCTCCTCTCAAGACTTGTTCCAGAGAGAGTCTAGCTCTCCAGCTGCTGCCTGGAGAGTCCAGGCATGTGTATGAAGAGGTGATAGGCAACCAGACACGCAGAGGGACTGGCCAACGGGTGCCCAGGGCAACGCTAGTGCATTCCCACTCCTAACCACCCTCCTACTCTGGAGTGATCTCCCCTCTTCCCCTCCTGAGCAGGGAAGTGGGTTTGAGTGGCCAGTGGAAGAGTTGGAGGTTTTCATTCTTTCCTCGTCCCTACATACTGAATGTGTGTGTCTCCTCACCCCCCAAATTCATATGTTGAAACCTAACCCCCGGTATGATGGTATTAGGAGATGGGACCTTTGGAAGTGATTAGGTCATGAGGGTGGAGCCCTCACGAAGGGAATTCATGCCCTAATAATAGAGACCCCACAGAATGCCCTGCCCACTCCCCACCATGTGAGGACACAGTGAGAAGGAGACCAGGAAGCAAGCCTCACCAGACACCGAATCCACCAGCACTTTGAGCTTGGACTTCCCAGCCTCTAAAACTGAGAAATAAATGTTGTTTAAACCACCATCTCTGCTCCTTTTGTTACAGTAGCCAGAATAGACTAAGACACTCGTCTCTTGTTCTCCCTCTCTGAGGTAGGCACAAGCTCTCCTCATGGAAAGCAGTCTGCCCAGAAATGTCCGGGAAGCCCTTGGGAGGCCCCCAGGCTCTGGGGCCATGCCCAGCTTCATCGGATGAGGTCCCCAATGAAAGGAAGCACAGAACCACGGAGCTGTCAAAATAGTCCCTTCCATTGCCTGCTGATGCCCCCCAATATGCCCTACCCTGGAAGGTTCTAGATCATTTACGGAACCACCATGTCTAAAGTCGGAGGGTCCCCCAAGCAAAACCACCTGGCTTGCCGGCAGAAACATGCAAAGCCCCAGGCCACGCCCCAGACCTCTGGAAGCCAAACCTGGGAGTAGGTCTCAGAACTCTCGAGGGAGAAAGAGCCCCCAGGCCTGCAGGAGCACTGCCCCAAATGCCTCAGTTCAAATGCGAGCCTGACCAACAGCAACACAGGCACCTGTTAACAGTGGTGGCACCTGAGGGGAGGGGACCCGAGACTCGGGAGGCCGGAAAGAAGTAATCACCTGGTTTGGGGCTCAGGTAATCCTACTGGTTCCCCGTGGGGAGCTGCTGGTCCTCAGGGGCTCAAGGGGCTTCCTCCTGAAGCCTCAGCCTTTTCCTCCCTGTACCAGTTCTTCGGTCATGTGTGTTGTCATTAGGGCATCAGGGAGTGTCCCTCCTCCTCTTCCATTCTCACCGCCTCAACAAAGGGGCCTTGTTGGTGTCAAGGACAGAATGACGGCCTCAAGAGAATGTATACTGAGGGTCCCCCGAGCCAAACCGCCTGGCTTGCTGGTGGAAACATGCAAAGCCCCAGGCCACGCCCCAGGCCTTCTTCGCTGTGTGTCTGCGTCTCTTGTCCTCTTCTTACAAGGACACCAGTTATTTTGGATTAGGGCCTGCCCTGCATTTGTGTGACCCCAGCTTAATTTGAGGACACTTGCAAAGACCCTCTGTCCAAACAAGGTCACGTTCACAGGTACCAGCAGTTAGGACTTGAAAATATCTTTTGAGAGGGGCAGACACTACTCCACTCACATAACCCACCCGGATAACGAAGACAGAGACCTGGAGTGACTTCTGCACAGACTCTGCAGTAAGGTCATTCGACCTCCCTGGGCTGCCGCTTTCCCGCTTGGACAGGAAGGAGTAAAATCAGGCTCAGTCTTCCAGGCCTAAAGGTCTTTGGATCTATGCTCTCCTCTGCTATTCCCTTCGGTTCGAGGTGAGGGGCTGGTGCCCACGTAGCTGCCCTCTCTTCCTCCTCTCTGTGCTTGCGAATCCTAAATCAGCAAGGGCTTTTGTCCAAGATGGTGCGTCCTACCCTCAATTTCCAGTGTCATGACAGAATGAGCGGCCTCTGTGTGTGCACAGATTCCCTCGGCTCCCTCCTGGCCTGGCGGCCACTTACCAACCAACTCACTCCACACCTGACCAGCATGTCTCCCTGCTCCTTGGGTTTACTTCTCAGCCCCTTCTCTCGTCTCCCTGATACATCAGGTTCCTGTCTCTCCCCCGCGACACACACACCTTTCTTAGCTGCCTGTCAGCCCCAGCGCTCTATTTTCTGCCTTTCTCCCCACAAATACCTTTGTTTATAGAGAACACACGGAGCTGGACGCGTTGCCTGCAGACAAACAGGCTACAGGCTGCAGGTGTAGTAAAGCCAGCTGCTGGCTGGGGCTGGAGCCCACGATGTCCCCAGCTGTGCTGTGGCTGCCCCTGCCCCCGTGCCTCAGTTTCTCCCGTGGGTAACGAAGGAGCGGGACTCCACGGGAGCAACGGGCTTCCGACAAGCAAACAAGGGTCAGCTTGGGGATGTTAATGTACGTCCTGGGGCCTCGTGTTTACCCACTCACTCCACGATAACCGGCACAAGGGCACCGAGTCTGTGGCTCTCGGGACTATGAGGCTGAGACGTGGGCTTGCTTCTGATTGACACGGCACACTCGCCAGGCATTGGCATCCAAGCTACTCAGGAAGGCCCCCAACCCAAAATAGGGTTTTCCAGAGTCCCAGGGATCGGAGCCCAAGGCTGCCGGGGCTCGGAAGAAGCAGAGATCTCTGCACTGAATGCAGAGCCCTGGCCATCTATTTTGACTCTACATTGTAGGAGGAGTTCTGTGAGCTGTTTTGTAAACTGCATGAGATAATGCTGTGTCATGGAAACCGGTACGGGCAAGACTGCCAGGCAGAGGCGGTATTTATCCTTGGTACATGGGCAGAAGGTCAACAAACATGGACGTCCCTCCAGAGCCTGAGCAGCAAGGCAAGGGCAAGGTGGGAGAGGGGGCAGGTCCAACCACAATGCCAAAAAACTCTGGCCATGCCCGGAAGAGACCCTGGTTACCTCTGTGTCCTGGGTCTTTTGGGAGCGCTTCAACGCATGATCTCATATCAGCCTCATAACTCTCGCAGGCACTATTACAACTCTTTTTTTGCCACTGTTTCAGCTGAGGCGAGAGAGGGTAAATCACTTCCCCAGACACACAGAGCTAGAGAGAGGTGAACATTTCAACCTGACGCCAGCCCGTTTTCCCCGACATGCCTTGCTCTCTGCACCCGGGACGGGGGAGGGGAAGGACAGCAGTGCCCTTGTCTCCAAGGGGTGACACGTTTCATCAAATGACTTTGTTTTTCTGTTAGGAGAGAGTCATGCATCTTTGCCCGGGAGAAAAGGGGCTTGCAACAAGAGCAAGAGGAAGGACTCCAGGGTGAGAAGGGGGGCTCATCTTTCCCAGGGTTGGGGATGGGGTGGGAAGGGCGGGAGAGAGGCAACAGGACAGAGACCTCTCTCCAGTTAGAAGGATAGCCTCATGCTTGGACCTTTCCATGGCCTCAGACTGGCCTCTTCTGGAAGAGGTGTAAACCAGTGGGGCTTCTTCACGGCTTCCTTGCTGCGTCCCGGCCAAGTCTGCCCAGGAAAGCTCAGATACTACTACGTTCATGCCTTTCTCCCTCCTGCCACCCACCTTTGCTACCAGAGATGAAGTGGCAGTAAAAAAACGAGGGAAATCAACAACATGGAAACAGAGCATATACCCTGGACCAATTTGGGTATGGAAAACTCGGGAAAATATCGCACTTTTGGTTTTGATTTCTCTGCCGTTAGAGCGATTCTTGGTCGTCGTGGCAGAACTTTAGAGCCGCAAGATGGCACATTTTATTACAAAGTGTCCTGTACATGATGCTGGAACCCGGCTGATAGTACTAGCTCCACCTGAGAGGTGAGGAAGCTGAGTCCGGGAGAAACACCAGACCGGCCTGGGCTCAATGTAGACAAATGGGCAGAGACTCGGGTGAAATAAGAGCCTCAGACAAAGGCTGAAGTTCAGTCTTCCAGGTGCAGGCTAAGTAAGGTGTCTTATTTTGTCTGGAGTAATAAAAATCAGGATTTTAAAGTGCGTTCCCTTACTTACCCTGAAGGGCTTAAGAACTCTTTCTTCTTGCTTTTTATGACTCTGGTTTTGCCTATAGAGGTAAGTGGCGCTATAAATCCCAAATAGCTTCCTACCTGCTGTTCTCCCCTAGTGAGATTTGAAGTGGTTACTAGTATGGTTTCGGGCTCTGCAAAATGATAGGAAACTTGGGGAGTTTGCTCTCTGCTCAGATTTACCAGGGAGAGAGGGTAATTTAAATGGCATTTCATTATCTCAAAAGAGGTGGCAGTAAATACGTTCTGTTACCGAGAACAGACACTTACCTAATTTCCATTACTAGAGATCTCTCTATTGGAATTAGAGTAAAACTCCCAAGTTCAAACACTTTGCCTTTCCTGATTAGACAGTCTGGTACTAAATTGTCCCTCTTTAAGGCCACTTGCAGTTGGAAATCATCATTCCTTTGAGCAATGAACGCAGGTAGGGAAGAAAGGCATTCAGTACCATGTCCGCCCCAACTCCTCCGCGGCCCCACTCATGCTGGACCACGGAGGGCTGGCTGTCTCCTCTCTTCCAGATGGGAAGAAATTGGTTGACAGTCTGCAAGTTGTCTTTTAAAGAGGACAACACCTGCTCTGGGCTCCAAGTTGTTGAGAGGTACACATTCAGCCAGAGTCTCATTGCAGCTCTCAGAACTGCAATGATTGACAGCTGGGAAATCTCACTAATACTGCAAGATTGCGGCAAAGCTTTGATTAGTATTGAGGCTCTCATATTTGCAGAAGCAGCATTTTTCTTTGCTCTTCAAGAATGTTTGCTAACACTCACACCCAGCATGGAAACTCTATAATGTGCTGAGGATGAGGCCAGCGCCGTGCAAAACTCAGATGTGTTTTCTTTTGTTTCCCCTGAATTTTATCTTGGCCAAGTCAACTCTGGTTTTCCTTCTCTTGGGCAAAGGAGGAGCTGAACAGAAGTTACTCAGCCTGTGATTCGTTCCAGGATATGACACAGATTTGCTCTTGACCTCCGAAAAACATTTCTAAATTCCTCTATGTGATAGAATGGATGGCAAAGCAGGTGGTTTTAAGATAAATAAATCAAAGTGCCAGCATCACTTGTGACCAAGAAGGGTCACATGTATACATTTGGTTAAATAAAATTCCATGGTGTTTTTTTTTTAAAGATTTTATTTATTTATTTATTTGAGAGAGCGAGAGAGCACATGAGAGGGGGGAGGGTCAGAGGGAGAAGCAGACTCCCCGCCGAGCAGCAGGGAGCCCAATGCGGGACTCGATCCCGGGACTCCAGGATCATGACCTGAGCCGAAGGCAGTCGCTTAACCAACTGAGCCACCCAGGCGCCCTAAAATTCCATGGTTACAAGAAGATTAGTCTGTGGGTCACTAAGGATATTTTCAAAGAGTCTTGATGTGTGAAGTCACTGGTGACTAATGGTGAAAAATGGGATTTTTTTCCCCCCAAAACTACTCCTTTTAGCAGAGCGTATGGTACTGTTCTATCATAAGGGGACTGAGTTCCACTCACGGGAAGAGTTTTTGGAAATAGTGATTTTGTTATTTATTAAACTATTGCTTCTCTGCTCCAAATCTACTGTTTTATGCTCTGTTTTGTGATTCTAGGCCTGGGATACTGCAAATCCCATTTCCTCTTTTTTCCTACTCTTTAAAATAGCCTTTAACTGGTATAGAGAGTTTTATTTTATTAATATCTATTCCAAATAAAAAAAGATTTTTGAAATCCATTATTTAGAGTGTCTCATTCCCAACAAAATTCTTTCAAATGGTGTATTTTATGGAAATGGAATGTTTAATGAAGCCTCTAGGGTCAGAGACTGTACTCTGGGTTAGACTCCTATCAGCAATAAGGAGCATAAAGTAGATGCCAATGTAGCAATTCTGAGAAAGACCTGGTTACTTTACTAATCGCATGGTAGGTAGAAAATTACAAAAAACTATTGCAAATCTCCAAGGCTGCATAAAGCTATGTTCCCTACAATATCCACCTGCCATGGTCTGAATATTTGCATCTGCCAAAATTCATTTATTGAAATCTTAACCCCCAAAGATAATGGCGTTAGGCGGTAGGGCCTTTGGGAGGTGCTTGTCATGGAGCAAGGGCAGAGCCTTAATGAATAGAATTAGTGTCTTATAAAAGAGGCTCCAGAGAGATTCCTAGCCCCTTCCACCAGGTGAGGACACAGAGAAAAGGCACCAGTTATGAACCAGGAAGAGGGCTCTCCATCACCAGAACGCAAGCATGCTAGTGCCTTGGTTTTGAACTCCCAGCCTCCAGAACGGAAAGGAATAAATTTCTGTTGTTCATAAGCCATCCAGTCTGTGGTATTTTGTTATAGCAGCCCTAACAGACTAAGACACTATCCCAACTAACCATTCTGAGTGAGGAAGAAGGAACCGCTGAGAACTGTGGAAACCTGCAGGGCCCCGAGGAAGCCCCCTGAAGGTCTTGCACAACAGGACATGACTGCTCAAGTTCCCATCAAAAGTGACCCATACCAGAGTGCTATGCCCCATTCCTAAAGTGAGGAGAAAGAGAAAGCAGTTAAAGAGGCTTCTGGTGAGTCAATGGCCAAGGAGATGTGAACCACTAGGTCAAACTCCCCCTCCAAACTGAAGTTGTCAATGCCCACGTTAGCCATCGTTCACACACTGATATTCCTGGTGGCCAATTCCTGAAGCTTTCTCTGGAAGTTCTGGTATTCATAAATGCTACTGCTGATTGGCAACCCACTGTAGCATTTTCCCTATAAAATACATTAAGGAAAACTTATAGAAAGAGAGCCACATGGAGATGCAGAGGCTTGGTAAGCTGCTCAGAACCAGAGGGGCTGGCTCTGCACTCCAGCCTCCCAGTAAGAGATGGTAAGAGATTCAGGACTTGTGTTATGGCCTAACATACGATCTATCAGCTCATGTCTCTGCAATTCAAATTCCCAAGTCATGGCTCTTCCAGGTCACTTGCTAATGGTTCCCGAGAAGAGTCTAGCAAATAGTCAAAGCCAAGAAAGTTAAATCTGCAAAAGCCAAGGGTCTAGGCTCTATATTGACTTTGGCTCATCGATTTCGATGAAAACCTAAAAAACTAAAGTTCATAAAATTGAGAATACACCATGTTATACTGGAACTAGAATGAAATTGAGAAAGTAGGTTTTACATAAAAGTCCTTGGGCACAGCCTTTGACCTCCCTGAGTCTTGGTTTATCAGTAAAATAAAGCTAATAATGATATCTGCTTCCCCCTGCTTTTGTGAAGATAAATGCAACATTTTATGCCAAAACACTTTAGAACAATGAGAAACCATTTTAGAATTCTTGGATAACCCCAAGGGCTAACGTAGTGTCTAGCATGTAATGGGTGTCAGGAAATGTTTGTTGACTGACTGACTAACTGAATGAATGAATCCCATGATTTACTGAAATGTCCTGACAGCACCTTTGTGCAATGAAAGAGCTGATACAGCTCTTAAAGTAGCCCATGTCAGGGATGAAGCAACCCACACATTGGAAGGATCTGGACCATTTAAGTTCTTAGGTTGTGTTGTATTTCATTTAAATGTGAACCTTATCCTGAGAAGCTTTATGAACTTTCCAGGAATTAAATCATGAATCATGATGCCTTCTGATAAAAAAGCATGCAAGGAAAAAAATAAAATAAAGCATACCAGCTACAGGACTGTGTAAGAGCTTGAAGAAACTGAGGTACAGCCTGCTTACCTCGATCAGTGACACTGGGCCCTGGACTTTCTGATGCTCAGAGATTGGCTGTTTCCAGAAATTGGGACAAAGAAGGCAAGAACCTGTCTTTGGGCTATAGGTAACCTAACTGCATTTCTGCGGGGAGGCCATATTCTTATTTCTTCCCACCTCTTCTAGAAAGGACAAAAGAAATTGATGCTCTCCACCGATGCCCGGTGTGTATAACCTGGTGGTGGAATTTGCTCAGTAAATAGAGTCGCAGGTACTGGCTTTTCTGTACGACAGACTCACTGGTTAGATAAAATAGGTCACGGAGATCATTTGACCAATAACCACTTCATTCTCACCACTGTGCTTTTCGAATGCTACAGGGAAAGAGAAAAGATGTGCTTGATGCTGGCTTCCCCTCACCCCGTTTCGCTACCACCCACAGACCCATCATGGGCCAGATGAATCTCCTAAGTGCTATCGGTGAAAATTTCCAGGAATCCAAAGATAATTTTTACATTGCTGAAAGCGCTGGGCATTACACTTAAATGTTAGGCAAAGCTATAAATGAAACTCGAGCCTGCTTATATGTGGCATTATTCCTTCTGCATCTTCTTGCTAAGACACCAAGGAAGACAGCATCACCAAGCCCCCACCCGCCACCCAGCACCGGGAAAGGATAACCCGGTCCTACTGGCACCAGAGGCCACTGAGGAGCATGAAATGTCATATTGAAATGATTCATTGTTGGAAATAGAAAGCAGTTAGCAACCTGTGATAAAGGAATTGCAGAAAAGATTAATTTTTTCTGACCAGCTGGGATGCAATCAAGGACGCTAAAAATAATAGTTTTGGGGTTGTGTCTTATAATCAGGAGACACCTTACCACTAGGAAATCATTAGAGATTTCCTAATAACACACTAAATCTGTGACCGAGTGTGCCTTTGTAAGGCATGGTACAATGGATTGTCTGGTTGCCTACCACTTCCATTGGCCACGAGCCCCTTGAGGCCCCAACATCTAGTAGATGTAGGGAGAATGAAAGGAAAATTTAAGTAATTACTGTAAGGGTCATGGTGGAGAAGATCCTGGAAATCACCATAGGAGCACCTCTTCTGAGGATACAAAGGGCCATCTGATAACCAGGAGGAGAGAGCTCCATCGGCAGCAGAGGGAAGCAATGGTGGGGTACATTATCAAAGGTGACCAGCTCCTTTGGAGATCAGAGGTCTACTCAGGAAGGGCAACAAATGACAGAAAATCATATTTATGTTTAATATGTATCATTCTACCATTGTCTTAGTCCACTTGGGCTGCTAAATTATGAAAATACCATCTATCGGGTGGCTAATAAAATGAGCATTTATTTCACACAGTTCTGGAGGCTGAAAAATCCAAGATCAAGGTGCCAGCACGTAAGATCCTGCTTCCCAGTTCATAGACAGCTGTCTGCTCGTTGTGTCCCCACATGGCAGAAAGAGTGGGAGACTCTATGGTGTTTCTTTTATGAGGGTACTAATCCCATTCCTGAGGGCTCCACTAATCCACCAAATCACTTCCCCAAGGCCCCACCTCCTAATGCCATCACACTGGAGGTTAGGATTTCAACGTACCAATTTGGTGGGGCCGGGGGTGGGGGTAGGGGTGTGTGGGGGCACAAACATGCAGTCCAGAATGACTGCCTTTTCAGGACTCCATTGATCACCAATCCCCTTGGGCTTTCTAGACCTCAATGTTCTCTTTCACCCCCTCACCCCTCGTAGGCAGCGCAGTGAGTAGAATACCTGGAGAGTGCCAGGGAATCCCAGATCTGTCATTTGCTAACTGTGGGGATGTGGAAAGTTTCATGTCCTTGAACTTCATTTCTCCACAAGGATAATAATAACTACGTGGGGATTCTGTGAAGCTTAAGGCTCCAAGAAAGTCGCTATCAGGGTTTGTGGCACTCAGGCACTCGATTAAAAAAAAAAAAACAACTGATCGGATATACGCTATATTTTAGCAACCTCCTACTCTGTAGGGTTGACAGCTGTCAGATCCAGTAACACTCTAGGAATGAGTGGGAAGAAGGGTGGCCCAGAAGTGTTCAAAAATAAAGATCACTGCAGTAGAGTATATATCCTCTCTCTAAATACCCATATAGCAGCCTAGCTATCACTCAGCAAGTATTCGTGCTTTCCTTCTTCAATTACAATAAGTGATTATTGTCAACTATGACTTTTTAGGGTCACAGACTGGTGATTCAGCAGAGGAAAAGACTCATAGTCACACCAAAGCCCTACCTCTCCAGAGGTGAGTCAGACAAAATCAGATGGGTCTTGTTTAGGAGAGGCATATAAAAGAAATCTCCAAAAGAAGCCTCTTTAATTCATATGCTCATCACTTATTTAAATGATCTCAAGGGTCTGCTTAGAAGCACCGGGGAAGCACGCAAGGGTCTGACTGGACCCTGGGAGAATTCAGTCTGAAGCAGTAAGCAACAACCTGGTACTGTGGGAAATGCACGGGCCCTGGAGACCAGAGACATAGCTTCCTACCCAGCTCTCCTCTTACTGGTCATGTGGCTGTAGGCAAGTTCCCTAACTTTGCCTCAGTTCCTATCTCTGTGAAATGAGGTCACTAATGTCTACTTTGCAAGGCTGCAGGGAGAATTAAATGAAATGAAGCCCATTAAGCCCTTGGCCATAAACATTTCTTCTTCCTTCTTGAATTCCTCTTATAATGGTATATGAGGCTTAGGTCATATCATCAATGATTAGCTTATTCCATTCGTTATAATATAGACTGACAATTCTTACTTGGGGACAATGTATACCACTATACAGCAAGTGATTTGTCCAAGAGAGTTAAAAAGATCTACCAAAGGTCTCAACTGCCCTTCTAGAAGATAAGCTACTGGAGGGTGAGGAATATGTCTTACTCATCTTTACATCCTCTAGAGTGTCAATGTAGCAGTGCTCCTTAGGTGTCGTGGAAACTGGTCAGTTTGTCTCAAAGCATTCAGATGTTCCATCTTATTAGCTCTACACAGCATTCCCAAAATAAATCATTGGGAGTCTCAGTAACTACTCACCCTGTTCAGTAGTTCCCACCTTGAGTTTTTCAACTCTTGGGTTTCTGAAGGGATCTAGGGAGGCAAGAAATTTGAAAACCATGATGTCATTTGTTCCTTTGGCATGTTCCCCCCCCCCACTCCATTGTTGGGCAGGACATGAGGAGAATCATCAGATTGTGTCATGGGGTAGCAGATCTGCCATTTTCTATCTGTGCACGTGCATTGTCTTCTCACACCTAGATTATTATTTTTGTTCTTATCCAAACATACTGAATTAAAACAAAATGGCTGGATCTACTATTCCAGAGGTAACTGCTGTTTCTACTTCTGTTTGTACTCAGCCGGGCAGAACAATTTTTAAGTGTAGGTTTAAAAGGCAGGGACTACGGGACTTTGAAGTGTTCCCTTCAACCCAACTCACAAGGGAATATTTCCTTATTCTCACTAGCTTACCTAGACTTCTAAAATCCCCTGCACTAAAGGTGAAGGCAATGCCCGTCTACCATCCTCTCGGTCAACATCAACAGGCTCTTGGCTCATGAGTTTCCATAACCACAGAACAGAGATCTTCCTTCAGATCTCCGGAGGCACCAGGCATTTTTGCTCCACCAAACTTTGAACTTCTTTCTCTCTACCTGGAAAACTATGTCATTCCTACCCTAAGCTCTATCATCAGCCCTTCTCCCGTTTGCTGAGTGAGTCCAACTTCTTATCCTACAGGCTCCCTTTACTCCAGGAAGCCCTCCCTGCTTCCTACACGTTCCCCGAGCACCCGTTTGTTTCCCCATCATCATCAATTAATACTCAATGAAACAAGTGCTATTTATTCCTTTTCAGGTCCCATCACACTGTAAACCTCATGTGACCAGGGATATATCCGTCTTACTAATCACTGTTTCTCCAGTGCCTGCCACAACGCCACTTACTGTTTGCAGCACTCACCCCTACTCTTCTTCCATTTAGCAAGCATCTCCCTACCCAACCACATGTGTTAAATAAAAACTTATTTTTTTGTACTAATGACATAAATAAATGTACACCAACCTGCAGTCAGCACAGATCAGTTTCCTTTGGTTATAAGCAATAGAAACTATGCTTACAGCAATCTACTGGCAAGATATCTGCTGGCTAAGACTATGGAAACCCAAGTCTAGAAGCATGGATCTAGAGGGGGAGGTCAGAGAATTTACACTGCTACTTACCATCTTATCAAAGTGTTGTGTCTGTTAACCATGGGTGCCAAGTGTTCTTAGTCTTTTTCTCATTCTGCTCAACATTTAAATCCCAGCGGCTTGGCCCCCGATCCCATCCTTTGGCTAGGGAAATCTTGAGTAATAGTCTCACGAAACTATACGGAATGGGGGAGAAATAATTTTCCACAAGGAACTGAAGTGCTATTACTAAAATTGGTAGTGGATGCCAGATAGCCCAAAGTATTCTTACTTTGATAAAATATGCACTGTCACCACATTCAGTCAATTAAGTTATAATCAGAAGCAAATAAATTTAACATTTTTTTTTTGTTAGCCTGCGTAAGCTTATGATGGATAATGTTCTTGAAACAAAAATCTATTTTAACGCACTTTAAATTTAGCCTTGAGAAAGAGAAAAACCCAGTAAGGTATAAACAGAAAACAACTCTATTCTTTCCCCTCACTGTCTATTTGAGCTATTTCTGCCCCACACCCTCCTAGATGAACTCTTGGCTGGCTCCCATATCTTTGTCAGGCACCCTTTGATAAGAAAAAGTTCTCTAGCCACTTTTAGAACCAGGGATAGCCTCCATTCAGTCAATTTCCTCTTCAGTGTAACGGATAAAACTGGGAACTTCATTGAAAGTTCCTGCCCCTGGATTAGCTTTGCTTCTGGCTGGGAGCCTGCAGGGGGAGGGGATGGCAGGGTTGACTTCTTTCTGGTTTCTCGGCCTCTCCTCTTCCTCTCTGTCTGAATCCTTCCAGATAAAACTTGAAGGTGAGACTGGGGGTCAAGGTACTAGAAAGAGAAGCTCCGGAAAGATCTTACTTGGTTGCTACTGTCAATATCTGTTCAAGTGTTCTACGAATATAGGTGATTCCCTTGCTGACTTTCTCTCATGCAGCACCTACTAGAAACATCTACCTGCAGCTCTCTTGACTGAAAAGATGAGGGCTCTCTTCTAGCTGTCTTCTTATAACATTTCTATTAGCTTCTGCAACCAAAAGTGCACCCCCATCTTTTCCTGGCAGGACACCATCTTGGGTGAGCTCCCTCTGAGTGGCCTATGTTTAGTCTACAGTGTGCCTCTGCCTTACCATCAGTGGAAGCCCAGCCTTCTCCCAATAATGCCACCAGGGAGAAGGGAAAATGTCATCACACTTCAACACTCTTGTTTAAAGACATGTCAACACCCTTGTTTAAAGATATTCTCCTGATGTCTTCAACTTCAGTCCTTTCCTATACTTAAGGTCACAAAATAGGCTTACAGAATGCCTCATGTGCAAGTCCTTCATAGGTGGTCTAGCACCCCACTTTGGAATGTGAGTGTACTTGCCATCTATTATTTTGTTCTGGGTCATTGATAGAGTACCATTTTAACATGTTGATGTACAAACATCTATCACATTGCTTGAATGTTGATCACGCTCCAGGCACTGCTAGTCATGTTCAAGCAAACATGAATTAAGCTCCCTGCCCTCTAGAAGTTCTTAAGATATACTTTAAGGTAGAAAGAAGCACATGTTTAAAAGAATCATAGTAATCAAATATTCTTAGTAAGTATGATCTTAAAAAAACAGTTGGTCCTTTCGGATCCTTAGTTTCCTTAACTTTAAAAATGAGGTGCTGGTTCTTTAAAACATAGAGTCACCATATGATCCAGCGATGTCACTCCTAAGCATACACCCAAAATAATTGAAGTTTAGGGCTCAAACAGATACTTGTATACCAATGGTCACAAGAACCAAAAAGTGGAAACAACTCAAGCGTCCACCAGCAGGTGAATGGATAAACAAAGTATGGTATAGACATAGAATGGAATGTTATTCATCCATAAAAACACATAAAATTCTTATACATAGTAAAACTCTGCTACAACACGGTTGACCCTTGAAAATGTTATGCTAAGTGAAATAAAGCAGACACAGAAGGCAGATTACATGATTCCACATATATGAGGTACCTCAGATAGTCAAGTTCATAGAGACAGAAAGCAGAATGTGGTTACCACTGGCTGAAGGGAGGGGGACTGAGGAGTTAGCTTAAGGGGCACAGGGTTTCTGTTTGGGAAGATGAAAAAGACCTGGAAATAGATAGTAGTGATAGTTTGCAAAACATCGTAAGTGTATTTAATGCCACAGAATTGTACACTTAAAAATGGCTGAAATGGTAAATTTTATCTTATGGATATTATACCACAATAAAAAAATGAGAGTCTGGGCACGAGAAGCCCCCCATGGTTCTGCCGGATTCTAACTAAGTTCTCTTAAGTATGGAAATTGCTACTATGATGGAATTATTTTCAGTTGATTAACAGCAGAGTTTAATTTCCAGCTTCTACCAGGAAAAGAAGGAAACTGGATCCACCCTTCCAGTTCACCTCAACCATAAGAGGGAGGGTGGGAAATGGAGTCAGATGACTGAACCAATGTCATTCTGATCCTCATAAACCACAGCTGTCAGGGAGCTCTTTAATTTATTCATTTATTAACTGTGAAAACCATGGCTAACATCTGAAGTGCACCTTCTCAGCCAGAAAGTTCAATTATATAACGTGAAGTAAAGCGAGGCAGTGTTTTCTGGGGGTGGGGGATGATGGTGAGGGAACCGAGGTTTCATTGGTTTTGGGAAATAAGCAGACATTAGAGTGAGACTTATAGGGAAACTGTGAAAGCCACTGAGCCGCCACCTCGGATCTGGGGGCTGAAGAGGCTGTTGTATTTTGAAGGAAATTCCAAGAGACAGTAGAAATGAGATCCCAGGAATTCAGCTATCCATAGAACCCGAGGTTTTACCGCCTGGATGATGTAGGCGACGGGCTTTTGGGAGGACTCAGTTGACACTGGATACTTCACAAGTCTCTTTTCCAAACAGAAGCGTGTTCAGGCCATGGTTTTGTGAAATGTCACACCTCCGCTTCTCAGCACCCAGAGAGTTTAGATAGAGGTGGTTACCAGAAGATGGGTTACGGGGGGGAAGGGAAAGTGGAAAATGCGGACTTTCCGAGAGCATTCCACACAGAATGAGGGCCTGCCCAAAGGAAAAAGCATCTGCAGTGTTTCTAGTAAACATGGCCCATCAGAAATCTCTGCCTCTTGCCGAATTCTTAGGCCCCAAGTCACCTCTGCTGCATTGTTTCTGTCCCAGCTCACCAGGGAAGGTTGAATTCTGAGAAAAGGCTTTCTTTTTTTTTTAAATTTTTATTTTATTGTTAATCACCATACATTACATCATTAGTTCTTGATGCAGTGTTCCATGATTCATTGTTTGTGCATAACACCCAGTGCTCCACGCAGAACGTGCCCTCTTTAATACCCATCACCAGGCTAACCCATCCCTCCACCCTCCTCCCCTCTAGAACCCTCAGTTTGTTTTTCAGAGTCCATCGTCTCTCATGGTTCGTCTCCCCCTCCGACTTACTCCCCTTCATTCTTCCCCTCCTGCTATCTTCTTCTTTTTCTTTTTTCTTAACATATCTTGCATTATTTGTTTCAGAAGTACGGATCTGTGATTCAACAGTCTTGCACAATTCACAGCGCTCACCGTAGCACATACCCTCCCCAATGTCTATCACCCAGCCACCCCATCCCTCCCACCCCCCGCCACTCCAGCAACCCTCAGTTTGTTTCCTGAGATTAAGAATTCCTCATATCAGTGAGGTCATATGACACATGTCTTTCTCTGATTGACTTACGAGTGATGTTAATTGGCCTCCTCTGAAGGGAAGGGGGGATGCCCGCAGGGACGGGCGGCCTTATCTGTGGAGAGCAGCCTCCCACCACAGGCAGGATCTGTAGTCTGTCCAGCCCAGCGGCAGCTGCCTTTGCTCACCGTGGAAGGCTCACGTGACCCTGTTTTGTAGTTCCACTTCCTCATTCACAGATCATGCTCTATTCTATTCGTTTTGGCTGCAGGTTCTCCCCTTTGGGGGCTGCACAAATCCATTTGGACAGAAAATGCCTTCCATTTTCCTTAGCCTTGTTTTCTCTCTCCCTCGGGAACCTGCCCTTTGGACTGAGTGCAGTGACAGTGTCTATGCCTGGCCTCTCTTGATTAAAAAGAGGCCCCCGGTTCTCCAGTGCCTAAAGGAAAGGCCTGTGTCCATTTTCTCCACCTGATTTAGTCTTTAACAAGATTTTGGAACACAGGTTTGGAACGAGAGAGAGTTGGGTTTCAATTCCTGTTTCATTATTTAGTACTTATCTTGATCCAGCTACTTAACCTAAGATTCGGTGTTCCTTTTCTATAAAGTAGGATAAGACACATCCCAAAAGGATCGCTGGAAGAATTTAATAAAATGATGCATGTCAAATGCCCACAACAGCTTAATCCATAAATAGTAGGTCAATCTCCTTTTTTTTTTTTTAAAGATTTTATTCATTTATTTGAGAGAGAGAGAGCATGAGAGAGCACAAGAGGGGGTAGGGTCAGAAGGAGAAGCAGACTCCCCGCTGAGCAGGGAGCCCGACTCGGAACTCGATCGCGGGACTCTGGGATCATGAGCTGAGCTGAAGGCAGCCACTCAAAACGACTGAGCCACCCAGGTGCCCTAGGTCAATCTCCTTATCCATCAAGGCAAGGCCATCAGTATACTGCCTGCCTTGGCAATTACTGGAAAGATTTTATTTTTGTTGTTTGGTGTTGTGTTTTGTTTCATTTTTAATCGTTTAAGTAAATGCCCTATATTTGCCAAAAAAATTTGGCATACACATACACTACACAAATATGTGTATATGTAAGGTATAAATAAGAACAACACAATGACCCATGAACCAGGTTAAGAGAAGGCTTGATACCATTACCCAGAAGTACTTAGGCTCCACCTCCATCTCATTGTCCCCACCCCCCAATTATTTTGAACTCTGGACTCATTCTGCTTTTTTGGTTTTTAGTTTTAACGTTGTGTCTCTATCTCTATGCAATATACCCAAACTAGCCTTTTAAAGTTTTATATAAATGTAACCATACTGTGGGTATGCTTCTGAGACTTGCTTTTTCATTCAATATTAGGTGTCACCCATATTGTCTTGTATAGCTGTAATTCACTCCCTCTTACTCCTTTATGGCATTCGATTATACAAATATACCACAATTTATTTAACCATTCTACTGTCAATGGAAATGCTGGCTGCTTCCAGTTTTTTTCCTATTATGGGGCTGCTCTGAACAGTGTTACGGGAGTTCCTGTTACCCACATGCAAAAGTTTCTCTAGGGGAAATCCCTAGGAGTGGAATGGCTGTGTTATTGGATATGCACATTTCTTAAATTGACTAAATAATGCCCGTTACTTTCTAGTGCATCTATAAGAACTTACATTCCCACAAGCAGTGTGTAAGTGTTCGAGTTATTCTATATACTCATCAAAATTTGATCTTTATCTTGTTGGAAGATTATAACAAGATCATAAAAATATTCTCCTACTCTGTCTCCTAAAAGTTTTATGGGTCTGCCTTTCACGTATAAATGTTTAATCCACCTGGAATGGGTTGTTATATACTATGAGATAATTTCATTATTTTTTGGGTGAATCACCAACTGATTTTTTTTAAGATTTTATTTATTTATTTGAGAGAGAGTGAGCCAGAGAGAGAGAGAGGGAGAAGGAGCGGGGAAGGGGGCGGGGGAAGAGGGAGAAGCCGACTCCTCATTGAGCAGGGAGCCCGACATGGGGCTCGATCCCTGGACCCCAGGATCAAGACCTGAGCCCCAGACACTTAGCTGACCAAGCCACCCAGGCGCCCCACCAACTGATTTTTAAATTATCAATTTAAAATAATCATTTTAGGGGCTCCTGGGTGGTTCAGTTGGTTAAACAACCAACTCTTGATTTCAACTCAGGTCATGATCGCAGAGTTGTGAGATCGAGTCCCAGGTCAGACTCTGCTCTGAGTGTGGAGCCTGCTTGAGATTCTCTCTCTCTCTCCCCCTCTGCCCCTCTCCCCTAGTCCTCTGCTCATGTAATATCTCTCTCTCCCCCTAAAAAAATAAAATGAAATAATAATTTTAAGTAATCAATCCTTTACCCACGGACCAGCACCATTTTAAATAACTCTTTACCCACTAACGGCAGTGTCTAAAGTTTCTGTATATGTATCTGGGTCTGTCTCTGGGCACTTGATTCAGTCCCATTGGTCAATCTGTCTTTCCAAAGTATTTCCAAATAAGAATTCTTGCTATGTTTCTGGTAAAGCAAGGCACCCAGCTTGTTCTTCAGGAGTGTCTTCGCTATTTTTGATCCTTTGCCTTTCGATATAAACTTTCACATCAGCTTATCAAGTTCAAACAAAATAAAACAACCCAAAACCTGTGGGTGTTTGTGTGGAATTGCATTGTCTATAGATAAATTTGGGAAGACTCGACTTCTTTGCTAAATCGTTTCTTCCCCCATCCATTTACACAGTAAATTCTTCACTTACTGGCATCTTCATAAACGTGTTTCAATAAAATTTAATAATTATGTACATTAAGATACATTGCTCCTTTTTTCAACTGTTTTTTTCCTGGGTGCTTTATCTATTTTCAATGCTATCATAATTGGTATCTTTTATTAAATTACATTTTCTAAATGTTTATGGCTGAAGTATACAAACAGATTAATGTTTATATATTAATTTTGCATTAGGCAATCTTTCTAAAGTCTGGTTAGCTATAATAATTATTAGAGATCCTTTTGGGGTTTTCTATGTACATAATCATATCATCTGCATAAAAAGAAAATTGTGCCTTTTCTTTTCAAAATCTCACTGGTCTGACCAGGACTTCCACCTTTGTCTTCCTTCTGCTTTTAAAGGAATTACAGCCAAACTTCATTATTCATGGATTCCCCATCTGTAAACGCACCTGCTTGCTAAGATTCTCTGTGACACCGGAATCAATAGAGCGCTTTTGCGGCCATTTGCGGCCATTTGCAGGTGCAGAGTGGCGAAAAATTTGAGTCACTCTCCCTGCAGGTTCAGCGGAGGGCGAGCAAGGCTCTGTCTTCTAGCTTCAGCTCTTATGCTGGAAACGTGTCCTTTTCGCAGTCTGTTTAGTGTCACGTTTTTCGCATTGTGGCACTTCTTGTCAGTGATTCCACTGTCTAGTGCCCTACATGAGAGAAGGCTGGCTCGTGACGTAGGAAGGAAATACCTGTGTTGGGTACCTGGGTGGCTCAGATGGTTAGGCGTCTGCCTTCGGCTCAGGTCATTATCCCAGGGTCCCGGGATCAAGTCCTGCATCAGGCTCCCTGCTCTTCGGGAAGCCTGCTTCTCCCTCTCCTTCTATTACTCCCCCTGATTGTGCTCTCTCTCTCTCTCCCTCTGTCAAATAAATAAATAAAATCTTTAAAAAAAAATGTGTTCACACAAGCGTTCTTCAGGCCTATTTGCTATTTCTATTTCTGTGTAAATTATATTTTCCCAGGCACATGTCTATTTGGTTCAAGTTTTCGAATATAGTAGAATAAAATGTTCACCATATTTTCTTATATTTCATCTTGGAAACACCTATAGGTTTGTCCCTTTCATATTTCTGATATTCTACTCGTGCCTTTTCTCTTTTTTGTCCTGCACTGGCATAATGAGAGACATTCGGACAGGTTAGTGACGCCCCCAGGTGCTAGGGGTGCCTGGCAATGGAAGCACCTGAGAAAGAGCTCCTGCTTTCTCAGTGGATATTGCTGTGCCCAACCTCAATGTCCCAGAGGACCCAGGGGACCCTTGTCTGCGGTCCCAATCCACCTTCTCACAAGGGCACCCATGCTAACCCCTGTTGATCTAAGACTCTTCCCCATGCGGACTGTGGGTCCCTAAGCCCTCTGTCTCCTGCTTACCCAGTGCTTTTCTCACCCTTGCAATTATAAGAATGAGGAATAACAGGTGTAACAGTGTCCCCCTGCTGTGGCAATTGCCCTCACTCAGCTGCCATATACCATAAATATTCTGAAGATGGGGAATGAGGCTGTGACCCAAGAAGCATGAGCAGCCTCTAGTACCTACAAGAGGCTCCAAAACAGATTCTCCCCTAGAGCCTCCAGAAAGAACGCAGCCTTGCCAATGTCTTGATTTCAGCCCATGTTGGACTTCTGACTCCAGAACTGTGCGTGTTGTTTGAAGCCACTAAGTTTGTGGCTTTATGTGTTAGCAGCCAGAGTAAACTATATACCACCTTATCTGTTGCCTTCTGTCTTGCCCACATTTTTTCATGTTTCTTTTTCTTTACTTTCTTAGCCTTCCCTGTGATCATGTTTCAATCATTACATTTTTTCTCTATCACTTTGGAAGTCCTATATTTTGTATTCTTTTTGTGGTTACTAAAGAAATCTAAATTTATCTACAGACCAGATTATCCATTATCTTTACACTCATAATAGGTAATATAAAGGGGACGCCTGGGTGGCTCAGTTGGTTAAGTGTCTGCCTTCCGCTCAGGTCATGATCCCAGGGTCCTGGGATCGAGTCCTGCATCGGGCTCCTTGCTCATTGGGGAGCCTGCTTCTCCCTCTGCCCCTCCCCCTGCTTGTGCTCTCTCTCTCGCTCTCTCTCTCTGGCAAATAAATAAATAAAGTCTTAAAATAAATAAATAATATAAGGAACTTAAAACAACCATATATCGTCACCTCCCTCCCAAAGCATGTGTTACTACTAAGTAGCATTTTGATTCTATAATTCAACACCCCAAATTAAACATTGAGATTTTTACTTTATATGATTAATGATTGTTTAATCTACCCAAATATCTGCCATTTGCTTATTATTCCTTACTGCACCTCAGACCTTTCATATAAGATTACTTTCCTTCTAGCCAAAGTAAATCTCTTTCGACTTTCTTTAGTCAAGGATTGTTGTGGCAAACTCAGCTTTTTTGGGGGGCGGGGTTTCTTTTGGGTCTCAAAATGTTTTATTTTGCCTTGTTTTTTTTTTTTCTGTTTACTACTTTGTCAGGATATGATTTCAGTACAGTAAATTGCATGTATTTAGAATGTACAATTTGATGAGTCCAACAGATGTAAAAACTTGTGAAACCAGCAACACAATCAAGATACAGAACATTTCCATCACCCCAGTGCTTCTTCATGCCCTTGGCACTCCATCCTTCCTGCCCCCCTTGTCTCTGGGCAATCACTTTGTTTACTGTAACTATAGATTAGTTTCCTTCTTTCTAGAATCTTATATAGGTAAGATAATTCAGTAAATAGTTATTTGGATCTGACTTCTTTCGCCCAGTATAATTATTTTGAGATTGATTCACATTATTACATATATCAACAGTTCCATTTTACTATTGGGTGGTGTTCAGTTGTATAAATACGCCACAATTTGTTATCACTTCCTCTGCGATGGACATTGGGTTGTACTGAGTGTTTTGACTGTTATAAATATGCTAAGGACATTCATGTACAAGTCTTTGTGCAAACACCCGTTTTCATTTCTTTGGGGTAAATACTTAAGAGAGGCATGACATATGGTAGGTGTATATTCAACTATTTAAGAACTGCCAAACTGTTTTCCAAAATGTGTGTACTATTTTAAGGCCCACCAGCAATTCCAATTGCCCCCTATTTTTGTTAACATTGATGTTGCACTTTTTAAAAATTTAGTCATTCTAGTATATGTGTAGCAGGATCTTAATTTGGTTTTGATGTGTATTTCATTGATGCCTCACATAGGCAGTCTCTAAAATGGCCTTTAACAGTCCTTACTTCCTGGCATTCACCCACTTGTGTAACTGTGTAATGGACTGAACTTAATGATTTGCTTCTAATGGCGAGAATACTACGACACTGGTTGGTTATCACTTCAGCAACGAGGTTACCAAAAGACTGGCTTCCTTCTTGCATGGCTCTCTCTTTTTCTCTCTTGAAAGCGGGCCGCCATGGAAAATTCTCAGGCATAATCTTTTCACGCATTTCCTCTGTCCTTTTTTTTTTCCACTTCCCTTTCTGGAACTCAAACAAGATGTAATTAGAACGTCCTCCTCAAGCTTCCGTGCCATCTTAACTTCTTCAGTTATTTTCAATCTCTTTGTTTCCTGTGCAGTATTCTAGATCATTCCTTGAATCTGTCTCCCAGTTCATGGTTCCCACTTCTGTTGTGAGTACTCTCCTGTAAGACATAGAGTGTTTTTCATTAGGAGCACTTTCATTTCTAAGGTTCTACTGGCTCCTTTTTATTTTTCATTTCTTACTCTTTGTGCACGTTTTTAATCCATTCTTTTATTTCTTTGAATGTTCAGCAAACTTACTTTCTGTGTCTGAAGGAGTTTTAAATCTGCTTCCATGTCTGTTATTCCTGCTTGCTTGCCTTTGCTGTGCTTTGTTTCCTTATTATTTTGTAATTTTTCACTGTCCTGGTAGTCCTTAGAACTTTATCTTTGGGAATTCTTAGGGCCTGCATTGAAAATGATTTCCTCCAGAGAGGATTTCTATTTGAAACTGGTGTCTGTGGCACCAATCAATCCTAAACTACTTTAACCTGTTCTTGGTTAAGGTTTTAGGAATCACCAGGTATGGTAAATTTTGGTAGTAAATATGCATGAAGGGAGGCTTATAATTTTGAATTATCAAGAAAGATTTGTTTTTGGCTACTCCAAGATTCAAGAGAGGTAGTTTCCTTGCAGCCCCTCCCCCTCCTTAACCTAGGTGCAGATTTATTTCCAATTCATTATTACCCTCAGGAAATAGTCTTTTGAATCTCAGCTTTATGCAAAAGACCTATAATTAGACACTCCATGGGCAGTCTTGGCTTTTGTCAAACGTCACTGTCCCCACAAGCCTTGGAAAGCCAAGCTCAAGTTCGCTGGATTTCAATAAGAACACTCAAGGCAAAAGGTTGATTTAGTGCTCTGCCTACTTCTATAGGTTAAAGCTTCTACTTAGCTTGTGGCATCTGAGTATCTCTACCTTCTTTCTAGCTCACTGATGCATTTGGAAATAATTTTTAAATAGTTTCAGAGGCGGAGTTATCCAGTCCAGCACGCTGCCAGAAATGGAAAGGTTCCTTTTAATTTTTGCAGGTTTCTAATGAAGTGTGAATTAATTTAACAATGTTCAACCATGCATCTAGTAAAACAATTCGGAGCACTTTGCCGTAGTCATTTCAGGCTGCTGTAACAGAATACCATAGACTTGGTGGCTTAAACAACACAATTTATTTCTCCGTCCAGGAGGCTGAGAAGTCCAGGATCAAAGTGTGGGCAGATCCAGTGACTGGTGAGAACCCACTTCCTGGTTTGCAGATGGCCCTCTTGCTGTGTCCTCACATGGTGGAAAGCAGAGAACAGTCATTTCCCTCAGTCTCTTCTCATAAAGGCACTAATCGCATTCACGAGGCTCTACCGTCATGAGTCATGAGTTAATCACCTCTCAAAGGCCCCAACCCCTAACACCATCACACTGGAGATGAGGGTTTCCCTATGAATTGTTTCCAGGGAACTTTATTGTTTCATCTCAGACAGCTGCATGTGTAGCTTTAAGTCAAGATGTGAAAGGTGAAAAGGAGGTCAGTTGTGTTTTCTTGTCATCTTCAGCAAACCTTTCAGCCAGATACCAGTTCTAGTCCTCAACTTTCATCTTCAGTCGCTCCCCACACGGAAGGGCTATTAAAATATTTTCAGACATCCCTAACATGCATGGATGGAACGACTTCGAATCCCTCTGTTTCGTGAAAAGTGAATTTATGTAGGAAAATACAAAAGATATCAGTCTAAACATCTTTAGGCAGCTTTTTAAGACACGTAGCTATCCGGATCATCCTCATAAGGCCCTTTTAGGCTGTGGAATCCTGGAGGTTTAGAGCTGGAGGTCATGACTCCAATATCTTATTCAATAGTTAAGGAAGTTGAGGTCCCAAGACCTCAGCTGGGGCTAAGCCTGTACTTTGTACATTGCCTAGCTCATAGGAAGCAGCTGAGTTTGATTCAAGGGGCCTGAACCCCAATCCTAATCTCTTTCCTCCAAGCCCCACTGCTAATAGCACTATTCGCAAAAATCAAGACTTGCTCTTTCAAACAATCTTAGGGGTTTTGTAGTGCAAACATCCCACCCCCCAACCAGACACATCTTTCCATAGCCTAATACGACATGCAGAAGTATTGTTGATTTAAGATTTAACATGGATTTCAGCTTCTAATAGGCCACATCGTTGATTTGGCCACTCATAATTTTTATGTGCCATTTGTGCACTTTATAGCCCATTGGAAGCTTGTTGTATAATGTACACAGTACATTTATGCCCAATTTGTAGCATTACTATTTTAATTAATTGAAGAGGTTAATAGTTTTGTATATTTGATTTTACGGCACCTATTTTGCATATCCATTACATATTTAATATTGCATTCTGGATCAGAAGTGTAACCCCTAATTGTAACATGGTTCCCATGGGAGAATATAGCTCACTTTATGACAGTCTCTTTATGACAATTTCTAGAAAGGAATTATGGTCTATGTATAATCTGTAGCATCAAATTTATGAGTAATGGAATTAGGATATGTGATCTGTGTGCTATCATTTGAGGGGCACTGTCAATGGCAGCAGAAGCTTGACAATTTCCCATGGAAAACCAACGTGACCCCACCATTATGATTTTATGATAACCTGTAGAGGACAGGGGATGGAAAATAAAGCATTTAAAGAAAGATTATACATTATTAACTAATGTGACATAAAATGTTCCCATCCCACTAGTAAAAAAAAATGCTGAATTTGTTGTTTTATAGCAGCATGTCTGTCTCCTAGAGAATAGCCAGTATTAGTACTATTTTCTTTCATGGGGCGACTGGAACATTTTGCTTACTTACATGATTTACAAGGCTACTTTAGAAAAGGAACAATAACAACTCAGATGTGGATTTGTTCTAAAGTAGAGAAGTTACATTAGAGATTTAGGATGGTGGAAAATGTAAAACATACATTATCATACAGAGGATATGGAGGCGATATGAAAATAAGGAGAATCATATGGAAAAGGAGGCAATATGAAAATAAGGAGAATCATAATTTGTTTAAAGAAATTCAGTCAAATGTGCACTTTGCACTAAATACTTCCAGAAGTCTGTATTTGATTTTGCATCTTTTGTTGTATCCACAATCCTAGCAAAGACTTCTGTTACCATTTAATGTTAACAAATCACTTATCAACCATAATGACTTGTTATGGTAATCCACGTTTGCTTAGTCAGCTGCAAAGTCCTTAACATGCATCAGGTCCAAGAGTCAGTGGTTATGGATGAACTATGTGCCTTAATAAGGAACTTGGCTTCAAATAGTGATAAGCTTAATCTGGTAAATTTGACTGCTGGTCATCATTGCAACATGAATGAATAAAATTCTGACCACCTAATTATTCCTTAATCTGATTATCACCACTCATCACATTCCTAAAAAAGTCCTATGATACTTTCTCATTTAAACCTAGTTGATAGCTGATTTAACACTATCAATAAGGTGGCCAAGTAGCTTTATCTGCTTCTTTGAGATCATGAGCTGTCCAGGGATGGAGGTATTCAAAAAGGAACCGGGAGGGCGCCTGGGTGGCTCAGTTGGTTAAGCGGCTGCCTTCGGCTCAGGTCATGATCTTGGAGTCCCGGGATCGAGTCCCACATCGGGCTCCCTGCTCAGCAGGGAGTCTGCTTCTCCCTCTGACCCTCTTCCCTCTCGTGCTCTCTGTCTCTTATTGTCTCTCTCAAATAAATAAATAAAACCTTTAAAAAAAAAAAAGGAAGTGATCCTTAAAAAAAAAAAAAAAGGAACCGGGAGATCTCTAGGGACACTTTCAAGACTGTGCCTCCCATTCTCTGAAGGAACGTGTACGTGACAATGAGAATATGGGAGATGCTCACATGGCTGGAGAGTACTGGATACAAAGAACAATCAGAGTTGTGATTGCCACTTCAAGCAGAAGCAAATTCAACCTGAAATTGCTGATATCACCAGCGAAACATTCACCCATGTGTTATAAAATGAAAAGCAATGGTCTAAAAGTCAGGAGTTCCAAATGCAAGTTACAGCTCTGCCACTAAATAATTGTATGTTCTTGTGGCGCCTGGGTGGCTCAGTCGGTTGGGCAGCTGACTCTTGGTTTTGGCTTGGGTGGTGGTCTCGGGGTTGTGGGATTGGGTCCCACATCAGGCTCCACGCTCAGCAGGGTGTCTGCTTGGGATTCCTCTGCCCCCCGCCCCGACTCTCTCATTCTTTCTCTCAGATAAATAAATAAATAAATAAATAAATCTTTTAAAAAAATAATTGTATGCTCTTAAGCAAGCATCTCAATTTGTTTTCTGGGCTGACGTAGAACTCACTAATCCTTTCCAGCCTCAACCTTTTGCCTATTACTTGCCTGTTTAGACTAAACCAACTTTATTTCCATTTCTCAAGGAGACAGTTGTCCACCTCAAAGCTCACCACCTCTCTCAGCTGTTCCAGGTAAAGCAGAGAATGCAGGGAAGGTATTAAGAGACATGGGACCTGCCTTCAAGGACTTTATAATCTAACCCATAGTTCATATGGTTCTCACCCACAGGGAAGGAAGAGTTAACCTGCACAGTGTTAGGTTTAATGAGGAGAGGAGAATGTGGTGCCACGGTTGGCAATGACTTTGCCAAAGCACAGAAGGAATGGGGCTTGGATGACACTTGGGCTGGACGCTCTTGGATGGACAGAGTTTGCTCAGGCTGAGGGCACAAGGAAGGTTATTTGAAACTGGGTGAGCAGCATGAACAGGGTCAGGAAGGTAAGAACAAGCATGGCGTGTAGAGGAAACAGTGATTTGCTTGAATGAGAGAAGGTGAGCATGGGACGTAAGACTGACTGGAACAGTAATAATGAACCCGATTACGAGGACATTGAAAAGTAACTCAAAGAGTCCATTGTGACATGGGAACCAGGAGGGGTTTGGGAATCCTTGAGCAGGTGTGTGTTTTGGCCCATTTGAGCTGCTATCAAAGAATCCCACAGACTGGGGGGGGGGGGGCGCTTAAACAACAGAAATTTATTTCTCACAGTTCTGGAGGCTAGAAGCCCAACATCAAGGCATCAGTGGATTCGGTGTCTGGTGAGACCTGCATCTTGGTTCATAGATGCCTGTCTTCTTGCTGTGTCCTCTCAGGGTGGACAAGGATGAGGGAGCTCTCTGGCATCTCTTGTATAAGGACACTAATCTCATTCATGAGGAGTCCACCCTCATGATCTAACCACCTCCCAAAGGCTCCACCTCTTAATAGCATCACCCTGGGATTTAGGTTTCAACTTATGAATTTGGGGGGACCACCAGCATTCAGTCTATAGCAGAGTGGTGAAGTTCTGTTCAGGGAAGGTTAGACAGATGCGCCTTTGTAAACTGAGTTACTTATAGGCAGAGAGGGGGGGAAATAAGATAAGATAGGATCAGAAGCAGAAGACATGAGTGGGGAGAGGAGAAGAAGGGAGAGGAGGCCCCTTTGCAAATACCTGATTGGTTCAGGAAGGGAGGCTAGAGTGCCGGAGAGTTGTCAGACTGACATCTGGACAGTGGAGACAGCTCATGAAAAAAAGTGACTTTCTGTATATCCCCAAGTTAACTGAAAGGGCCTAGAAGACATATTTGTACACCTGTGTTCACAACAGCATTATTCACAATAGCCAAAAGTTGGAAGCAAGTGTCCAAGGAGGGATGAATGGATAAAGAAGGGTCCATAGAGGGGTGAATGGATAAAGAAAATGTGGCATACACATACAATAGAACATTATTCAGCCTTAAAAAGGAAGGAAATTCTGACACACGCCACAACATGGATGGACCTAGAGAACACTACTTTAAGTGAAATAAGCCAGTCCCAGAAGGATAAGTAGTGTATGATGACATCTATTTGGGGTACCTGCAGTAGTCTAATTCATAGAGACAGAAAGTACAATGGTGGTTTCCTGGGGCTGGGGAAAACAGGGTAACAGGGTGGGGGAGTTATTGTTTAATGGGTACAGTTTCAGTCTTGCAAGATGAGGAAAGTTCTGGAAATGGCTGGTGGGAATGGTTGTACAATAATGTGTACTTACTGCCACTGAGCTGTATACTTAAAAATGGTTAAGATGGTAACTTTTATGTTAAGTGTATTTTACCACAATTTTTTAAAAAAGAAAGAAGTGATCTTCCTTAGTCCAAGGCTCTCAATGCCATCATCCCCAGCTGTCTCGGGGGCTTCATTCCGTTTACCATCCTGTCTCTTTCTCTCTCTCGCCTGGACCTTCAAGCCCTCCCTTTCTCTCTCTCTGTCAACTCTTTCTGGCCAGTAGTCTTCAAATAATTTTCTATGCTTTGTAGAATCTATTTTTTCACTCTTCAGCCACTACCTTCAGACAATTGATCAACAACCCCCTTCTCCTAAAATTCACTCATGCTTTTTAGTTCTTACCTGGTTGAACCACCAAGCTGGAGTTTATCCTGTTGACCTCCTCCTCCTTCAAATTGTTTCTGCCCCTCTTCTGTCCCACCGAACTCTCGAGTTATCTGCTACCTTTGGAGTCCCTCCCTGACTCCCATTCAGGCTTCTTCGTGGTTGCTCTTCCAGCGTGCATAGTGCTGGGGGCCCCCAGTTCCATCTTGGATTCTCTTTTATCTCTTTTATCCTCACACTTTTTCAGTGGTCATATCCACTCTTTGGCCTCAGGAACCATCAAATGTTGATGATGCCTAAGTCAACATCTACAGTAGAGCTCCCACTCCAGTACTTTCCACCCACAGTCACTGGCCTTCTGGAGATCATCACTTGGATGTCCCACATACATTTCAAACTCAACATGTCCAAACTTGAACTCATTTTGGCCCCTCCCCATGATGCACATACCAACTTCTCCTCTAATAAGCCATTTGCTGAAATGGCAGAATTACCAATAACTACCCAAACCAGAAAGTTCCCATCATCCTCTACTTCCCCTTCTCTCTCATGCCCATTTCCCATCAGTTATAATCCTGTCGATTATACTGATTCTGGGAAGTTGGAAAATCCGCAGGTAGGCCAGTCCTCTGAGAAGAGACTTACAGTGCTCTGCCCATCTGAGGGGCCATCAGAAAGCTTATTAGTGTCAAAAAGAATATTTTAATGGTAGTCTGATCTGTGTGTTAGGAAAAAGGATTTGAATATTCAAATGAGTCGACTTTCATTAGTAGTAAATGTTTCGGGATGATGTAGCATCCCTGGTGGTGAGTATACTCTTTAAAGTCTGCTTTTGAGGCATTTGAACTGCATTTGTTATAGAAGTATTTAATATCAGCAAATGTGATAAGTTACTTCTAGAAGAACCAGGAACAGCATCTGTTGTTAGATGATAAGGCATCAGTTTGAATGCCTCAAAGCCCTGTTAAGTAGGGAGAAGGCAGTCAGCTAGAATTTGCCTGGGAGGGTTGGTTGAGGGAGTCCCTATCTCCTCCTCCAAAGCCTGTTGGAGGCTGATCTGGATTTCCAGAGCCCCTTTGAGCCTCAAACTTTGGCTCACTCACTTCAAGTGGGAAGCTACATCATCCTACCTGCCAGGACCCTCCTTCCCACACAACTTGGCGGGAAGAAGGCATCTGCAGGGTGATGGCAATTAGCACTCATGAAAGAGAAACAACAACTGTTGGCTACTGTATTGTCTTTGCTGTGCTTGAAACCCCATAAAGGGTGTTGTAGATTGACTGTCTTTCCCCTCAAAATATGTTCAAGTCCTAGTCCCTGGTACCTGTGAATGTGACCTTATCTAGAAGTGGTCTTTGCAGATGTCATCAATTTAAGATGAGGCCATTGGATAAGGTTCTACTCCAATGACTGGTTTCCTTACAAGAAGAGAGTATCTTGGACACACAGACGCACAGGGAAGAACACCAGGTAAAGACAGAGGCAGCGACTGGAGTGATGTGTCTATAAGTCAAGGAATGCCAAGGATTGCTGTCAGCTACTGGAAGCTAGGAGGGACACATGGCCAAGATTCTTCCCTAAAACCTTAGAGGGAGTCTTGGTTTTGGACCTCGAGCCTCCAGAACTCTGAGAGAATAGATTTCTGTTCTTCTAAGCCACTCAGTGAGTGGTTCTTTGCCTAGGAAAAGAAAACAATGGGGAATCCTGGATGGGACAGAAACAGGAGCCAAAAGGGAAGAGCCCCCATAATGTCCACCCCAGGTTTAAATGGCAGCCAATCAATACAGTGTATCTTAAAGAGCTCTCAGGTTGGCCCTCCTCTCTGACCTGGGCCCTGGGGTCCTCTTGCCTGGATTCCACAATGGTCTCCTAACTGGTCTCTCCACTCCAGTCATACACCAGGGATAGGGGAAACCTAACGCTAATCATAGTCACATGGATTGAGAACCATGGTCTTAATAATGTCAGAAGCAACTGGCCTGCTCTGTGAACGTGCAGGCAGAATCCTAATGAGGATCCTCATCCGCCTTTCACTAAATCTTGACGACAGTTCTGTGATGAGTAATACTATAAACCGCATTTGGGGGCACGGGGACATTGAGTAATTAGCCTGAGGTCACACAGCTAGAATTTGAACTCGGGCCGGCTAACTCACCACCCTTTCCCGTGTTACTCTATCGCCTGGGGAAGGGGGTGGCAAACCACACTTCAGGGCTGGAGGAGCAAGCAGAGCCCCTTAAAGAGATGGAGTGCCCATCTTGAGACAGTCCTTTGAAACTGGGGTGAGGTATCATCATGATTTCTCAGCGGAGACACTGAACTCTGCGATTGGCCTCAAGTGCCAATGTGAGTCAGAACTGGACCGGAAACCGCACTTTATACACTCTCTCTCTCCCCCCACCAACTGCTGCTTGTTCTCTCCTGGGCCCTCCTCCAGTCTGGGCTGGGAGTGGAGCCCAAAGGATCCCCAGGCCCCACCAGAGGCTGACAAGCCGGAAGTCCTGGGGTGATCCAGGCAAACGCTTGCTTGCTCACAGCTAGCACATTATCCAGTAACTTTCCCAAGAGTGCAGTGAGAGTTAATGTTTATAAAGTGCTCTGAAAGCCTCTGATAAAAGACATTAAATGGCATTAATAGAACACCTTCTGCAGGCCCCATGTCTCACTCCGGCTTGATTGATATGCATCCCTCTTGTGCAGTAGGTGGATGCTTTACTTCAGATGAATTGAGCTCATTAATTAGGATCCTGTGTGCAGTTTATTGTGAAGGATGCTCGGTTATTACCGTAATTAGGACCCTGAGCCAACCCCGGACTATCTCACTGTAAACATATGGGGGAGGGGAACTGTCTCCTTGAACCCTTTGTGCGCTTAGTTGCTAAATTCAAGCCCATTATCTTGCACAGACAGGTACCTGAGGCTCCAATAAAATAAAGTGTCACTGATTTCAACAGGGCTCTTTCTTAGATGACTGTCCAGTAAGCACGTGATTAATGCATTGCTTAATAGTACTTCCCTATTTCCAGACATGAGCTCAACGCTGGTCCTATAACACCTCTATTCATCATTTCCACTCAGCATCTAATAAACATTTTGAAGCAAAATCAAGCTTCTTTACCCATTTGCTACCAAGGGGCTACTTCAATTAGCCAGAAAAGTGGCAGTACCCTTAAGGCAAATGTTCACAAATGTGGTTGCACATTAGAGGCCTCTGGGGAGCTTTAAGCAAATTTGGATGCCCAGACCCCAGCCTTAGAAATTCTGATTCTGATTCATGTGGTCTGGGGACTAGGTATTAGTGTGTTGTGGGGGGGGGGGGCATCTTTCTTTTTCTTCTCTTTCTTTTAATTAATAGACTTTATCTTTTTAGAGCAGTTTCAGGCTTACAGAAAAGCTGATGCTGGTCCAGCTGGAAACCCAGAGTCCCCATATACCCATTCACAAATGCCATATAGAAAATATATGTATATATATTTAATGACCTGAGTGATTCAAATGTGCAGGCCAAGCTAAGAATTCAGTTTCAGTGCAATCATTATCTACACAACTAGAATTCAACAGCTTTGGGTAAAAATAATTTCTGATTGAACCACAGCCCAAACTGTTCCAGGTTTTCTCAACACTTGTCCCTAATGTAGCAGCCCAAGCTTGAGAGTGGATTGGCATTCATTTAAAGGAAGATGACTCTGTTCACCATCGTGGTTTATGCCTTATGCATAATGAATGGCCTTATCAATTATTAGAGGCCTGGAGGGTTCTCTTCCTTGTTAGATTAAAATATAAATAGAAATAATACAAGTGGCAATCTAGAACTCTTTGAAATGGTTGATGAGTTGCAGTACTTAAGGAAAATTAACACAGTACTTCTAAAAAGGAGTTGAGTATTTTTGATATTAGTAGTCTTGCTGTAAAGATAACTAAGTAGAACAAAGGAAGTAATCTATTTGATAGAGAATAGAAAATATGGGGGGGGAATGTGTTTTTTTCATAGTACCTGAAAGAGAGCTACACACGGAAGCTAGTGTTTTGGGTCCATAACCATTCATTCATTAAGCAAGTATTTATCGAGCATTTACTATGTTTCAGGTGCTAGGTGCTGTGGAAAAACAATAAACCAAGTAGGGCAATAATGCTGCTCTTATAGTATTTATATTCTGGTGGCATATTAGAATATGTACTCTCCCACTTAGCCAAATGCTGTTGGAATTGTCTAACAACAGTTGGATACCTCTGGAAACGTGAAATATTATGTAAATTGTAAACATTATTGACAACACCATGGCTTTTCATTAGACTGGCATCAAGATAAAATGAAACTCTAAAATTCACTATGAAATACACTTAATTACTGAATTTTGACTCGAGAGAAAGTTAATGCACTTTGATACCGGTGTGTTATAACAGTTGGATTGTTGAAGTATAAATCATAAATCATATGTAAAATATAGAGAAGAAATAAATTCAGGGTGTCTGGGTGGCTTGGTCAGTTGATTTCCGCTCAGATCATGATCTCAGGGTTGTGGGATCAAGCCCTGCGTCGGGCTCCATGCTCAGCGCAGAGTCTGCTTCTCCCTCTCCCTCTGTTCTCCTCCCTGCTTGCACATGCTCTCTCTCTCAATCTTTCATAAATAAATAAAATCTTTTTTAAAAAGAAAAGAAAAGAACTCAAGTTCTTTCATAGGGTTAACAGCTTATAGGTATGTTGGGTCGATTTCAGTTGATAGACATGTTTTAGAATGTTGTTAGGAGGAAATGGCATCTTTTTTTTTTTTAAGATTCTACTTATTTGACAGAGAGAGAGATAGCGAGAGCAGGAACACAAGCAGGGGGAGTGGGAGAAGGAGAAGTGGGCTTCCCCCCCCCCCCGAAGAAGGAGCCCGATGCGGGACTCGATCCCAGGACCCTGGGATCATGACCTGAGCCGAAGGCAGACACTTAACGACTGAGCCACCCAGGCACCTGAGGAAATGGTATCTTTAATGAAGGGCACTGGTATCTCTCACTTAGCTTATGGTGTATAACAAGCTTCTCTGAAATGAAGTACCTTAAAACAACACAATTTAGCTTTTGTTTAGCTCATGATTCTGTGAGTCACCTGGGAGTTTTTTCTGGACTGGCTCAGCTGAGCTCTGCTGGGGCCTCTCAGGTGCTACCGCCAACTGATGAGATGGCCTTGCTCACTGACGGCTGGTCTAGCGCCCCCTAGCTGAGATGGCTCATCTCTTCTCCATGTGGCCTCTCATCCTCCGGTGTCCTGGTCTCCTTCACATGGTGAGAGCAAGGTCCAATGCTCAACTAGTTTTTTTCAAGTCTGTGCTTGTGTCACATTTGCTATTGTCCCCTTGACAAAAGCAACTCACATGGCCAAGCCTAGAGTCGGTAATGGGAGGGCACTACTCAAGGGCAGAGACGGAAATTATAGTGACATTTGTGCAAATGATTCACTCCACTATCCCATTGCTAGGCATGGGTTTTTAGGTGAGATTCTCCTAGAAATTGCTATTTTCTGAGAAGTTCCCCCTTTGATCATGGGCCCCACGTACACTCAACTCTAACTGTTCACAGTGAATACAGCCCAGGGAAGACAGCACCTTGCTGCATCACTTCACACAGTCTGGGATCTGGAGATGCACACTTCATCTCCTGGACCGTACTAGGTTCCACCTCTGGGAACCATGCTTTCCTATCCTAAAACAGCTTCATAAATTTCATATACACCCCTAATTTCCACACAGACCATACCCCTGCATCTTTAAGAGAAGACAAAGATGTTTGTGATAGTGCTATGAATATCTCTCTCCCAGGACTCAAACTCAAACGATCTGCCTCTTCCTTAAGCCAGAATTATCAGGGAATCATTGTTAGAACTGCGTGCAGGGGATTGGAGACCTGGAGTTCATGGGGACTGGGTCAAGAAAGAGGCTCAGGAAAGAGAGAATATACCTCTTGGGGGGACTCAGATTGGACTCCCCCTCAGAGATGAGAAGTGCAACAAAGAGAGGAGAACCAGAAGAGTGTCTTCCAGCATCTGTACGTCCTTATTTAGAGTCTGATAAAATTCAGTAAAAATTTTGTTTCAACAAGATCAGCCACAAGTTCAATACTCTATTGCATATTTGAAAGTTGCGAAGAGAGATCTTAAAAGTTCTCATCACAAGAAAGAAAAATTTGTAACTATGTGTTGTAACAAATGTGTGGATGTTCACTAAACTTAACGGGTAATCAATTTATAGTATATACATGTATCAAGTCATTATGTCGTACACTATGTTGTACATTATGTTGTACACCTAAAACTAATACAATGTGTCAATTATATCTCAGAAAAAAAAAAGATTAGCCTTGTGTTGATGATTGTTTAAGCAGATGATAGTTACATAGAGGTTCATTGTACTATCCCCTCTACTTTTGTACATGTTGTAAATTTCCCATTAAAATATTATTTTGTTTGTCTGAAAAAAAATTTGTTTCAAGTTTGAATATAATTGCCATGATTAACTCCCTGTCCTGGTACAGGAGGTAGTATAGTCCAGTGGTTAGGCACTCAGCCTTCCACCACGGACTACCTGTGTGACCTTGAACTAGTTAGCCTAGGTAAGCCTCACTTTCTCCCTCTGTCGTGGCCAGGGTTGTCCAGAGAAACAGAACCGATAGATAGAGATTGAGGTGGAGATCGATTTTAAGGAACGGGTTCACAGAATTGCAGGGCCTAGAAAGTCTGAAATTATAGGACAAGCTGGGGGGCAAGAAATTCTGATAGTCGATGTTGCAGTGTGGAGTTAGAACGCCAGAGAGCAGCAGGCTGGAAACTGAGGCAGGGTTTCTATGTTGCGTTCCTGAGGATAATTCCTACTTCGGGGCGGGGGCTCAGACTTTGCTTTAGATGCCTTCAAATGATTGGATGAGGCCCACCCAAATTATGGAGCATTATCTGCTTTACTCAAAGTGTACTAATGTAAGTGTTAATCATCTCTAAAAAATACCTTCACAGCAATATCTAGATGAGTGTTTGACCAAACAATGGGCACCAGAGCCTGTGCCAGGTTGACACATAAAATTAACTATCACACTATCCATTAAAGGGAAACGAATAGTATATATGTCATAGAATTGTAATGCAATGAAGCATACAAAGCAGGGAGAATGGCTCCTGGCATTCATCTTGGCTGTCAATTTTCTTCCCATACCCTACAGAAGCAGTAAAGGCTGGTCACCCACATACATTGGGGCTATGTAGTTTGGGGAAGGGGTGAGCAGAAGGTTTGGTGGATTTATGGCAGGTAAGTGGTTTTATCCCTTAAAGAACCAGAGTGGGGCATCTGGGGTTAGTTTTAAATTGATGTTTGTTTTCAAAAGAAAAGGAATTTAAAAAGAGCTCTGAGATCCTTTAAGACTGAGCTGTTGCTTTAGAGACCCATCACCTAGCAACAGGAAGATAATACCTTCTCTCCTCCAACAGGTAAACCTCTGGCTTATCTAATTGAAATTTCAGGCTTCCTGCCACACTCCTGAAAAACTATCACTTTAAAGGGATCAAACTGTACGCCAAACAGAGTCAAATTTGAATGTGCGAGCTTCCAAGTGGCAGGCTAATGAGATTTTCATTGGGAGAAGAGATTTGAAGCTCTACAGCTCATAATTTAAGTAGCTTTGTTCCATTGGCATGCATTGAATTTCACAAAAAGACTGCAGTAAAATTCCTTTTTTGACTCCTGTCTGGGGATCAAAGATAAGTGTTAGAAGCAGAAACAAAGGGTAAATTGTAAGAAAATAAAGAATTATCTAGACTTTTCACCAGCTTATCTTGTATTCTTCCCTCCCTGGTCCCTGACCCTCCCTTCCCATGTTCGTTACAAATGCTCCCCATTCTACTTCTGAAATGACTGCTCATTCCATGCTTTTCCATTCTACTGACATTGCCCTTGACAGTACCCCTGACTGATCTCCCTGACCAAACTGTCTAATCTATCCTTGACACCATTGACCAGTTTATTTCTTTTAAGACACAGTCTTTCCTCATTCTATTCTCTGCTCAAAAGTGTCCATAGCTACTCTTGCCTTCTTTTCAACAAAATTCAAACTCCTTTGCTTGGCATTTAAGACCTTCTGTGATATAACCTCAAATTTTCTTTCCAAGATTATTTCCATATTTCTGTGCACCAGTTCTAGCCAAACACAAATTTCTGGTCCTCCCCAAACCTGCCCTGAGCCTTTTTGACTCCACATCACTATTTATACTAGCACCTCCTCAAATGCCCTCTCCTTGAATCCCAGTAATTCACCTAGGCCCAGGCATGCCAATTCTTCCAAGAAGCCTTCCTTGATTTCCCTCTTCCCAAGTAGTAACAGATTCTCACCTTTCAGTGCACCTCTCTTGTGATATTTATCACATTTAGAGAAGTTAGTAGGGTGTAGTAGTTAGGTGCACAACTTTGGAGGCAGAACACTGTGCTTGAGGCCCAGCTCCGCTGCTTCTTATCTGTGTTACCTTGGACAAATTGCTTACCTTCTGGGAACCACAGCTTATGTTTATCTTTTTGAAAAATGAGATAGCCAGTGGTTGTGAAAGTTAAATAAGGTAAATCACGGAATGTGCCTGGCATGTAGCTGACAGTCAGTAAATAGTAACTCTTATTTTCTAAAAATCACATTTAACCTTTTTTATAGTCTATATGGTCGCCATGTCATTCCTCCATTGTGAAATCCTTTGGGGGTAGAATCTAGATCATAAACCCACCCGGTTCCTCTCCCCACCGTGCCTGCCATGTATTAATATTCGAAAAAAATTGCTCATGGTGGCCTTCCCCGGGTACCCTATCTAAAATGCCCCACCACCCCACCCCAGTCACATGATATATCTCTTCACTGGGCCTTATTTTGACATTACACCAATTCTCATCTGAGTTACAGTATATGCCTATGGTTTTTGTCATACATATATTTTATTGTCTCTCTCCCCCACAAAAATACACTTTCAAAAAGACAAGGACTTTTGTGCGTTTTGATTATTGCTGAATCCCAGCACCTGGGTCAGTGTGCAATAGGGGGCATTCAACAAATATTTGCTGAACACATGAATGAATGAGGATCTCCTTTCTCTCTCTCTCTCTCTCTCTTTTTTTCCTCTGAGTTGTATCTCTAAATAAAGGGATGATGTTTATTGCCAATTCCCCAAAGCTAGGTTTACAGAGAACAATTGGAATATTAACCAGATGATTTTGGTATATGTGTCAGGTGAAGAAACTCCAAATGTGATTGGAAATGTATGGTAGTGATGTCTAGTGCTTACCCATTTCTTCTCTCCCTCTCTTTTGAGGCATGTGAGGAGATCACATCTCTCTGCTCCCCTTCCAGTCAGGCAGGACCATGTTCTGGAGCAGAAGTGCAGCATGTCACTTCCAGGCCAAAGCCTTTAATTATCACTGTGAGACCCTCTTCATCTGCCCCGTCACCTGAGGAGGTCACATGTTCTAGGAGGTTCAGCTCCGGGATGGTGAACCCTCTGTTCAGCCTGGATCCTGCAATGTTGCACAGAGGATACCTGTCTTAGACTGGATCACCTAGACCCACAAACAGCTTTGTAAGAGTGAGCAATAAGCTGGGTGGGACTCAGCCATGAGACAAACGGATTGTTTGTTACTATGCATAACCTAGCTACCCTGACTTGTATTAGGGTGGATTGTATGAAGAGTCAGAAGGAGAGTCTTGGTATTTACCAACAAATCTATCAGTGCAAAATAGTCTTTCACCTGAAATATTAAGTAACTCACAACATAGTGTATTTCAGTGATTGTGGAAATGTCCTCTTAACTTCCTTGATTTATCCCTCATTCTTTGTAGATAAGGGGAATGTACCAACCTTTACTGGTCTTCAGTGGAGTCCTTGCTTTGCATGCTACCATATTTACCAAACCCTGTGCATCCAGAACGATATGGTCATGATTCTAACACGCACATGTTTCAGCTCACGCTGTACTATGCAAAGAAAGGACTGCCTGAATTTGACTTTACTAGAAAGTACTGAACTATAAAGGGAGAAGACTTGGAAACTCAATTTCCTGACAGTTTCCTTTGGTTTTCTTTTTTTTCTTTGAAGATCAAGAATGTTTTTCCTATAAATCACTGTGACTTCTCATTAACAATGAACTTCACACACTCTGTCTTAACATTGCTGATTGTCATGGTCTTCTCTCTTCATATCCAAACCACTGTTTCTCCTATCACATAAGTAATACTGGTTACTGAGTTATGATAATTAATTCATCATCGATTTACCCAAGATATAGCAGAATGAACTTATAAACAAATAGCTGCCATCTTTTATAAAAATACCCTTACTATCTGAGGGACAGCCTCCTTGTACAAAAATAATAAGACCAACCCAGGAGCCATGAATTCTTCCCCAGGACTAAGGGATGAATTTGCATGAGTCCATCACTCTTTCTGCCCTTTGAGCAAGAATAGCTATTGGCCAGAGGATGAGATATGGCCCATGTCCCCAGGATGAGACAAGTGGATTGACTTTCCAAGGGATGAAGTCCATGTCGTTGGCTGCATTAGCACAGTTCTCTGAACAGCTGAACTCATGAGTCATCTGAGTTCTTAAAGAGGTTCCCAAACCTATTGATCCTATTGATTCATTATTGACACCAACCCAACCCATGCTGGTGCTAGGAAAATCAGATGTTTTAAGGTGTAGGCTATGAACTGGAGGGTCTTACAATCTAGTTTGGGTCATGAGTGACTTGAGTCTTTTAAAGCAGAAATACGGAGTAGTGCAAAATAATTACATTTGCTGTTTCAGAAAGTCTAGAACTTTCTGTCATGTCCATATTACATTATAAAAGATAATCCGTGATGAGGGCCAAGAATAGTGTAGGCACAGTAAGAGCTGGAATGAAGAGTTGCCAAGGGAGAGGATTGGAGGTCTAGGCAGTTTTATTGAGGAGATGAGATAAAGGGCAGGTAAGACTTGCATCTGAGAAAGGAACTCAAATGCCCAGGGGGCCGAGCTGAAAACAGGAGTGAGTGAGAGCAGTTTGGGCTGCAAGTGCTAAGGGCACATACACAGGCTAGACGGAACATCCACCACCCCTCTGCTGCGCACGAGCCTGGGGCCCCGTTACCAGGCCTTTCAGATGTTTCCAGAAAACTTAGAAATCCATATTTGTAAGAAATGGCCAGATCTTAAAATATTGGCAACTCAGATAAATACGATCGCAGGTCAAATAAAACAGTTTCTGGCAGGATTGGACTACTGCCTTGCAACTCTTGCCCCGGGTCACCCAGGCGGGAGGCTCGAGAAAGATTTTCTTCTGCTCTGGGCCGACCCCTCGCATTTCCGATGACTGTACTTCTCCTGTGTGCAGAATAGAGTGAGCTCTGATTAAATTGATATGAGATATAGTGCATTGACTTCGCATAATTCCTTAATTTCGAGGAGGAAATTTATATTCCCCCCCCCCCCCCCACACACATACACAATTTTGCTCTGTCAACAGTAATTGTCCTGAGCCACTGCCCCACTGGGGAGAGATGCTGAAGAGGGGTTGGCGGTAATTCATTAAATTCTATTTGCTAAGAGCAAATGGCAAAGCCCTCAATCACGCTTCGCGCCTCTTCGGCGGCCTCCAGAGGAAGCCGCTGTCCAGGATTGTAAAACTGCTATTTTACTTTATTTTTTCTTTTTTTTATTGTGGTAATATATACACACTCTTTACCATTTTTACCATTTTTAAGTGCACAGCTCAGGGGCATTAAGTACATTTACAGTGTTGTGCAACTGCCACCGCCATCCATTTCCAGAACTTTTTCATCATTCCAAACAGAAACTGTTTATTCATTAAACAATCACTCCCCATTCCTCCCTCCCCACCAGCCCCTGGTAACCTCTATTCCACTTTCTGTCCTTGTGAATTTGCCTACTCTACGTACTTCATCTGAGGGAAATCACGCAAGCGTTGTCCTTCTGGGTCTGGCCTATTTCATGACGCATGATGTTTTCAAGGTCCATCCGTGCTGTGGCAAAGATCCCATTTACTTTTTAATTTGTTCATTTCCCCCATATTTCCTCACCACTTTCCTTATTTTGGTGGTAAACATATACAAAGAGGATAATACTTTGAGCATAAAAACCACCGAAGAATGTGTCATTCAGAGCTTTAATTCTCTTAAAAAGAAAGGATCCTGATTTGTCCAAATCTCTGGCTTTCAGACTGTCTGGATTTGAATCCTGACCCCGCCATTAACTATTATATGTTCTAGGAATGTTATTTAACCTTTCTGTGCCCTGGTATTCTCACATAAGAAAGCCAGGAAAATAATAATTCATATATACGCTAATATCCAATGTTATAAACACAGAAGGAGCATTCATACAGAGGAGTCTTAGTAATTCAATTTTTTGGAAATATAACCAGGGACTGACTTTATATCTCTATGTGTATTCTAAATTTTGTTTAAGTAAGTCCTTGGTAGTAAATGTGGCCCCTTGGATAACCAGGTACTGCTCCGAGATCCAGGACTATTAGCCGTAGGAGAAGAAGCTGCCACAGGGCCTTTGCACAGCTCCCTGTCCAGTGGTCCCATCCCCAGCCATCATGCTAAAGTCTGGGAGCAGAGGACAACCCACACAACAGGATCACAGTGACCACTCTCAGCGGGGAAGTTGACTGAAATATTTGGAGGCCCTTTGAACAAAGGAAAAGAGAAAAGAAGGAACAGGGCAGGGGTGGGTGGAGAGGAGGGGTCTAATCCACTAAAGAAGGCCATTCAGTGAAGGGGCAGAAATCCTGACATACCTTTTGTCAGCCCCAAGAACATCCACTTTTTCAATAGCCAAGCACTGCTCGAGAAGTACGGGTGAGAGTAAAGATACAAGTGAGAATATTCTCTACGGATCATTTACACAAAGGAACTGAGTAGGATGCCTCCCTGCAGGCAGATCACAATCAGGTAGGGGAGAAGAGGTAGGGAAGCCAATGAGTTCTATGAGAGTGCCAAGCAGAAGAAAGGTAATAAGATACCGACTACCACAGAGGAGGGACTGATGAACTATCTCTCGGAGGGTCAGAGAAGCTTCCTGGCATATACGCCATCAAGGCTAGGAAATTGAGTAGTTTCCCGGTCAGACCAGAAAGATAGGGAGAGACAGTGGATGGGCAATTGCATTCAGGGAACATTTAAAATCCTTTAACACTGTTGAAACTTAAAAATAAGTTGGAGAGGTAGGTAGGGGGAGGAACCAGGAGCCCTGGGCGTGAGGCTAAGGGATGTGGACCCTGGTCTCATTGATGAGGTGGAGCCAAGAAAGGGTTTAATCAGGAGGGGGGCATGCTCAGAGATCTGTGGTTTCTGAAAGAACACACTAGCATTGGTGAAGAGGACAAAAAGTGGGTAGTAGGGATAAAGCAGAAGGCAGGGACATCAGCCAACAGTTGACTGGAGTTTCCTGATAAGCATCGAAACCAGGGCAGTGGCCATAAGAATGTAGAAGAAAAATAAACTCGATGCTTCTTCTATTATTTCTTAGTCTTTTTTTTTCCCCCAAAGATTTAATTTTTTTAAGTTATCTCTACACCCAACATGAGGTTTGAACTGATGACCCTGAGAGCAAGAGTCACATGCTCCACCAACTGAGCCAGCCAGGTACCCTTAATTTTTTAGTCTTTATAGCCATGCATTTGACAGGTATTTAATGAGCATTTACTGTTAACCGAAGCATTTCATTAATACATGCTATATTTTTAAGTTTTTTGAAGCATTTTCACAAGCGTCGTTACCGTGTTTGAGCCCCAGAGCAACTGTGCAAGGTAGTAAGTTCCATCATCCCCATTTTACAGTTGCAGAAACTGAGGTCCAGAGAGGTGAACTGATTTTTCCCAAGGTTACACAGAGAACTAGCTGCAAAGCCCGAGCTGGGACCCAAACTTTACCCGGAACCAGGTGTCCTCTCTGCTCCCATCCCATGACATCAACAGCTCAAAACTATTTCCCTGTTTACGCATCCCCAGAAAATGAAAGGCTGCTTGGCAATAGGTTATTGGTCGAGGGAATGGAAAATTTCAAAGAAAGCCAAAACTTTTAGTGAACTGTAGAATTCGTGGAGTTATTGATCTAGATACAAGTGGCCCAGCAAATGGGAAGGAATGCAGGGCTGTTTTTGGTTTGTTTTTTAAACAAGTGGGGAGTCCACTTATCCATACACACAGCTCTGGCTCAGTTAATAACCAGGGTTTCTGGGGTGCCTGACAGGATGCCTGGGCCTCCTTCCTGCTGTGGGGGTAAAATCTATAAAATCTCTGCGTTAGATGGAAAGGCGGGTGGGGCCGTGAAGATCTGTCTTGGTCACGGAGGAAAACCAAAAAGCATTTGGTGAGGCTTTAATTTGCTTTCAGGCTTCTGTCTACCATCTGTGGATGCCGGGAGGGGAGCCTTCTGTGACCCATCAGTGCGCACGGATTCTGTGTGGTGTCTCCATTCGCCTGCATCCCCAACAGGAGTGCCTTCAGAAAGCTAAAGTCGCTGCTCCTACCTCTTGCTAAGTTGGTCATGTATTTGTGGCTCCCAGACCTCTTTGTTGAAAAACATTTTCCATTCAGAGTTAAATCTGGCTGATTCCGCCACCGTATTTATATGCTTGGGTCTGTGTCTTATCGCTGTAAAAAGAGATTAGTCCTGCTGTAATAATTATTTCCACTTAGAGGGCACTTTGGGCTGAGAGGCCCATTCGAAGCCACAATGTTTTGATGCTGCTTCTTTAAAATCAGCCACTTTCGGGCGCCTGGGTGGCTCAGTTGGTTAAGCGACTGCCTTCGGCTCAGGTCATGATCCTGGAGTCCCGGGATCGAGTCCCGCATCGGGCTCCCCGCTCAGCGGGGAGTCTGCTTCTCCCTCTGACCCTCTTCCCTCTCGTGCTCTCTATCTCTCATTCTCTCTCTCTCAAATAAATAAATAAAATTAAAAAAAAATAAAAAAATAAAATAAAATCAGCCACTTTCTCACATCAAACTCTGTAAAAATGACAGATGGGCTCTGGGCACAACGCCCACAATCGCCTGGTAGAGAGAACAGCCTTAAGGAAGGCCACGTTGGCAATCTTTTCCTGAACCCCCATGAGAGAGGTTGCCCACACCTCAAGTTTAGACCCAAATCAGAGTCCACCCAATGCGTGGGGAAAGACTGGCTGGAGAAAAAGCAGAAATCACCTTAGAAATCACCAAGAAAAGCGAATGTCAAGTTTATTTCTTCCAGTAGGACTCCTTTTACCCGACAGAAATCAATGACGGACCGGTTGACACCGTCACAGTCCTCCCCTTGCCCCCCCCCTGGCAGCCCCTATGGCTCCCAGGGAACGTTCTCTGAAAACTTCTATGCAGGCGAACTTCCTCATTTTTTGGATAAGAAGACAGAGGTCTAGGGAGATGAGGTGACCTGCTCAAAGGCTGACAGAAAGCGGCAGGGACAATGCGGCGTCCGACAGGTCTCCTCAGCGGAGGGGGGCATCAAGGGAGCAACCAACCCAAACGGCATTCTGCATCCTCCCTGCTCACGTCACTGTTCGTGCTTTTCTCCCGAGTGGGAAACCGAAGAGATCTTCAATTTTGGATCTTCTTCAGTGTGCTCCTTCCTGACCTCCCCTTAGCGGGGACCAGCATCTTTCTTTTTTTTTTTTGCCTTGAACCTGGGTTGAAACTGCATGACCTTTTAAGGACATGCAGAATCATCCACCCCAGAGCCTTCCCCTTTTTGAATCGAAAAAATAGGCCTCCAGGGGACAGAGCTCAGGCCTTTGCCTAATGGCTGGGGGGCACCTCCCCCACCTCTGGGTCCCCCTCACTGCCCCACAAGGGGCCCTTCTGCCCACCTTCACCCAGGAATGTCTTTCTTCTTGTTGTATTTGTGAAAGAAAGAAAGAAAGAAAGAAAAAAAGAAAGAAAGAAAGAAAGAAAGAAAGA